>NC_090937.1:420545307-420848337 GCF_040938575.1 Ambystoma mexicanum | reverse complement strand
GCCCGGGGTACGGTATTTGCATTTTTCAGCTCGTCGTTCACTTAGGGGATACTCTATCTGGAGTGCGATGGACATCAGATCTGTGAGGGTCGTCGGTTGGGCTATGCAAGCCAATTCCTCTTTCAGTTCTTCCTTCAAGCCGCGACAGAAGGTAGTATACTGTGCTTGTTCTGGCCACCCTGCATCAGCTGCAAGACGTTTAAAGGTAGAGATGTACGTCCTTAGATCATTACTTCCTTGTTGGACGTCGAGCAGCTCTTCTGCGGCTACATGAGTGATCTCTGACTGTTCAAATTTTTGCTTCAGCAAGGTCGCAAAGGCCCCATGGTCCTGGAGCACTGGATTGTTATTGGTCACAAGTGGGGAGCCCCAAGCCAGAGCGTTTCCCATCATGTTCGAAATCATAAACCCCACCTTGGTAAGACCACTGGAAAATGTGTGGGGACGAAAGGCAAAGTAGATTGCACAAGATTGCAAAAATTCCTTAAGCCGTTTGGGAGAACCGTCATATTTGCCAGAAAATAAGGCCATAGGGGGGAGATCAGTTTCCCTGGGCTATCGAGCTGATACCAATTGTCTCAAAGCTGCATTTTCTGCCTTGACATTCTGTAACTCTACACTCATCCCCCGAACTGCCGTGACCAGCTCCTGGAACTGTTCTGCGGAAGCCATGGTCCTTTCTTGGCGTTGCAATCTGTCACCACTAGCAGAGGTTAAGCCCTCTTCCCGGTCCAACCCCTCAGCCTCCTCCTCACCTGAAGTATCGGAATCCTCAGTTTGCACAAGTTTCTTCTTCCACAAAGCCCTTTTTTTTGTTAGCGGATAATGTCTGCCCCGGAAGGAAGCCACCCTGACCTTGTGCAGAGAGGTCTGGGGGGGCCCCTCTTCCGAAACAAACAATATGGGGGAAAAAGCCTGCAGCACAAAAAAAAAACCTCAGGGCAGGTATTGAACAGGTACAGGAAGATGTTGTCTTCAGGGTGGAAAATAGCCAGGGTTTGGATACTGTAGCACCACAGAATAGGATGGGAAGATCTGAAGCCTGCAGTAAGAATTCCAGAAAAACTAATATGCAGCTGGAAGGACAGAGCAGAAATAGTTTAAGGCACGGAAGGGAAAAAAAATTGAGGAGGGAATGCTAAAGGCTGGCGTGGAGGCTGACAAAAGGGAAAACGCACGATGTACGGCCAGGGGGAGGAGCAGGTGAGCCGTAGAGAGGGCAAGGAGGAAGGAAAAACAAAGCAAAGAAAACAGGCGAAAGTGAAGAATACATGGAGCGAGGAAAATCACAAGCGTCTCATCCGGAGCCTGACGCGAATGGCTTGCAACGCGCAGGCTTCCGGGTGAAACAGACGGAAAAGGCTTCTCGTGGCCGAAGCTGCAGAAGCTGGTCCGTCAACAACAGAACGTGGAGGAGACGTGCTGGGAACCTCAATGGCTACCCAGTCACCACTGAGTCCACAAGCCCCAGTGTCTTCGGCGTGTGACACATATATCTGCACCAAATTCAGCCTGTCGCTATTGTGGAGGAGTGCCACCAGAATACCCATGCAAAGAAACGTTTTCCAAAAAAACTGGTTGCTAAATTGGTTTCCAACCAATCCTACCAACTGGCGCACAGGTTCCAAAAGTGTTGCTTTCTATGCACTCTTGCTAAAATGCTCATACTACAGAATAGATGTTTTTTTCTGAAAATTTCAGAAAGCCTTTATATGACTTTTTCGGTAATTAACACCTCCTTGAGAATCAGGCCTTTCGGTTTTGTTTCAACTGACATGTATTTGGATTCTTCCCTGATTATATAGTTGGATTCTTCCCTGAGGGCTATGGGGAATATTGATTCTCAGAGCAGGCCATGAATAGCGAATAAACAATGACCCTGGCATTGTTTATCAAAAAGGGGTGCACCAGAAGGCAATTTTAGCTTGATGGGAGCAGGCAGAGAGGTAGAGTTTGATGATTGTTTACTTCCCAAGATTTTAAAATTTAGGCACCATAGAAATAAAGACATTATGGGCTCAGTGTGCAGGGAAACGTGCATGTGTGTTGAACATGTATGGTTCTGTTAGGTTTTGTGAGAAAATACTGGAATGTGTCAGTCACCTAAGAAAACATCCAAGGACTTAATGCCAAGGGATACATCTCCCATTTGGCCCTTATTAATAAGAGAAGTTTGAGAAGCAACCACCACTGCTAAGTAGGACCCCTATATGTGTGGGACTACAAACGCATATTCCAAAAAGGCTATGATGCTTTAAATGGATCAATATCATGACATCTCATCAGGGTGGCAGCATCATGGTTCTGTCAGTTGTTGTAAGACCTAGCAGAGGCTAAGTCAGCATTACATTGAGTTGTAACTAATCTAACTTTTTAGTTAATTGCAGTATACTTGCAATGCTGTTCAATCGATGCTTATGTCTACAGTGACTCAAATGTACAGAAATCAGGTTTTTCATTAGAATGTATGTTCTCCTTTGATGGAAAATTGGTAATGTCAAATGAAAATCTGTTGCTGAGGTCAAACCTCCTGTGAAGGAAAAGGAACAATGCAGTTGCAGGTAAATGGTGGAGCAAAGGTTTACCTATAGAAAAGAAAAAGGGTATTCATCCCACAGGCTCAGTGTAACTTTGAAAAAATCCAATTTCAATCTTATGCTTGATTTTAGAATGGAGAATAGGAACTTAGCACTCTGAAATTAAATTATACTTGCTTGATTGCTTTCTGAAGCCTCCGTACGTGTTTTGAAGCCAATTTGCCAAGTCAGAAACGTATCTATGAACTAACTGAAACTGGTTCAAATGAATAATTATAAAAAAGTGTGAGCCTTAATTGAATTATGGAAAGATATCTGTTTTGATATCTCTTTAAGGCTACCTGAGTGCTCGTTGGAAGACCAGGCTTGACTGCCTCCTCATAGAAGGTCATTGTCCTTAATGGAAAGCATGCAGTTCTCTCTAGTGAAGTTGTAATATCTTCCCTTAACTATATTGATATCCATGTACTAAATACACCTATATAATCTGTTTTACAAGATGTGCAGTAACATATCGCCATGATACGTTATGTACTCTCCGTTTCTTTGTTCGACCTGAAGACCTGCTATGGAAGATTTTCTTAACTAACTTCACTCAAGATTCAAGTCCAGAGTTTGATTTCTCCTACAGAATGTGGATCCTGTTCGACTTGCATTCATTAGCTGAGCGAGCACTCCACGGGAGCCCCTATGTAATGCGCTAAAGCTCACGGAAGTAGGTAAAATGATGTGTCTTGTGGTGTGTCTCGCTGAGGGGAGTGCTCTTAGGTTGGAGAGACTCTTTTCAAACTAAAGAAAGAGACACTTTTACTCAGAGGTTTGGTTGGTAAATATTTAAGATTGAAGTGTTCCTTGTTTTGTTTATTTTCGTTGTCCATGGTAACTATTATTTTGGATCTGTTTGGAGAGCTTTCTTAGAAATCCCAACTGGTAAGAAGACATCTGTCTGTCAGTAAGTAGAAGAAGAGTTTGCATCCATACACAATGTTTTAGGCCTAATTGTTAGTGTAAGAAGTCAGTATTTCTGTATGAGTAGCTCTTGAATGGATGCAAAAAACGATTTTTGTGCACAATCCCACTGTCTGACCCTTCTCATAACTTTTCCATACATCCCAACAGATGTTATAAGAAGGAAAAGGTTGTCATATACAGCTGGTGGCATATAATAGTGTGCAGGTACCGAAAGGAGAATGTGCAAAACAGTTTGTTGTCTGTTTGTTCATCTGCTCCCAGTTCAACTCATTTGCGTAGCCATAGGTATGTTGCTTTGACAATTGTGTCTTTGCTGAGACTTTAGTTGAATACTCTATAATTGTCTCCTTGTGTATGCAAAAGTAATCTTTTCTCTACCCTGTATCAGGAACACTGCAGATGATGATGATGTAATGATGGGATATTCCATGTCTTGATGTTGTTGTATTAGGCATGGCTACTGTGTAATGTAAAACTGATGTTAATGAAGAATGAACACTTGCCAGCAAAGCTGTATGGAGGGTGATTACTTAGTGGTCAGTCATGAGCTGTGTCACATCTATTGATGTTTAATTGTTATAGTGCAGGGCATTGCAAAAGAGCATTAGAGACTACCTTAAAATGTAAACCTTGTCTACATAATAGGTCAGTCAAGGCATGTGCCACTTCCCTCTTTTTACAGAAATTATTCACGGAAGACCTGAACAATTCTGGATGCATTGCACTATGTTACAGGTAGTGAAATCGAAAAGCAATTTCCCAAGGAAGGTGCATTTGATCTTGATAGGATTGTTCATTTAGGAGAACCTTTAGAGTCCTTTGAATCGAAAGTTCACCAAAATGAGTAGGATTCCTGATTTGGCTGGTACACAGATGACACTATAAAGTGTTCTGAGTTGAAGTAGAGTACTCTGAAAGATGTTGAAGTGAAAACCTAAGAGCAATTAAAAGAAATGAAAGAAGGGCAAGCAAATGTGGCTGTACCCAAGAGCAGAACATGTTACAGTAGATTCTGTTTGGCACTTCAAAATAAACTCCAGAGGATATTTTAGGACTTGATCATGCACCATATCAACCCAAGCATCTGCATCTGCCCTGCCATCACCAACAGGTATGCTGTTTCAATTCTAAAGCTCAGATTATTATGTTAGTGAACCACCAGCAAATAGCAAATTGTTCTGTACAATCAGTGGAATGCTCCACTCTGAAATCACTTTTCATGTATGTGTGCACTGAATACACTTTGGTACCTCACCTGCTTCTAATGCAACTGCAACCTTTCTAATGTTTCCTAACACATCCCTGATATTAGATACTGCAGAGTACACTTTGAGACAGTTACTGGGGACAAGTGATACAATTGTAACTGTGCACACATCATGGAGTTCCACTGATCTATTTAATATCATGCCACATTTTCTAAAATCCGTAAACACCCTGTTAAGTATTAAGAAGAGTTACGGTCATCATTGAATGTGACAATCCCATATGATCTGATCTCAGTCAGCTATTTCGAGCCACCCTTCCTGCAGATATGTTTACATTAATGGAGATGAAAAGCAATTGGCCACTGCAAGGACCCTTTAGGGAAACATTAAAAGATTTCAAAAACAGTGTTCTCCACATAAATTTGCCTCAAGCAAAGAGATTGGACTGGGATCAACACATACTAATAAATGGAGAGGAGCGGTGGGCACCACGTTGCTACACCATTTTTGATAAATGATGCATTCAGTGTTTTAACGTATTGCCAATTGTTTTAGCCTAGAGCTGCCAGCCCAAAATTGTCCTATAGCACAAGGACCACAGAGATACAAGAAAGCAAAACAAATAAGGTGACACCACCTTATTAAAACTGGCGCTCACAGTTAGCCCCCAAAGGGGCTGAAAAGTTTAAATATCTTATTCAATAGTAAATCTTTGTAAGCAAATGCTGACTCGTTGAATGTATATCCAGAAATGTTTTATTCACATTTCTGATAAATGCAATTAATATAGCACTTATTTTTATATAGAACTGAGCAATCATTGCAGTAGGCCTAAAGTGTACATTTGCCAATGCATTTTGAAAAACCTTCGTCAGGGCTGTACATAGGCAATTTATCATCTGCTCGATTAGGCTAGTTAGATGTTTATCACTACTCATTATATACAAAGAAGCATGGTTGATGGCAAAATCGATAAATCTCATAATATCATGAAATTGTTCAAGCAAGAATACCAAAAAGCACATACCATCAATTGTTGTATGAGCCGATTCATCCCAACATGGAAAAAAGACATAAAAAGAGTGTGTTTCAGTTTTAAATGCCATTTAGACCTCGGTACATGTATATTGAGGAACGATCCGTGTAGTCAACATACCTAGTTAGATGTAAATCTGGTTTTCTGATACATGTGGAGGCACATGTAGAAAGCTGCCCCTGCTGAGAGATAAGCATGCCTTCAGCTCGTGTCTCTCTTTCAGATCATTTCAGTTAGTGCGCTATCGCCGTAACGGGAGCACTCACCTCATGTTCCTGTTGCTATCCAGCTACTGCCGAACTGAGCCGCTGGGAAGCCTCTTTATGCGTTGCCATGGAGACTGAGCGAGGCGTCGTGATCCAGCTGGAAGGCCGGAGCACGTACGCCTAGAGCCCCACCCCCGAGCGTGCACCCGGGGGCGGGGATGTCTCCATGGCGACGGTGAAAGCCTGAAGTGGTGTGTCATTTTAAGGTTACTGTGAATCTTAAGAGAATCGCTGTGTGTGGCGGTCAGCTGAAAATGTGTGCAGCTAAAGCCTTAACAAATGTGCGGCATGTGTATCCGCAATTTTGAATGCTAATGGATGTTTAAAGCGAGTAAATGTAAATGTCAAGGCAAATCGCATTGTGTAGGAGTTTCAAATCTATGATGACATGGTTTCCATAAACTGCCCATTACGTGCCCTCCTACAGGGCATGTTACGAATAGTGTAGCTACATATTCACAGAGCAGATATGAAAGAATCCTCTCATGTTGAAGGGAGCCAACTAGTCTATGTGTAGATAGAACTGATAAAGAGCAACAACGTCAAAAACACAAAATCAAATAGTGCACGGTCATATTAAATGCACAGAAGTTACATTTTGAGGTGTGAAAATAGTGTTGTACGATAGATTAATAGTCATAAGCATTCAGATAGCTCTGGACGATCGACATTGTTTATAGAAAGCACGTATAGTCAATCTCCTCATTTAACCCTTCCGGTGTCAAGGAGCTGAGCCGGTCAATCCAAAAAGTTTCGCGTTGGTCCAATCTCTTCTGAAGGTTCTCATGTTGATCTCTTCTTTGTACTACCTCCAATATTACAAATTTGATCTGGGCCAAATTGTGATCTCTGTGATGCCAGTGCCTGGCCACTGCCGAGCTTTTGTTTTGGTTCCGTATACAGGATCTATGTTCATTCCACCTGGCCTTGGCCGCCCTTTGTGTCTGGCCTACATAATACAGGCCGCATTGGCATTTAATCGCATATATGACATTGTGTGAATCACAAGTGGCGTAGCTTTTCAATCTGATTGTCTCTCCAGTATCCGGGTGGTTGAGTGTTTCACCTTTCATTATGTAACCACAATTGCTACAGTTTAAACAAGGGAAAGTGCCAATGCGATCTGTAGTTTTCTTCTTCTGTGCCGGTCTTGTGTTGACTAGTCTGTCTTTGAGGTTTTGGCTGCATTGGTAGGCAAATGTGGGGACATCTTTGGATAAGTGTTCAACCCATTGATCTCATGTCACTGTATTCCAGTGTTTCTTAATTATGGCCTTGATACGGTTACTTTATCTTGAATATTTAGACACGAACACCAGCAGTGGTGTGGTGTCCTTCTTAGTTTTTGCCTTCAACAGATCTTCTCTATTGTGAGTTTCTGCACGTATTTCTTCTGCTGTGACTTCTTCCTTTGTATATCCTTGATCTAGAAACTTCTTTCCCATTTCTTTGACTTCATTGTCGTAGTCCGTAGGATCACTCACTAGTCTTTTAACCTGGAGGATCTGGCTGTAGGGCAAATTTTTGATGAGACTTGGTTGATGGAAACTAAGTCTTTGGAGCAGATTATTACAGTCTGTTAGCTTGCGGAAAACAGTTGTATGGTATTGGATATTTGTTATGCTAATCTTGACATCCAGGAAATGTATACTTTCCCGGGAGTGCTCATGCGTAAAGTGGGTCCTGGTGTCTATGCTGTTCAAGTATTCAAAAAATTCTAGTAGTTCCAATTCTGTGTCTTTCCATACTCCGAAGATATTGTCAATGTATCTGATCCAAATACTTAGATCTTGTTGCCAGCGATGGTTAAGGAGTACATGCTCTGTCTCAAATTCATGCATGAATGCATTGGGATAAATTGGGGCCATAGTCACCCCCATTTCTGTGCCTGCTACCTGGAGATAATATTTGTCTTTGTAGCGGAAATATGAATTATTACTCATGAATTCCAAGAGTGCCATAATTAATTTTTTCGGCGCTGGTATGTCTTCTTCCTTTAGCAGTATCCATTCAACAGCCTCACTTCCTAAATCGTGAGGGATTGAAGTATATAAACGCTTGACGTCTATCGTGAAGAAGATGTTGTTAGCGTCAAATGGTATTGAGTTCAGATATTGTAGGAAATGTGTTGTATCCTTAATGAATTAACACATAGTAACACCTCAAAGGTGTGAATCCGGCAAATGTGCTCATCTGATTGAAACAACATTTCAAAAGTTTTTCGGGGATCCTCAATGCAACTATTATGGAACTACATTCCATTGGTTTCTGGAATCCTGGTCTCATCAGTTCAAGATTGCTAATGGAATTATGGAAATACTCATTGGTTGGCAAGGAAAAATATTGACTGAAGTGTTATTGTCTTTACAGCATTTCATTGAAAATGCAGAGAGTCAGAAAAAATCTACTGAGGCTACATTAATACCATTACAAATCAAGCTGCTTCCGCCCTCACAAGGAAGGAAGTATGGGGCATGCAGCAGTTTCTAGCTTCAGAGGTAGTGAACGGGACAGAGGCAAAGAGAACCTGCTAATGTGGTTCAAGGAGGAGTCCAAGATAGGCTGGTATTGAAAGTGTACAATAACCTGTGCAATTATTTTCTATTACTTATTCCTCTTAATAAAAAAGAAATGCACTTTGGAGGAGAGTTTGAGAGCTTCATTGAGTGTTCTTTAGAATCATTCATGAAAATGTGTGCATGCCAATTACATGTTGGGCACCTACACACATTGCTGTATTTTGTCTTACAGTGTATTGTGCATGTTTTGATAAGGAATGGGTTGGCAGTTGGTTTAACTGTAGGCCCATGTAAATTACATGACATTAGTATATCATTCCTGTGTGCATGAGTGAGGGAGGCTAGCCCACTGCAGAGGTGTATTGTCTACTTTCTCTTTGAAGCACAGTGACAGGTACATTCTTTTCTCTATTTCGATTCCTAACATTGTTCCTACTTGGGGGCTGAGGGGTCTAGTACACTCCCGTTGGGATAGAGCAAAGTTTGCCATGCTGCCCACTGAACAAGAAAAGAACATTCATTTTGGTCTCATTGTGACAGCTATTTATCGGCTATTAGTTTAAGATCACCTGGGTAGGTGCCCCGGGAGGGGACAAAGAAGTTGGTCAAGGAGAATAAGCAGCCAAAAATGACACCACCTACTACGACTGGTACCAGGCTTAAACCAGGAAGAAACACATTGTCAACAAGTGGTAGAAAGGTAAGGACACATGTTTTCACTCTGCCCAACATATAAGAGGAAGAGTGTGAGACCTTTCATGGCAGCGCAGTGTCTATAAAGCAGGAAAGTACCAGCCCCAGGCAGGAAGCTGGTTGGGGTAGATGATCCTTTGAGGGCAGGAGTGCTGTGAGAAGTACCATTCACTTTAGGGATAGGGAACAGCATAGGCAACTAAATCGATATAGGGATGCACACCATCCTTCTTCCCCTTCAATGAAAGAGAAGATACAGACTCAGGAACCAATTGAGAGCAGAAGCCTGTGAAGCGAGAGGAAAAGAAAGCAAATAGCAGCTTTGAAGGTATATAATGGCAAATGTACTAAACCAGACCCACAGGATAATGGCAGTGACTAATACACATAGACATGCTAATACTACATTTGGCACACAGGTATCTGTAGTGTCCTGGCAAGGACACAGTTAACTGAGCCGTGGAGCTCCGACAGATGGCCAAATAGCGCGCGTGAACATCGCGCATGCGCAGTAGTTAGCCCGGGAAGTGGCAGTTCACTGTAGGAAGAGAATAAAGGAGGTTGCTGTCCTTTATTGAGAATTAAATCCACAGGCACTAGACAATGGTGATGAGGATGGGATTCTTCTTTTGAAAGTTACAAATACAGAGGCTCTTGTAGAGATGCGCACTGCAGACGGGGTCATGAATTGACGCCATAATTTGCTGACTGCCTATATGCTGGAATCTAAAGACCCAGGGAGTGCAGCAGTTTTTTGCCAGCCTCAACCATTTGACATGAGTGACCAGCAAACCTTGGGGCCCCAATAGGAAAGATGGATCCGGAAATGTAAAAAATATTTGTATACCCACGATGAAACCACACCCGACAAGTTTCCTATACGGCTGCTGGTGAATCTAGTGGGAGATGAAGTGAAAGATCTCATACCAACCTTCCTACCGGAAGACTCCACGACGTACAAAGGCCTCAAAGTAGCACTGAGCAACTTCTTTGACCCACAGCAAAACATTGACTACGAGAGTCACACGTTCAATGTGGCATGACAGATGGCAGATGGGTCTGTGTATGCCTTTACCACCCACCTTCGTAAACTAGTGGCACACTGCGAATTCCACAAGTTCACAAACCAAGACTCCAAGCCAAGACTCCAAGCCGAGAACAAGCATATCAGTTCTCGTCAGCAGCTCCAGCTCGAGTGAGGCCTACAAGCAACAGCACGCCCAGAGGATCCCCTTCATTCGGAAGATGGTATCGGTGTGGCCTTCAGTTCCCTCAGTTTCCTCATTATGAAGGTGAGAAATGCCCTGCTTTTGGGCAAGCTTGTGCCAAGTGTGTTAGAGAGAATCACTTGACGGTTGTCTGCAATTTTCCATCCAGACGGTCACAGGGGTACAACTCCATGTCATATAGATCAGCGTCTGGAACATGCAGCAATGTTTCAAGGAGTGATGCAGGCGTGAGGAGAGACCTTGTGAGACATGTCAGGCAAGTGACAGGAAGATCTCTGTTGCCCTCGTCCTCTACAGATGGCACTCAACGGGATTATATATTTATGATGAATGGAATGTCCTCAGCATGGGAGGGTGACATCACTTTACTGGTGCGTGATCACCAGGCTAAGTTCCTCATTGATAGCGGCACCACCCTGAACTTCATGTGTATATCAGAGTATTGCAGTTTGGCGTCTCCACCCAAGTTAAGGTCATCTGATCTCAGAGTTTTTCAGTGGGCCGTGAGAGGACCTGTGCAGAACCATAGAAAGTTCTCCACAACAATCCACTATAAGGAGAAATGTGCATGAGCTGTGTTTCATGTACTGCAAGGGAAAGTCCCTAGAAGCAACCTACTAGGGCACACTAATGCAACAGGGACTGTCAATCACGCAAGCTTTCCCAACTTTGTTTGAGGGCATCAGATGCCTCAAGGGAGAACCTGTGATGCTTCACATTGATGAATCCATAGTGCCTGTGGCTCAGCACCCAAGGAGAATACAAGCTAACTTGCAAACTCTCGTTGAAAAAGAAATACAGTGGTTGCTGAAGGAAAGACTCATCGAACCAGCTGCCGGTCCGACCCATCACAGTGGCTGTACCCAAGGGAGGATCCTCCAACAAGATAGGCATATGTGTGGACATGCGACAAGTGAACAAGACCATCGGTTGTGAGAAGCATCCCAGAATGCACCTGGATGATGGGGCAAAAGTGTTCTCGAAGCCCAACATGAACAAAGGCTATCATCAGATCATGATAGACCAACAGTCCCGATACATCGCCACTTTTGCCACACCAATTGGGCTCTTCAGATACAAGAGAGTTTTGGCATCTGCCCGGCAGCTGAAATAGTTCAAGAGAGGGTCAAGACATCTTTGAATAAGTGTTCAACCCATTGATCTCTTGTCACTGTATTCCAGTGTTTTTTAATTATGGACTTGATACGTTTACTTTATCTTGAATATTTAGACACGAACACCAGCGGTGGTGTGGTGTCCTTCTTAGTTTTTGCCTTCAACAGATCTTCTCTATTGTGAGTTGCTGCACGTATTTCTGCTGCTGTGACTTCTTCCTTTGTATATCCTTGATCTAGAAACTTCTTTCCCATTTCTTTGACTTCATTGTCGTAGTCCGTAGGATCACTCACTAGTCTTTTAACCTGGAGCATCTGGCTGTAGGGCAAATTTTTGATGAGACTTGGTTGATGGAAACTAAGGGGGTAATTCATAGAATTCAGCGCACAAGTGGCGCACGCGGCTGGCGCACAGTGTGTGCGTGCGAATCCCTGTGCCAGCCGCGTGCGCCAAAACCCATTTCCACGCACAGCGTATTCATGGATTCCAGCTACCAAAACCAGCTGTGGCGCACAGTGGCGCAGCGACCCTGCAGCAGCGCCAGTTACGCCCCCAAGAACGCCTCTCGCGCAGGGAAAAGCCATCAAAATCCCCAATCCAGCGCAAAGGGCTGCGCTAACCCTGTACCAGCACGGCAAGCGGGCTACGTGTATCACTGGGGTGCGCGGGAAGTACCTCACGTCATTTCAGCTGGGTACGTGCATTTCAGAGGTGCGCGGGAAGTTTCACATGCGATTCCATCAGGGTACGTGTACATCAGGGGTGCGTGGGAATTTTCACATGTGAATTCAGCAGGGTACGTGTATTCCAGGGGTGCGTGGGAAGTTCCACACGCGAATGTCCAGGCTACGTGTATTCCGGGGTGCGCGGGAAGTTTCACACACGATATCAGCAGGGTACGTGTATTCCAGGGGTGCGCGGGAATTTCCACACGCGAATGTCCAGGCTACGTGTATTTCGGGGTGCGCGGGAAGTTCCACACGCGATTTCAGCAGGGTACGTGTATTCCAGGGGTGCGCCTGAACTTCCACACGCGATTTCAGCACGGTACGTGTATTACAGGGGTGCGCTTGAACTTCCACACGCGATTCCATCAGGGTACGTGTACATCAGGGGTGCTCGGGAATTTTCACATGTGAAATCAGCAGGGTACGTGTATATCAGGGGTGCGCGGGAAGTTCCACACGCAAATGTCCAGGCTACGTGTATTTCAGGGTGCGCGGGAAGTTCCACACGCGATTTCAGCAGGGTATGTGTATTCCAGGGGTGCCCCTGAACTTCCACACGAGATTTCAGCACGGTACGTGTATTACAGGGGTGCGCTTGAACTTCCACACGCGATTCCATCAGGGTACGTGTACATCAGGGGTGCTCGGGAATTTTCACATGTGAAATCAGCAGGGTACGTGTATATCAGGGGTGCGCGGGAAGTTCCACACTCAAATGTCCAGGCTACGTGTATTTCAGGGTGCGCGGGAAGTTCCACACGCGATTTCAGCAGGGTATGTGTATTCCAGGGGTGCCCCTGAACTTCCACACGAGATTTCAGCAGGGTACGTGTATTCCAGGGGTACGTGGGAAGTCACACACGCGAAGTCAGCAGGGTACATGCATGTCAGGGGTGCGTGGAAAGTATCACACGCGATTCCATCAGGGTACGTGTATTACAGGGGTGCGCAGGGAGCACCACATGTGAATTGCACGTGTGGGTCCTCCCAGGTGTTCCCTCTACACCCTCCACGGCCCCTGCAGGTGGCTCACACCACAGGGGCCTACCCTGCACATGTCCTGCAGGCACCCCATCCACCATGGCCATGCCCCCCAGCCAACCCACATGTCAACTTGCACAACTGCCCACCAACTCATGTCCCCACCACCTCCACCCCCCAGCAGTGCAGGGGCACCCTCCACCAGGCCCCCACCCATGTCTCCCACCACCCCCACCCCCAAGCAGTGCAGGGGCACCCTCCACCAGGCCTCCACCCATGTCTCCCACCACCCCCACCCCCCAGCAGTGCAGGGGCACCCTCCACCAGCCCCCCATCCATGTCTCCCACCACCCCCACCCCCCAGCAGTGCAGGGGCACCCTCCACCAGGCCCCCACCCATGTCTCCCACCACCCCCACCCCCCAGCACTGTGGGGCACCTGCCAGCAGGCCCCCACCCATGTCCAACTCATGTTCCCCACCACCCCCACCCCCCAGCACTGTGGGGCACCTGCCAGCAGGCCCCCACCCATGTCCAACTCATGTCCCCACCACCCCTAACCCCCAGCACTGTGGGGCACCTGCCAGCAGGCCTCCACTCATGTCCAACTCATGTCCCCACCACCCCAACCTCGCAGCACTGTGGGGCACCTGCCAGCAGGCCCCCGCCCATGTCCAACTCATGTTCCCCACCGCCCCCACCCCCCAGCACTGTGGTGCACCTGCCAGCAGGCCCCCACCCATGTCCAACTCATGTTCCCCACCACCCCTACCCCCCAGCACTGTGGGGCACCCTTCACCAGGCCCCCACCCATGTCTCCCACCACCCCCACCCCCCAGCACTGTGGGGCACCTGCCAGCAGGCCCCAACTCATGTTCCCCAGCCAACATGTCATCACAATCTAGATCCCTGGTCCCTATGGTCAGCCTCCAAATGCAAAACACCCACCTGAGTATTGCACCCCCCCCACTCTGAAATGGCAATTACATGACAGAACACCAATTGCAAGTTTCGAAACAAACACATGTCCCTCACATACACCCAATGGGTGTCAGTGAATCTCAAAACCCATATCATGATATGCATGAAACCAATGAGATGATACTACATATTGAAGTTCGATAAAAAAATATGTATTAAAGGAAACATAAATAGATTCAAAAATAAAGAAACAGAAATGGGAATGTACAGAAATGAAAAGAAGCATGTCCGTGAAAAAAAGCAAAACCAAAAATCATAATCCAAAGTAATGGTGTCCAAAGTCACTGTCCACAAAAGAAAATCCAATGGGAAATAATAATTGAAAGCCATTGCTCCATGGGTAAATTGTGAAAGTGAAATAAAATCCAACAGTGAACTATGTACAGACGAACAAGCCAGGGTCCATTGTCCCAACCAAAGAAATGAAACCTATCTAACAACACTTACTAATAAAATAAACTATATACAAAAATGTGGCCAATGTCCAAAAGGTCCAAAAAAATCAAAAAACAAAGGAAACCTAACACTACCTACATAACTATGTACAAGGGCAGCGGGCTAGTCAAACGGCTCACTTCTGGATGTCCAGGGCCAGGGCATCATCGAACTCCTGCTCAATGTCCCGGAGGCGGTCCTCCTCCACGGCCCCGAGGGTCTTCAGGGCTGTCGACGTGTCCACCTCCAACCCCCTGCTGATTGCCTCGAGGCACTCGGCCCACCTCAGGGGCCTCCGCATGGAGTTCTCCACCCTGACCATTGTGAGTCGTGCCTCTTCCGCCCGCTGCCGCACCGCTTATTTGGCGTGGCCCAACCGCTACCACACGGAAGACACTCTCTGTCCTGGGTCCCCCTACCCTCCGGCCGATGCCTGCCCCTCCGATGTTGAAGGCCCCGAGCCTTCATGGCTCCCACCACGTTGCTGCTGCTGCTGCTGTGCCTCTGCCCGTGCACTGCCTCCTGCTGCCTGCACATCCTCTGCCGGCTGGGGTGCAGTCGTTGATGTGGCCACCCCTGCTGGACGTCCGACTCCCGACTGTGGCAGGGATGCCTCCTCCACCAGCCTGGCCGCACCGTCAGAGGCAGCTCCACAGGGCACCCAGGTGACTGATGGGTGGGAAGATGGCACGGAGGATGACTGGCGCGTAGGGGGTTCAGTTGAGGAGGGGGTCGTAGCAAGCCCCATCAAACGGAGGAATCCGGCCTGGGTGACCTGTCCCAGCAGGCTGACGTGGTCAACGAGCCATTCGAGATGACGTGCAGTCTCCTCATGAAAAGACTGCAGGTCACCTCGCATGGCCCGTTGACGCAACGCCACACCAGTCAGGACAGGCTCAACCCGGACCCGGATAGCCACGTCCGCAGGCAGAGGAAGGCCAGTTGTCGTTTGCTCATCCCCTGCCTGAAAACGGGTCTGGACGTAGGCATCCCTGCTGGTGCAAGATGATGCAGGGACAGGAATGTCATATTAGCATGTCTATGTGTATTAGTCACTGCCATTATTCTGTGGCTCTGGTTTAGTAAATTTGCCATTATATACCTTCAAAGCTGCTATTTGCTTTCTTTTCCTCTCGCTTCACAGGCTTCTGCTCTCAATTGGTTCCTGAGTCTGTATCTTCTCTTGCATTGAAGGGGAAGAAGGATGGTGTGCATCTCTATATCGATTTAGTTGCCTATGCTGTTCCCTATCCCTAAAGTGAATGGTACTTCTCACAGCACTCCTGCCCTCAAAGGATCATCTACCCCAACCAGCTTCCTGCCTGGGGCTGGTACTTTCCCGCTCTACAGACACTGCGCTGCCATGAAAGGTCTCACACTCTTCCTCTTATATGTTGGGCAGACTGAAAACATGCATCCTTACCTTTCTACCACTTGTTGACAAGGGGTTTCTTCCTGGTTTAAGCCTGGTACCAGTCGTAGTAGGTGGTGTCATTTTTGTATGCTTATTCTCCTTGACCACCTTCTTTGTCCCCTCCCGGGGCATCTACCCAGGTGATCTTAAACTAATAGCCGATAAATAGCTGTCACAATGAGACCAAAATGAATTTTCTTTTCTTGTTCAGTGGGCAGCATGGCAAACTTCACTCCATCCCAACGGGACTGTACTAGACCCCTCAGCCCCCAAGTAGGAACAATGTTAGGATTCGAAATAGAGAAAAGAATGTACCTGTCACTGTGCTTCAAAGAGAAAGTAGACAATACACCTCTGCAGTGGGCTAGCCTCCGTCACTCATGCACACAGGAATGATATACTAATGTCATGTAATTTACATGGGCCTACAGTTAAACCAACTGCCAACCCATTCCTTATCAATACATGCACAATATACTGTAAGACAAAATACAGCAATGTGTGTAGGTGCCCAACATGTAATTGACATGCACACATTTTCATGAATGATTCTAAACAACACTCAATGAAGCTCTCAAACTCTCCTCCAAAGTGAATTTCTTTTTTATTAAGAGGAATAAGTAATAGAAAATAATTGCACAGGTTATTGTACACTTTCAATACCAGCCTATCTTGGACTCCTCCTTGAACCACATTAGCAGGTTCTCTTTGCCTCTGTCCCGTTCTCTACCTCTGAAGCTAGAAACTGCTGCATGCCCCATACTTCCTTTCTTGTGAGGGCGGAAGCAGCTTGATTTGTAATGGCATTAATGTAGCCTCAGTAGATTTTTTTCTGACTCTCTGCATATTCAATGAAATGCTGTATAGACAATAACACTTCAGTCAATATTTTTCCTTGCCAACCAATGAGTAGTTCCATAATTCAATCAGCAATCTTGAACTGATGAGACCAGGATTCCAGAAACTAATGGAATGTAGTTCCATAATAGTTGCATTGAGGATCCCCGAAAAACTTTTGAAATGTTTTTTCAATCATATGAGCACATTCGCCGGATTCACACCTTTGAGGTGTTACTATGTGTTAATACATAAGGATTCAACACATTTCCTATAATATCTGAACTCAAACCATTTGACCCTAACAACATCTGCTTCACGATAGACGTCAAGCATTTATATACTTCAATCCCTCACGATTTAGGAAGTGAGGCTGTTGAATGGATACTGCTAAAGGAAGAAGACATACCAGCGGCGAAAAAATTCATTATGGCACTCTTGGAATTCATGAGTAATAATTCATATTTCCGCTACAAAGACAAATATTATCTCCAGATAGCAGGCACAGAAATGGGGGCGACTATGGCCCCAATTTATCCCAATGCATTCATGCATAAATTTGAGACAGAGCATGTACTACTTAACCATCGCTGGCAACAAGATCTAAGTATTTGGATCAGATACATTGACAATATCTTCAGAGTATGGAACGACACAGAATTGGAACTACTAGACTTTTTTGAATACTTGAACAGCATAGACACCAGGACCCACTTTAGCATGAGCACTCCCGGGAAAGTATACATTTCCTGGATGTCAAGATTAGCATAACAAATACCCAATACCATACAACTGTTTTCCGCAAGCCAACAGACTGCAATAATCTGCTCCAAAGACTTAAGGGCCGATTCATGGAACAAACGTGCGCCGAAAATCTTTGCGCAAGCAGGCGCAAGCAGGCACAAGCGCAAAAAAACAGGTGCACGTGCACACATGCGATTCATGGAAGTCCCTGCGCGTGTTTTCTTCAGGATGTGCGCCAAACCCGTGCATGGCGCACACGTCACTGCAACATCCCGAAAGGCGTGCGCGACGCGCACAGTGAAAGCGCACAACCTCGGCGCATACACCAGAAAGTGGGCGGAACACGGGGCGTAACGCGCGGAATGGGGAACAACGCAAGAAAATAAGGGCGTAACTGGGGATGTACTGCAGGGAAGCAGACGGAACGCCCACACGCACACGAACCACACGTATTCATGGAATCGAATAGGGCAAAGCCACACACAGCCAAAGACACGCACAAGCCGAAACACGTCCGCCACACGAAGGCAGGCGGTAGCGTCCCTGCGCATTACAAAAGTGGCAACATACAGCAATTGGGCCTGTGCGAGCGGGGCACGTGTATTCTGGGGGTGCGCGGGAAGTTACACACGCGATTGAGCGGGGTACATGTATTTCGGGGGTGCGCGGGAAGTCACACGCGCGATTGAGCGGGGCACGTGTATTTCGGGGGTGCGCGGGAAGTTACACGTGCGATTGAGCGGGGTACGTGTATTTCGGGGTTGCGCGGGACGTTACACACGCGATTGAGCGGGGTACGTGTATTTCGGGGGTGCGCGGGAAGTTACACACGCGATTGAGCGGGGTACGTGTATTTCAGGGGTGCGCGGGAAGTTACACAAGCGATTGAGCGGGGTACGTGTATTTCGGGGTGCGCGGGAAGTTACACATGCGATTGAGCGGAGTACGTGCATATCAGGGGTGCGCGGAAAGTATCACACGCAATTCCATCAGTGTAAGTGTATTACAGTGGTGCGCGGGAAGTTCCACACGCGAATGTCCAGGCTACGTGTATTTCGGGGTGCGCGGGAAGTTACACACGCGATTAAGCGGGGTACGTGCATATCAGGGGTGCGCGGAAAGTATCACACGCGATTCCATCATGGTACGTGAATTACAGGGGTGAGCGGGAAGTTCCACACGCGAATGTCCAGGCTACGTGTATTTCGGGGTGCGCGGGAAGTTTCACACGCAATTCCATCAGGGTACGTGTATTACAGGGGTGCGCGGGAAGTTCCACATGCGAATGCCCAGGCTACGTGTATTTCGGCGTGTGCGGGAATACACATAGACATGCTAATATTACATTTGGCACACAGGTATCTGTAGTGTCCTGGCAAGGACACAGTTAACTGAGCCGTGGAGCTCCGACAGATGGCCAAATAGCGCGTGTGAACATCGCGCATGCGCAGTAGGTAGCCCGGGAAGTGGCAGTTCACTGTAGGAAGAGAATAAAGGAGGTTGCTGTCCTCTATTGAGAATTAAAGCCACAGGCACTAGACAATGGTGATGAGGATGGGATTCTTCTTTTGAAAGTTACAAATACAGAGGCTCTTGTAGAGATGCACACTGCAGACGAGGTCATGAATTGACGCCATAATTTGCTGACTGCCTAAATGCTGGAATCTAAAGACCCAGGGAGTGCAGCAGCTTTTTGCCAGCCTCAACCATTTGACATGAGTGACCAGCAAACCTTGGGGCCCCAATAGGAAAGATGGATCCGGAAATGTAAAAAATATTTGTATACCCACGATGAAACCACACCCGACAAGTTTGCTATGCGGCTGCTGATGAATCTAGTGGGAGATGAAGTGAAAGATCTCATACCAACCTTCCTACCGGAAGACTCCACGACATACAAAGGCCTCAAAGTAGCACTGAGCAACTTCTTTGACCCACAGCAAAACATGGACCACGAGAGTCACACGTTCAATGTGGCATGACAGATGGCAGATGGGTCTGTGTATGCCTTTACCACCCACCTTCATAAACTAGTGGCGCACTGCGAATTCCACAAGTTCACACACCAAGACTCCAAGCCAAGAACAAGCATATCAGTTCTTGTCAGCAGCTCCAGCCCGAGTGAGGCCTACAAGCAACAGCACGCCCAGAGGATCCCCTTCATTCGGAAGATGGTATCGGTGCGGCCTTCAGTTCCCTCAGTTCCCTCATTATGAAGGTGAGAAATGCCCTGCTTTTGGGCAAGCCTGTGCCAAGTGTGTTAGAGAGAATCACTTGCCGGTTGTCTGCAATTTTCCATCCAGACGGTCACAGGGGTACAACTCCATGTCATATAGATCAGCGTCTGGCACATGCAGCAATGTTTCAAGGAGTGATGCAGGCGCGAGGAGAGAACTTGTGAGACATGTCAGGCAAGGGACAGGAAGATCTCTATTGCCCTCGTCCTCTACAGATGGCACCCAACAGGATCATATATTTATGATGAACGGAATGTCCTCAGCATGGGAGGGCGACATCACTTTACTGGTGCGTGATCACCAGGCTAAGTTCCTCATTGATAGCGGCACCACCCTGAACTTCATGTGTATATCAGAGTATTGCAGTTTGGCGTCTCCACCCAAGTTAAGGGTCCTCATTACAACCTTGGCGGAGGACCATGGTGCTATTAGCACCATGGTCCATGCCGGTAAGCTTACGATTCCACCATGGTGGATGGCGGAATTACCGCCCCATTCCAAGGTGAGTGGGGCGGTAATTCCCCATTCACCATTTGCCCTTCCCTATTCTCATTTTTGCCCCCATAGGGCATAATGGGAATGGGGAAGGCGCTAATTATGGCACCGTAAATTACGGTGCCGTAATTAGCTCCAAAGTCCCTTTGCGGGTTGGATTTTCAGCGCCTGCTAAAAGCTGGTGTTAAACACCAACCCGCAAAATGGACACTTGTAATCAGGCGTTAAGGGTTAACGGCGCCGACGGCGCCGTTAAACCCTTAATGCCTGAGTTGTTATGTGGGCCAAGGTCATCTGATCTCAGAGTTTTTCAGTGGGCCGTGAGAGGACCTGTGCAGAACCATAGAAAGTTCTCCACAACAATCCACTATAAGGAGAAATGTGCATGAGCTGAGTTTCATGTACTGCAAGGGAAAGTCCCTAGAAGCAACCTACTAGGGCACACTAATGCAACAGGGACTGTCAATCACGCAAGCTTTCCCAACTTTGTTTGAGGGCATCAGATGCCTCAAGGGAGAACCTGTGATGCTTCACATTGATGAATCCATAGTGCCTGTGGCTCAGCACCCAAGGAGAATACAAGCTAACTTGCAAATTCTCGTTGAAAAAGAAATACAGTGGTTGCTGAAGTAAAGAATCATCGAACCAGCTGCCGTTCCGACCCATCACAGTGGCTGTACCCAAGGGAGGATCCTCCAACAAGATAGGCATATGTGTGGACATGCGACAAGTGAACAAGGCCATCGGTTGTGAGAAGCATCCCAGAATGCACCTGGATGATGGGGCAAAAGTGTTCTCGAAGACCAACATGAACAAAGGCTATCATCAGATCATGATGAACCAACAGTCCCGATACATCGCCACTTTTGCCACACCAATTGGGCTCTTCAGATACAAGAGAGTTTTGGCATCTGCCCGGCAGCTGAAATAGTTCAAGAGAGGGTGAGGAGAGTGACTTGCCACATTAGCCACTGTTTCAACCAAAGTAATGATATCCTGGTGTTTGGAGCCACCATCGCTCAACATGATCAAGCTCTCCACAAAGTATGGATGGTGCTCGGAGAGGCCGGCATGACACTAAACAGGGATAAGTGTGTGTTTCACAAGTCTCGTCTTAAATTCTATGGACACATCTTCTCACTCAAAGGCATGAGCCCTGATCCAGGTAAATTGGCCGCCATCTTCCAGATTTCAGCTCCCCAAGATGTCAGTGAAGTGAGGTCTTTCCTAGGGATGGCCATCTACTGCAATCGATATCTCTGAGACTTTGCGATCACCAGTACCCTGCTCAAGGAGCTCACAAAGCATGGCAGTGCATTCCGATTGTCTGAGGAATCGTAGGAGGCATTTGCACAAATAAAGAAAGACATTGCCTCGGCTGAACGCATGGCCTACTTCAAACCAAACATGTGCACAGAAGTGACTGTAGATTCCAGTGCAGTTGGTCTGGGGCGATCCTGGTGCAACACCAACCCAGGCGAGAATCCCCCAGAATAGTGGTTGCCTATGACAGCAAGAGCCTGTCGGAGGTAGGAACAAGATATTCACAACCTAAAAATGAGGGTTTGGCCATTGCATGGGCCTGCAAGCATTTTCAGATGATTCTCCTTGGCAAGCTCTTCACAATTGAACGGATCACCAAGCTCTAGTGACAATCTATGGAAGCTCTAAATGTAAGATGCAATTACGGATGGAGAGATAGGACCTGCGATTGCAGGATTATGACTTCACGATTGTTCACAAGCCGAGGAAGGAATACAACCCAGTGGATTTCATATTGCGGCATCCCCTCGTTGACACTTCTACCAACAACTCAATGGCAGATGAGTATGTGAACTTCCTCACTCATCATGGGCCCCCAAGGGCCATCATGCCAACAATGATCTAGGAACACATGGATACAGGATGCTACACTGTTGCGAGTACAGAACTTGATTAGGTCTGGATGGTGGAGAGACACAGACTTCACAAACAGACAAGGGGGTGATTGTGCTGTGTCAGAATGTCAAACCTTCAGGGACATAAGAGAGGAATTATCAATATCTGCAGAACGGCTTGTAATGCGAGGACACAGAATAGTGATCTCCATGTATTGGCGCAGCAAATCATAGACCTAGCTCATGATATGATATGATAGGTTATTTATAACGTGCTTAATACCCAGAGGTTTCTAAGCGCGGACCCGGGGATCGAACCTGTGTTGCTCCGTGTTGTCTTGCTTCCAAGACAAGCTCGTTGCCATTGAGCTATCCTCCAGAGACTGAGGATGAAGGACACCTTGGTTGGTGGCCACAAAGAGACAGGTGAGAGACACCATGTGGTTCCCAGGACTAGATCAGATGGTGAAATGCACGATTGGGCTTGCCATTTGTTTCAATGCACATCCAAGCCTAATATAATAACCCAGAACCCCTAAAGATGTCTGACATGCCAGAGCTCCTGTGTACTCACCTGGCAATCGACTTCTTTGGTTCATTCGGGGAGAGCAAGCACTGACTGGTCATCATAGATGAATATTCACGATTCCCTCTAGTATACATGGTATCATCCACGGCTGCCAGTGCTGTCATACCAGTGCTAGATAGCATCGTCTCATCATGGGGCATTCCTGAAGTCCTCAAGTTGAACAACGGTCCACCATTCAGCAGCCTGGAGTTTGTGAAATTCATGAAATACATGGGTAACCACCACAGAAAGATTACTCCCCTCTGGCCACAAGCAAATGGCATGGTGCAGTGATTCATGAGCAACCTCAAGAGAGTCCTCCAACAGAATGAGCTATGATCTCTGTCACTCAATCAAGCCCAATGCCGCATGTTGCGTGACTATAGAAACTCCCTTCATGGAACAACGGAAAAGTGTCAGAGTTGTTATTCGGCAGGAGAATTGGGGCCAGACTTCCTTACCTGGCAAGTGATCCAAGAGAAGATGCGGAACAGGCCAGAGCGACAGATGCACGCAAAAAACAGGACATCAAAGCATATGCTTATCGCCGAAAACAAGCCAAGACCTCCCACCTGCAGATAGGAGACAAGGTGCTCATCCATAGAAGGCAGGAAAGGAAGCCAGACTAGAGATTTGATCCAGATTATTTAACAGTATTCCGCATCAATGGCACAATGGTGACTGCCCGATCCCATACCAAGGTGGTTACTCGAAATGTCTCCCAGTTCAAGCTGTACAAGGAAGGGGGTCAAGAACAGGATGAGAAAGACAACTCTGCGACCTCAGGTAATCAACCAATGAGAGAAGAGGCTGAAGAAGAGCCAGAAGGATGTTTTACTCGACAGGGGGAGATGTAGTGTCTTAGTAAGGACACAGTTAACTGATCTGTGGAGCTCCGACAGATGGGTCAATGAGCATGCACGAACATCACACAAGCGCAGTAGGAAGACCGGGATGTGGCAGTTTGCTGCAGGAAGAGAATAAATGCATTTTATTTACTGAAGGCTCTTGTCTTCATTACAGGCCTGGGCCTGTTATATGTATATGTGGGCCTGCATTTTCCCACTGTATACTGTCCTCTATTGAGAATTAAATCTGAAAGAACCCACAGGAGCTAGACAGTCTCCCTATTCATAAAAAAACACAAGAAGAATTTAATTCATATCCCTACGGATAAGCAAATCGAAGTGAATACTCCCACTGGGGAAATGGTTGAGGACAATAAAGACTACTTGGTTACAATGCATCTTGAAGGGGAACACTCAAAAGAAATAAATGCACAATTTTGCATGTAGGACATTACATTGATTGCCTTCACACAGACTACCAGTGTTTGCAACACCAAAGCCACAAAGACAGTATCCCATGAAAGCACAAACCCGTCCATATTTGAGAATAAAAGTGGCTCAGATATTGGACTAAGGGGTTTTAGTACAACAAGCAAGCCCATACAGCATAGCGCTTCTTCCATTGTCCAAGCTGATCTGAGGATATTCAGTGCATACACACACACTGAGGCTGTTCGGAACATGCACAGATCAGGCCTTTTGAGTAACATGGAGAGATGTAAGTCTGAGATTGTGTTGAATCTGGGTATTTTGCACAGCTTCTAGATCCAGAGTGCTTCAAGTGCACAGCTATAATATTCAGAGGAAAACAGTTGTGTTTCACAAGATTCCCACAAGACAATCCCAGGAATATTTTTAAGTAGAATTCAATGCATTGTAGATTGCTTTCAGAATGTATACAACATATACTGCACAGCTGATGATTTGAATACACATTTAGAAAAGGTTAATCTAATAATACTGATGCTGGCAGCTAAGGGATACATTTTCAATAAAAAAAAATCTAAAATAGCATACAAAAAATCATATTTCTGGGGTCCTCATTGGATGATGATGTGAGTGGACTTGCACCTCAATTGCTGGAAAAATGAACACATCTGTGAATCCAAGAATGCAGCGTTAGTTACACCGCTGTATGATTTGCTGAAACTCAACTTCTGTCCATCGTACTGGAAGGAGGGCACACTTGTATTTTGCACCACAATTACCAGAAAATGACTCAGAACAATCGTCTTCAGGACAGAAACACAGAAAAAACATTTGCTGGGGACATGGATTCCTAGTCAGTATGCCTTTACAAATGTAGTATGCAGTCATGGTGAGACTAAAACCATGGTTTATCATTCACATGTCTGTACAATTCCTGAGCAAACTGCTCCAGAGGAAAATATTCTGGCTGAAGTTCAAGTTATAGTGCAGAATAATGCACAGTAGCTGCAAATAAAACCATGCACATAATCACACTGTAAGTGCAGTTAGCAGCAGCTGCACACTCTAATACCTTAAATGAAAAGGCATTACACTCAAGGTGGGTCCAAAGGCCGGACACTCCAGCAGCAACAGACATACCATATCATTACAAACTATAATTACTATGATCTTGAATGATTTTTAAAACGAGAAGCAGATGCAACAGCTCCAGACATCCCACTTTGGACATTTGTAAATGTCATAAACTGCTATGGGAGTGATGTCTCAGAAGATGGAACACACTCTGTGAATTCTGCTACCTGTGCTGCTGTGAAAGGACATTTTAACCATAATAATAGAAGAGATATATGAAACATTTCACTCACGTTTCTGATTTGCACAGCCTCCTCCTTGCAGTGTGACAATTCAACCCATATAAGCCACAAATTAATTGTTTCTGATTCAAAATATGTATTGAGAGGTTACAATTGTAATCTACAGTGGTGGCAGTTAACATATTTATAGATTACAAGGACAGAAGACTATTCTCAAAGCAACGTTGGCAAACAGTTTGTCACATCAAAGTGGCAAATACTCTTATTTGGATTACGCATACAAAAGCACACAGAAAGAATTGTGTGCACCATGCATGCAATGCGCATGCTAATCGGTTTGCGTGACAACAGACCACAGAAAAGGTGTTGGCAGTGCTGACACTCTCTGCTACACACATTTATGAGGACATAAAAACATGCTTGGATCCAAGTAGTCCTAACCCACAAGGGTTGCCCACCAAGCATCCCCCACTACTTATACATATAGTATGAAGGAGAACATGGTTATAGTCACTAATCATAGGTCAAAGGGAGGTCCTGTGAATATAATCCTGCAAAATGAGCAAGACAACAGGGAACTAGTTTCTTAAGCACATTCTAGTGTATCCATAACACACTTTGGGGTGACAGCTAAAACACTTCTTGCAGGATATGTATTGGTGTCCATGGATTAGTAAATAAACATGGCAGTGCATAACAAATTGCTCCATATGCTTGCAAACAACAGTGAACAATTTCAGAAAACAAAAAGAGAACACACTAACAAGGGTGATAGCGCTATTTGAATGTATGTATGTGGATCACAAGTACAAGTATTTGTTAGCCACATTAGACTTGTGCACCAGATTTACCTGGTTAATTCTCCAAAGGAATTAGGTCATACAATGATTGCTGTCCTTATTAGCTATGACACCATCGAAATTGCTCCAATCTGACAATGGGCCAGCATGTTCTGATAAAGCTATAAGAGAAGCCCTGTCAAGCTGGGGTGTACTCTGCATTTCTCAAACCCATTTAGTCCCAGTCTAATGGGGTAGTTGGAAGAGCCAATGGGATAATATAGCAAGTCTTGACTAAATGCATCCTCTCTTTTGCTGGTAATTGAGTAACTCATCTACCAGCATAGTATCAATAATTTACCTCACCTTTCTCAATGTGAGGGTCAAACCCCTTATGAGTTGCTGGTTGACTTTCCGATGTATATGCCTGCCTTATACAATACCTCTAGTTGTCTCACCAAGCCAGACCAGCTGCATCTACCAAATCTCCTGATGGGCTTTACAGAAGATATATGAAAGAGAAACAGTTGCAACACACCGCAGACCTCCTGTGAAGGTACTGGAACTCATTGGCTAAAGTACAGCCATTCTGCCAGCTCTGCCTTCTGGTCAATTGTCAGTAGACCACCTTAAGCAAGTGAGGAGACTGTCTCTATTTTGAACGACCTGACAGGCATACAAGAAGAGAAGAGATCCCTATGATAATAGTTAACCATGAAACCACCTCAGCCTCAGAACGTTTTTTTTGTTTTTTTTTTTACAGATATACAGATAAGCCAGAAATAAAGCCAGAAGCAAAGGCAGAAACAAAACAAGACCAATCCTGAAAGGTTTGACATGTCCACATTGCTCTAAGTGTTGGAAGATAATTGTTGAGACTGTGTTTTGTTCTACCTTTGCTGTAAATCTTCTAACCTTTTTGACTCCAGTGGAGATCCCTACAACCAGCAGACAGATGATCATGTCAGCTTGAGCCTGCCACATACACTACACAATATGGAGGTGCATGCTAATATGGGTGGGTTCACAACACAAATTAGCGCATACCCACTTCAGAAAGGTCAGTTCTGGACATACCAGTATAGAACCTACATTGTGCCTAGTATGCAGCTTCACATACATGCATTATATGTGGTGGACACATCTAGGATAGTGTCCCCTAGAATGCATGTCTCTGACACATAGAGGAACAATTTCATGGCTACGATGGAAGCATTCGCTCACGGGGCACTGTTAGATTCTGAAGATGAATTGTAGAATTTAGATGACATGTTAGATCTGGTGTGTTTTCTGAAGTAGTTTGACACCTTTCGTTTTTGTAAGTACGCACCAGTGCAGTGGATTCGTCCAGACTCATCACTCAGTTAAAGGCAAAATAGCTTTATGTGACAAAAGAGGGGGGAAGACCCATAATACAGAATCTGTATACAATCCTTTCACCTTCAGAGAATCTTCAATTTGTATGTTCCACATACTCTGGGGAATATGATAAACATTCTTGAGCACAATGACAGAAAAATCCTGGTGAAAATCAGGGCCTCTTAAAATGACAATGGGGATATGAATCTTGACAGGACTCGGACCAGAGGATATGGTTTTTATGTATTTTTTTAATAGAAAATTCCTCACCAACCCTACTGCTAAAGGGTCATTTCCTTTGTATTAAAACTAAAGTAAGTTGTTTGTCAATAGTCAAAAGCACAATAGTCCTCGGTCCAAAACTGACCACAAAACTGGCCCTACCACTTAGCAAGGTTATACAAGAACATGTCAGTGTTCTACACTTAGGGCTTTCATCACAATCTCTCTGGGGTGTTTCAGGAGTTCTTATTGGCTCTGGATTTACTAGTTATCCAAATTAACGTTATTCCTTATTGGAAGTCTAACAAAGTTCTTCCAGTTTCCCAAGTTTGAAAAAAAATAAAATCTTAAATTCCTGCAAAACAAACTGTTCCAGTTTCTATAGGTGTAGGGATATTTCCCATATCTCACTCCACCTTTTTCCTACTACAAATGTTAGATTTCCCGGGTTCTCTTTCAGACTCCTCTCCACTTTATTTATTGGCCCTGGTGCATTTGTTGAGGTTTTCTGTGTTAAAGGTCACTCGGGTTATCTCTCTGGTATATGGTTGACCCAAATTTCTACTTCTTACGTTCTTTAAGTTCTTGGAACCCCCTTCACTTCTTCTTCAGCTTTGAACTGTTCAGGTTTCTCAGGTATCCACAACCCTCTTGTCTCATTTTCACTTTCTTGTCAGACTCCTTTAACAATGATGAGGTTTTAGTGAATTCCTTTTCTCTTTCCCTTTGTTCTTTCACATATCTCTCTGGGGCATTGGTGACCCCCTTTTCTATTTGTTTCTTTCAACTCTTGGTTCAGATGTTGAGAGCCTCCATCATCCCCTTGTATCTGTTCTTTGATTTGCTTATTGGGCCCTCTGGCTCCCTTGGGTTCTTCTGTCCACAAGTCCCAATAATCACATGGGAAAATGGCTAACTCCTCTTTCCTTGTGGCTCTCTTGGCTCTTTTGGGTTCCTGTGACACTTCTGCAGCTTTAAGCTGCTCAGGTTTCTCATACACCTTCTCCTTCTCTCATTCTTTCTATCTCTATGGACCTCAGTGAACCTGGCATGGGGTTAGGGCAAACTTTAATTTGTCCACACTTGCTCATTCCTCTCTCCACCTCCTTCCGACCTGGAAAACCCACGTATCTTCAGTGTGGGAGTTTTTTTTTTCAGGGAGTATGCATCTCTTTGCTAGATGTGGTGTTTTCCAAGGCATACAAATCCCCCGGATTAGGTCCGAGCAGTTCTCGGGTTCTGCTCATCGCAGAGTTCTTTCGCCCTTTTGCTCTTGTGTTGAGGGCGGAGGAATCATTGCTCCCTCATTTCCTAGTTTGGTGTCATTTTGTGGGCACCAGGTTCACCACAACCCCAGTGTGGTCATGCCTCCAGGTAAGTTTTGTTTTGTGCAGCTTTTGCTTCTCAAAACCTGCATAACTCTGTGTCGTGCCAGTAGCATCTCCCTTCACTGTCTGTTTTGGTCCAGGCCACAGCCGGTTCCGCTGTTCAGTGTGGTGCCACTGTTGACTACACCCCTCAGTGATGTCCCTGTGTCGGAGGTTTGCCTCTGCATTTGGTTTCTCTCTCTCCATTCAAGGGTTGTTTGCCATTTATTCTACCTCAACAACTTTAAAGGGGTCTACTGTTCTCCATCAGCTGCCAAGAGTATGTAGGGTTCAGCATTATCTCAAGCCAAACACATAGCAGTAATGTCAGGTTTGTTTGGGTCCAACCTATAGATGTACTATCAGTCTCTCTTATTCCTATGAGGCAGACAATTAGGAAGTTCCCAGTGGGAATGGGAGACTTCTTCCCTGAAGGGAAGTCTTTCCCCTTGAGATTCTGTTTTCCCAAGCACATAGAGAAGGTTTTGCTCACAGTAGATTCTGGTAAATCACTGATCAGCTTAACAAAGTAATGCAAGAAAACAAAAGTGAGCAAATTACGGGCCTCAATATGAGTTGGGAGATATCCAAACAGATAAATCCGCTAGAATAACCCACAATGGAATTATCATTACCATCACCACTTGGTCTGCTGTATTTTCCACTGGATTAAAAGAGGTGGTGTCGGAGTAAATCCCCATTTTTTCAGAGTCCATTGAACTTTATGGGTATTTTTTGGCAGAATTACTGCTGCAGTAATTCCTCCAATTTTGCCTATGTTTCAGCAGACAGTGGGAGGATTTATCTCCAGCATAATGCTGGAGGTAAATCCCCCACTCCAGGGCAATACTCATAGTATGTCGGTGTGGGAAAAGTGGTGGTAATTCCATCACTGCCAATTTTTTCCTGCACCACCATACTTGTAATGAGCCCCTTTAAGTTTTCAGGCACTCCCGTAGACTGGGATCTCCAAGTAAATGAGTGTTATAAGAGACATAAAGGTATAGGTGTATGAATTTACAGGGCTTGGGCTATATACACCACTTTGCATACCTATACCATTTACATGGGTGAAGCATGCCAATGAATGGCTAAATAACCACCCTTAAATGTGTTTTTGAGTGAGATAGACACCTGGGGTAACACTGGTGAATTGGATGATTGGTTAGCAATCCTAGTTATGATAGGTCACCTACGAACTGTTTACTACTGCACCTGGAAGGGAGCAACATTAAACATCCAAAGTCTGGAAGATCATTCAATAGAAAAGAGCTTCAAGACAGCTGAAAACAACTTTGTTGCATTGCAGCAAGGAATCTACAACCACCGAGATGTGGTAATGGATATGGTGCTCATAATCCAAGAAGAGTTGGAAACCTTACAAGGTAATCAACAAGCTGATGCAAAACCTTTGAAAGTCACAGACTGCTCGTTAACACTGTCTACAAGTGTTCCAAATTGGACCACCATAAGATGGCCGGTAAAACTGATGGAAATTAGTTTATCCAAACAGGCCTAGTGACAAGCCATATCAGTGACATCCTATAAACTCTGGGGCATCTTCTGAAGACTTTCTACGGAGCATCAGCATGGTAAAAATACTTCATGTCATAGACAAGCCATGGAAGTTTGAACATTCCAGTGTCAACAAGACCAACTCTGATATCCGACACAGAACAGTCTTTGGGCACCCTGCATCAAGTGGAATGTCACTGGGTAAAAACCATTTGCCAGGCATCCTGCACCTATGCTTACGTGATGCATGGGAACTCTACTCTTTACCAGTATGCCTTGAAAGACTGTGTTGGTGCACTCCATGTAATACGCCAGGACATCTCAAATGTCCATCGATATATGAGCAGTATTCCGACATCACACTATGTTCATTAAGTGCCATCCAAACAGAAACTTTCAGCAGCAAAGCCTTGCTACTAACTAATGGTTCCTAATTGTGCAGTTCAACTCAACATGCTGTGGTATGCCTGTGGGATTTACCAGCCTGATCACTGTCTCAGATGTGGTAAAATGCTGTAAAATCATTCTTCCGAAGGCCACCAGGGGGCGCACAGGCAATGACTGCCTGATTCCCGAGCTCCTTCTGAAGCTGGGTTGTAGTGGGGATTGAGCCCCCCCAGACCCCTGCATGGCGTAATACAGAGCCGGAGCAACCAGTGAACCCCCGGGGCTCTCGCTGTGCGAAACAGCGACATCTGGGGACCCTCGGAACGTGGAGATACGGAGCCACGGCCTTCCGCGGCGGAGAGGCTGAAGGAGACCTGAGCAGCCTCGGGGCCGGGGGAGGAGCAGCAACCCGCCAAGCCAGGAGGTCTGCGTGAAGGAGTCCCGCCCCCGCGCCGCGGTGAGCCCCCAGCCCCCAGGTGGGCGGCCTTGGGAGCGGGGGCCCAACACACTTGACTGAGGCGGCGGCCTCCCTTCATTTCCCCCGAATTGGAGGTGCAGGTCGTCGGAGACCCGTACCCGGACAGGTGGGGGGCGCATTCCCACCAGAGAGGGCCCCGGTTTGGAGGGAGTGGCGTAGCCTGGCCCGGGTGCCCTCCACCACCATTACGCCTACTGGCCCAGAGAGGCATCTGACGCCCCGAAACAGAGCGGGGGGACCCCCGAGATTGCACCACTGACCACCCGAGGGGGAGGGGCCTCCTCCACCCTTTCCTTTGCCAACACCCGGCCCCGGCCCTGCCAACAGCAGAGACTCACACGACGGGAGAGTGGGAGATGCTGGAAAAGGCCCCCACTACAAGTGCGAACAGAACGGGCCTGCGGCCCTCCTCTCCCCTGCGAGCAAAGCACCCCTCCCCCTCCTTGGAGTGATTTAAGGACACTGAATACCCTGGGGCTTCTGCTCCGGGTGCGAGGCCCCTGCCCGAGGCTGGTGGGGCGTGTGCCCACCCGGTAGTGACCCCCCAGGCACAGCAGGACCTACTGAAGTGTGAGGGGGCGGCCCCCCTCCTTGGAGCGCACAAAGGACGCCGAGGGCCCTGGGACCCCTACACTGGGCGCGGGGCCTCTGCCTGAGGCTGGTGGGGCATATGCCCGCCCGGTGGCGACCCCCTGGGCACAGCGGGACCTACTGAAGTGTGAGAGGGCGGCCCCCCTCCTCGGAGCGCACAGTAATGACCTCCCAAGCACAGCAAAAGTCCGCCGAGGTGTGAGAGGGGCGGCCCCTGCTTGTTCCCTTGTTCCCCCCTTCTCCCGAAGACGCCTCCACCAGTGCGGCAGCGGCGGGCCTACGAGAGGACCTTGTGGCCCCTACAGAGCTGAGGCCCACCCCACGGCAAGGCCGGGGGGCAATCTGATGGACTGGCAAAAGAACTTACAAAGATACCGATACCAAGAGTCAGGGCCCCACGAAACCGGCCTGCCCCACGCCAGAGAAATGGCCCACTCGGAGGCCTCGGCACCCTCAGCGGTGCCAATGGAGAGGGGCTTCGCCTCAATCTTACAAGAGGTTAGGGACATGCGTTCCGACATCGCCCAAAAGTTTGAAAAAATGGACCAACGGGTTGATACAGTTGAGGACAGACTCCTTCAGGTTGAATCCAATCAATCGTCGTCAGCAACCCTAGAGGTAGAGACAAATATGAGGTCATCTGCCCTTGGGAGGAGGGAGGAGGAGAGGTCGAGACAAATGGACGACTATGAGAATAGGGAACAGAGAAACAACCTCAGATTCTTCGTGGTCCCAGAGGCAGAAGGGGAGACAGAGAGAGAGATTACCCGAGTGGTGCGTAGCATCATTGCCCTCCTCTTTGAGGAAGAGATGACCACTGAACTCATGTTTGATCGAGTACACAGAGCGGGGGGAAGAGCAGGGGTCCCCGATCGATTCAGGTCCGGTTCCACTACTATTTGGAAAAGACACGGGTGCTGGAGGCCACCAGGAAAACTCAGGAGATTACGTACAACAACTCCCGGGTCTCCATTTTTCAGGACCCCTCCGCATACACATTGGCCAAACGCAGGATGTGCCGCCCCATCACGCATCTGCTGAAAGAGAAAGTGGTACGATACAGATGGGGCTACCCCTTCTCCCTCTCCTTCGAATATCTGGGCCAGCGGATGATGTTGATCACAGAGGAGGATACCAGGGTCGCCATCCAGGATTATGTCTCAGACCCAACCCCCCGAAGGGGACCATCCGGACTGGTCTTGGGCGGAGCAAATGGTCCGGGCCCATCGGGCGAAAGAAGGAAGAAATGCGGTGCATGGAAATTTAGGAAAATCAATACACCCTCTCCGGCAAAGGAGGGAGAGCGGAATAACTCTGAGGGATGAACACTTTGGGGACCCAGCTAGTAACGGTGCGAGAGTGAGGATCACGGGGACGACCGAAGTGAGTGGTGCACCCACTGGTTGGTGGTCTGAAAGATTGAAGGCTAAGTAGAATCTAGTGTCCCCTTGATAAGCAAGTAATGCAGGGGCTACCGAGGGGTCGAAGCGGGGGTGGCTTACGAAAATCGTGCTTAGCAATGATCGCCTGGCCGAGAAGGGCAGGCTGGTGGTCTGGCCAAAATGCCAGTGATGGCGGAACTAACTGGCTGGATGCCGGGGTGGGGGTGGGGGAGCGCGAACTAGTTGGGGTTTGTTTGTTTGGGAGAGGGTTTAGGGAGCAGTTGGGGAAACGTTCTAATAGTGTCCAAACGGTGAAACAAGGGGAGCGAGAAGGGAGGTTTGATGCAATATTGTTGACCAACAGTGAGGGAAACATAGAATATGGCTGACGGCCGTCCGGCCCTGGGAGTGGGAACCCTGAATGTGCGGGGGCTGAACACCCTCACAAAGAGGTCTCTGATTTGCAGGGAGTTCAGGAGGGCGAAACTAGACCTGCTTTTCATGCAAGAGACCCACTGGGCAAGGGGGAAAGAACCCAAATTGCGAGGGGTGGGAATTGAGGAGGTTTTTCATGCATCCCATAAGGTCAAAAAAAGAGGGGTGGCCATACTGGTGGCAAGGGACCTAGGTTTCGAGAAGGAGGCCATCCTGAAAGACCCAGAGGGCTGATACATGCTGGTACGGGGCTCCCTACAGGGCTCCACCCTAACCTTGGCAGTAGTGTATGGCCCGAACGAAGGACAGGCCCAATTCTGAGAAGAAGTGAGGGATAGGCTCAGGCTGTTTGTGCAGGGCCCGCTGGTGGTGGGGGGGGATTTCAATATGGTCTTAGACCCAACCATAGACAGAAAGCAGGTAGGCCCCCAAAACCTCAGATCCGTGGACGAAAAAACATGGCACAGAACTTTCGGAGGTTAATGGGGACTTGGGTCTGACGGATAGCATCCCATCCCCCAGAACGGGGGTTCCCTCCTTCACCTACTACTCAGCCATACATACTTCGTTCTCTAGGATAAACCACATCTTGGTGGACGAGATCCTACGTCCACACGTAGCAGGCTATAGGATAGACCCCGTCCCCTAGTCAGACCACGATATGGTCTGAGTTACCTTAGCTATGGGCTGGTGCAGAGAACGTAGAGGGCGCTGGAAATGCAATGACGCCCTACTAAAGGACGAGGTCCATGCCCAGGAGGTCTTGGACTCCATCACGGAGTTCTTTGTACATAACGATAACGGGGAGGTGACCATGCATACGCTTTGGGATGCCTTTAAGGCGACCCTGCAAGGAGTCCTCATAAAAATAGGCGCCTTTAAGAAAAGAGAGAGAGAGGCCCAAGAGAAAGCCCTGCGAGAAAAAATAGCCCGTCTCCAACCGGGGGGCTCCCCGGGGCAAGCCCTAGAGCGTGACCGGGTGGCCGCACTGGAGGATTACAGGCTCCAGCTAAAAGACCTACTCCTGCACAAAATGGAGAGGAGTCTCCAAATGGTAAAACAAAAATACTACGATAAAGGGGACAAAGCGGATAGGATCCTAGCCTGGAAGTTGAGGGAGGTCCAGAGAAGCAGAAGGGTGAAGGAGGTGAGGGACGGCCAGGGGCTCCTTGGCTGTGATTCTCCCCATATCGGAGAAGCCTTTCGCCAATACTACAAAACCCTCTATTCATCCGAATATGACGGAGATGATACCCAGATAGAAGACTTCCTGAACTCTATACAGATCCCAGCCCTTTCGAGGGAGATTGCAGAGGGGTTGGAGGGTCCGTTAACCGAGGATGAGGTGGACAAGGTGATTAGTGGGATGAAGGTGGGAACTTCTCCTGGGGAAGACGGCTTCACTGTCTTTTTCTACAAGAGATTTCGCTCCTCCCTGGTCCCGTACCTAGTGAGAGTTTTCAACGCCGTGCTGGAGGGCGGCATCCTCCCCAAATCCATGATGGGGGCCATAATAGCGGTACTGCCTAAAGAAGGGAAGGAGCTCGCAGAATGTTCCTCCTATCGCCCCATATCACTATTAAATATTGATGTTAAAATCTTGTCCAAGGTGGTGGGGAGGCGGATGGAGGGAATAATGCCGAAGCTAGTCCATGGGGACCAGGTAGGTTCATTAGAGGAAGGCAAGGGTCAGATAATATTTGCAAAACAATAGACCTGCTCCATTTCGCTCAAACATCGGAGCTCGATGCATGTGTTCTCTCCCTGGACTCGGAGAAAGCCTTCGACAGGGTCGAGTGGCGTTATATGGAGCTCCTCCTCCAGAGAATGGGCTTCAGAACTCACATCATGAGTTGGGTAACTGCCCTCTACAGAGAACCGGAAGGGCCACTCTGACTCTGCCGAGGGAGGAAGGGGGATTTGGGTTCCCGGACTTTCACCTGTATTACTGCGCCGTCCAACTGCGCGTCCTCCTGGAGCACATGAAAGAGGGCCTGGGAACATATTGGTCACATTTGGAAGACATGGTAGCCCACCCCCTAAAGGTCCGTGACCTTCTGTGCGCTCCTCGCAGGACGATCCCGAAACACCTACGGCCCCACCCAACCCTGGTAGTTCTCTGGGACATCTGGAGAGAGGGCCCCCGGACAGCTTACCTCACCACATGGCCGTCCCCGATGACCTCTCTCTGGGGCCACCCCCTGAAACTGGGAAGTAGGGGATTCTGGCACTCCCAGAACTGGTCGGACATGGGAATGGAGTGGGCTGGGCAGATGTTCAGAGAGGGAGAATTCTTATCCTACGAGGACCTGAGGGACGCTCTCGGATGAGGGTCGCTTTCCATCTTCGAATACCTATAACTGAAGGGCATCCTCTGTAACCAATCATGGGGCCCAAACTTGAGGAGACAGTTGACCCCCTTAGAGAAACTCCTCGACTCGGCGACCTCCAGAAAGGGAGCGGTTTCCAGTATGTATAAAATCTTAAATACCTGCAACCTTCAAGGCAGGAGGAGCTTTCGCACGTTCTGGAATAACCTGGCAGGTGAAGAAATCTCAGAGGACCCCTGGGCTAGAATATTCAAGATAGCATTTCATGGGACCCTATTCACCTCAGACATGGAGCACAACTTTAAGATGCTACAGGGGTGGCACAGGGACCCCGTCAAATTGTCAAAGATGTTTCCGGGGGTGTTACCGAGGTGCCCGAGAGGGTGTGGACAGATAGGCTCGTAGAGCCCACATGTGGTGGCTTTGCCCGAAAGTTCAGGCCTACTGGGGGTCAGTGAGGGACTGGATAGCGGAAGTAACTGAGGAGCGTTTACCCCTCAATCCCCTAACAATGTTACTGGGCCTTCCCCCGGAGGAAACAGAGCTACACCAATATCCAAGGATGTGGGAAACCATGCTGAGGGCGGGAAGAGTAGCCCTCGCCCAGAAATGGAAGAGCCCAGAGGCCCCCTCAAAGGAGGACTGGCTGAAAAAGGTGAAAAACATGTTCCTGATGGACAAAGTAACTGCTATGGTGAACAATGACACTAGTTAATTCCTCACAAACTGGTATGGAGTGCAGCAATCCTGGGGATGGGACGTTCACTGAACCCGAGATATGACCCCCAGCCCGTATGGGACAGGATTAGCCACGGACGGCAAGTCAAAATGACCTGGGAACTCACAACCGGGGCAACGGCGGCATTAAGTCAATCGGTGACACGGTCATGATTCGCATCATCTCTGAGGTACAAGATATGGGGAGATCATTGGGAGTCTCCCTAGGCGAATGCATCAATTTGGACACGGGGGAGGGCGGGGTTTGGGGTGGTGGAAGGGAGAGAGGGGGAGTAGGGGGTTTCTTAAGTTCTTTCAATTGTTTGTTGTATTCATGAAAATGGCAATAAAAACTAAAGTTTTAAAAAAAAAATCATTCTTCCTCCACTTGAGCAGACAGAGGCCTCCACAGTTCCCGCAGTTGTCATTGAAGCTGACATAGTTCCTTAACTTTAAGATCATTATCACCAGCACCACAAAAACAAAAAGAGAATGATGCTCTTGGTCAGTGTCCGGCTAAATAAAACACCTAATTGCCCTAAAGGAGTTCAAACTCTACTGAAAAGTTTCTCACCTTCATTCTAGGACCCATTATGGACTGGCTGATGAATTCAGCCCTCTTATCTAAACCATTGACCAGTGTAATGGAATTAGTGGATATGTTTGCACAGGAATGTCTCCAATCTTCTACATTGCTGCAGCAGGGTTCACCCAAACCCTGATCATATTCTTGTTTCATCGCAAAAAAAAAAAGATGATATGATATATGCACCAGCGCGCCAAACCTGCCTGACAAAAGAGAACTGTTTGGAACAATGGTGGCAAATAAATCTACCCATCTCTGTCAACATTTATGACATGTCATCTTCTTCATTTGTTTTGCAGTCACTGTGTCAGTGGATTGACTTCTGGCATCAACTGAAAGCAGTCTACAACCTTACATCGTCCAGAACCAGCTCCTATCATGAGTACAAGTGCTTTTAGTACATGTTTAATTGCTATTTTATTTTAGGTCCCAGTGCATAATTTGAGTGAACATCGGCAAATGGTCCAATGTTCAACAGTTTTGTTATTTTGTTACTTCACTCTTATTTCCATGACTCGTAGACATCCTCACCCGCTTGTTTTACTCATTGGGGGTATCATGTTGATTAGCTGAACAAGGGAAATACATTCAGGAGATCTGAGCATGAATTCACAAACCGCAAAGTCCTGTTATATATTAGAATTGCGAGGCCCGTATCATCAGCATGTCGAAAATGTCACTGGCTTCCCATTTTGGCAAGATTTCAGTTGGACAAACTTTGCTTTTGTACGCAAGGTTGTCTCTCTCTTCAAGAGAACATCATTCCGTACGGCCCTCTGCATGCACTGTGCTCTTCCGGTTCATTGCTTCTTAAAGTTCCTCATTACTGGCTGACCTGTGTGGCTTTCTCTGCACCAGGTCGAAATCTTTGGAATTTGATTTAAAACTTGCTGAGGCCATTTCAGATTTGATCCTTTTTAAATCTAAACTTAAAACATCTTTTTTTGCTGATTTCCTCTCTGTCCATCCTTTTTTTCCCTTTCACTATTTTTTTGCATCCTCTTTCTTCAGTGCCACAATGCCTCTGGTGATAGTTGCGCTATACAAATTCTTCATAGATAGATAGAAAGATAGGCCACACGTGGAGCTTAACTAGGTAGACATATCTATGACCATTTTACCAAGGCAGTTTTTCATTTAAATTGCATTCTACAAGTGAATAATAATGCAATCCCTTTCTGTTTTGCAAGAAATGCAGAATTCGAGCCAGGATATCAGTTATTTTGGTACACAGGTTAAATGCTGTAGACAAAGGTTCTGTGCTGCAATCCAGTGACAGTTTTATTTATTTAAATATTACTCAATGTTACTGTAAATTGTAAACAATGTTCTGATGGAATACAATGAACTATGTGACAAAGTTTGACATAGCTTCCAGGCAAGGCCGAATGCTCTCGCAGAATATCATTTATGCATACACCTGGAGCGTTTTGATAACCATTCTGAGAGCGGATATATAAAAAGACCAAATTAATTTGTTTTGATACACCTGGAGTATATTCATTTACATTATCGGATTGTATGCACAAACAAGCCTAGATGCTGCATACAGGGTGGCTCTACGAGGGGTAGGCAGAAGTATCCGGATGTGCCACTGGATTCGGTAAAATTAGAGGCAGAACTGAGGACTGAGGCCATAAAGCAAGCTGGGAAACCTCCATCATGGGTTATGGAGGAAGGAGGAACTAATTGCTTTTCATTTTCGTTCTGTGCAGCTAGCTGATCACACCTCTATACAGCGATTTAGCTGGTCCTGCATTCTAATCTTCCCCCTACAGCTAACTGATCTTGTGCTCTTGTACACCTTTAATCAGCTGCTCTGAAGCCCTCGGCAGTGATCGTATCTGCAGTGCTAGCATACCTATGTAAGCCATGTGGGCCCCATTTACTGCCACTGGCCCCTTTGCATCGTGCCTGATGAGGAAAAGTTATTTGTTCACAAATAATTGCATTTTCTAAATAGTGTGTTTACATTAGCAAAAGACGCATGTGTTTTTTAGCCATCATTCAGCTGCATGTGCTATGATTTGTGACCATTTTGTGTGACTTTGGCTTGAACTTCAGTAGCCAACTCCCCTTGGCAAGACGGCTGCCTGCATATGATGCAGTCTGTGATGCCTGCCCTGTGCCCTACCATTGGCTATTTCAGATTCATCTGACAATTATTGGCACCGGGAGGTGGGAGCTGGCCTGCTGTTCCAAAGCCACTTCTAAGGACCCTGTCCTCTTCCCTGTCCACTTACTGGGATGCTACATGACGTTACTAAACCAGCCTGACCCTCCCTGGAGCTGCCAGGTCCCTCAGCTATGAAACTGGCCTTTCAAGACTCTCTTACTTCCCTCTCTATTGGTTAGTTCCCTCCTTCTGCCTACCCTTTCGATTTCACTTCATGGACCTTTACTCCACCTTCTTCCCGTTACAACTGGTTTTCCTTCTATGCTCTCGTCTCAGCACTCACCTATAATTCTAACTCATTTCTTTTACCTATTGGTGCCTTAGCAATTGACTTGAAAGTCAAATTTGGGTGTGTTTGGGAAAGTTAAATTTGGGTGTGTTTGGGAAAGTCAAATGTGGGTGTGTTTCTGTAAATCAAATTTGAGTCTCTTTGAGAAAGTCAGATTTTCGTGTGTTTGGGAAAGTCAAATTTTGGTGTGTTTCTGTAAATCATATTTGGGTCTGTTTGGGAAAGTCACATTTGGGTGTGTTTCTGTAAATCATATTTGGGTGAGTTTCTGTAAATAAAAATTGGCTGTGTTTTTTTCACTTTACTTCGGTCCTCAATTGTAACCTGTTAGCCCAGTGACTGCTCCATACCTCTGTGCTTGCATATTTCTCCTACCGCCTACTCTCGCTACATGCCAATGGTGTTATCTGTTTGTCCTATCTATTCCAACTGTTTCTGTATCAACTACCCTTCCCTTCTCACTAAGTCTGGTATGAAGAAATTCAAAAAGGATATCTTGGCTTCCAACCCAGGTCTCCCCATCACTGATACCTATTCCAATGCCTCTGGCAGACACACCTTCACTGACATCCTCTTTTTTGTACCCTCACCAGATCTCTGGACCCCTAATATGATATCTATGCTCTTTCCTGTCTCCTCTTCTCCCATTAATGGTGGCACCCATTGGGAAGTCCGTATGGATCTCTTTGACTCCTCCAGAGTCTTCATTAATGTCTATTTAAATGGTCGTGTCATGGTGCAAGACCCTCAGGCTAATATCCACCTCTTTCATAGACGGTTCCTTCCCCTCATCAACTTCCTCTCATCTCCAGCTGTACCCTACTATCTTCCCCTGGCTACCCTTCCCTCCTCCACTTCCTCCTCTGCCACATCTCATGCTCCTTCCACACCTCCACAGGGCATACCTCTGATATGTACCCCTCCCCAGAAGGTCTTTAAGGCTGGTAACCTTCTCCATCTCGCCACGCTCAACTCTAGATTGGCTGTTAAACAGTCCTCTGACATCTGTCACCTCCTAGGAGAACTTGACCTAGATGTACTCAAACTCACCGATACGTGATTTACGGCCAGTTCTGTCACAAGTTTTGACACTCTCCTCCCTGACGGCTCCACGATCCTCTCAGTCCGCGAATCCAACTGGCCCTGAAGGGGTGTAGCCCTGATCTTCTCTGAGTGGATTCCTGCCTCTCTCATTCCCACTCAAGCTTACTCCTCTTTTGAATGTCTAGTCTGCAGGCTATCTCTCTCTCTCTGAGCCACTCTCTTACTGTTTCTACTCTCTACTGGCCCCCTGGTCAAATCACCTCTTTTCTCTATGGTTGAGCTGACCTCTCCTCCTCCCTATTTGCCTCAACCACTCAACTTCTCCTCCTTGGTGACCTCAACATCCATCTTGATTCTACCTGATTCGACCTGTCCCTCATCTGCACTCTTTCACAACTCTGTGATTCACTTCACTCTCCCTCTCTATCCTTCCCTTCAACCTGACTCACTCTGCTGGGCACACACTTGATGTCTTGATCTCATCCGGCCTCCCACTCTCTACCCCCTTACGACTCCTCTCTCATGGAGTGATAACTGCCTCCTCGCCTCTCATCTCTCCATCTCCTCACCCAAGCCAAGTCCACTCCTAGATTTCCACCCACCTTCTTGGATATCCGAACCATGAAGTGTGTGTCAGTCGAGGCCTTTGCTGCAACCTTCTCCCCCCCTCCTCCACCCCAGGCTGACTCACACCCTGACAGAGCCCTCTCTCTTCTCTACTCCTCTATTTCTGCTATTCTTGATGCTTTTGCCACCGTCATGAGGATTTGTTTAAAGTCCAAAGCCAAGTGCAATTATTGGTCTTGACTCTGACCTAGCTACACTTAAACGTAAGTGTAGGACAGTGGAGAGGAATTTGAGGGCTTCTTGCTCATCCTCTGACAAACTGGCCGGCTGCCTGCTCCAAAGGCAATACCTACTCGCTGTCCACACTAAGAAGAGAGTCCACATACAAGCCTGCGTCTCTGCGGTATCTAACAATTCAGTCGAACACTTCAAAATCTGCAAGGAGCTGGCCAACCCTGCTGCAGTCTCCACCCCTCTTCTCGCTTCCCAGGCTCATTGCAATGCCCTTGCCTCTCACTTTATCTCTAAAACCAAGGACATCCTGTCCACCCTCTCCTCCACTCCTCCTCCTCCTCCCCCACCTTCTCTGCTTGCTGACCCTCCCTCAGCTCCCCCCTTTCTCCTCATTTCCTCTTTTCTCCCCTGATTAGGTAGCTAGACAAGTCGATCTATGAAAACCTCATCAAAACAGGTCCATCCCTGTTCCCATAAAACCATTAAGGACCACAAAGACACCCTTACTCCATCCCTTGCCAATTTCTGCAACCTCTCCTTTGCCTCTGGCTCTTTCTCCTCTGCTCTTAAGCACTCGCCTGTGCTTCCTCTCCTTAAGAAATCTACTGCTGATACATCATGCCTGGCAAACTATCGCCCAATTTCCATTAGTCCCTTTTTTGGGTAAGCTCCTGGAAAAGCTGGCCATCTCTCAGCTTAATCTTCATTCTGACTCTGTTGGCTCCCTCCATGACCACCAATCTGGCTTCAGAGCTGTCAAAAGCACGGAAACTGCTCTCCTGAACATCCGTGAAGACGTGCTCTTCAACCTCGACTCTAACATTCCGTCTGTCCTCATCCGACTTGATCTCTCCTCTGAGTTCGTGTCAAGACTGGATGAACCTTCACCCCACTCCTCCTCACCTGTGTCTTCCCAGGAACTCTCCTGCTTTTCTGACTTCTTCTTTCGTCTTGTGGACTTGATTGGCCTTTCCTTACCCCACTCCTCCTCACCTGTGTCTTCCCAGGAACTCTCCTGCTTTTCTGACTTCTTCTTTCGTCTTGTTGACTTGATTGGCCTTTCCTTTCTTTTGTTCTTATGGTGTAGATAGGGTCGAGCTCCCTCAGCCGCCACCTTGACCAGGAAGGAAAACATAGGTATGGGGAAGGTCAAGGAGCAAGCCCCCTAAATCATGGAAAAAGCTGGTATTCAAGTCTTTGCACAAAGAAGGCACCTGTTTATCTCTCGATTAGACCACGGTTAAATGAGGACTTCATGGAGGCAACTCAGAATGGCAGAAAAATTATGTAGTATGTACAGTTCACTGTGGAGAGCTTGAAGGAGTCGGTGGCTCAATATGAATAACAACAACTTCGCAGTCCGGTAGAAGAGAGGTTCCGAATAGGCACTGGGGCTTAATTGGAACAGAGAGACGTAACTCCAAGCAGAAAGCAGAACGATAAACAGGAGGAGACTGAAGGCAATAGCTTTAGCGCAAGGAGAAAAAAGACAGAGCAGAAAGGCGGGGAGCAAGGTAGAAGGAATAAGGGTAAGTATGAGTGGAGTAGCAAGGAAGGCGGAATCAAAGGTAAGAATAGCAGAGTAACTGATCTTGGAGGAAACAGAGGTCTCTCGAACAACACCGAGTGGATCGGGTAACTGACTGCGTTCGGGAGAATTCCGAGCGGAGTACAAGAAATACAAGTAAGTACGAAGAGCACTGAAGTGGGAGAAAGAATAATAAGAATACAAATATAAGAAAGGTAAGAGAAAATATGACAACTAGATACCAAGAAGGAAATAATAGACCAGGAAGTGAAATAAGGTAGATCGAAGGGTGCCAAACGTACCTTAAAAGTGAGGAATCCAAATGTGGTAGGACAGAAAAGTACATAAAGTAAACGAAGGAACAAAAGTAAGGCAAAAAGGGAAAAAAATATGCTGGAAGGCAAAAGTCACTGGGGAGTACTCAGCGACTGTCGGCGAAAGAATCAGAGACAATATAACGCGCCGACATTAGAGAAAAATACTTACTTATTGACAAGCGGCCATATTGGAAAGGCATAGACCGTTATGATGGACCTCTGACAGCCATATTAGGAGTGTCGCCATGGTTCCAATGCTTCCATGCCTGATGCATGACAGTTCGACCCGGTCAACCAAACCACCCTGCTCAATCGTCTCTGTGATAACCTGGGAATCACTGATCAGGCTCTGGCCTGGCTGACCTCTTTTGTTTCTGATCGACCCTCCCAGATACAACTTGGTCCTTCCTATCTTCTATCTCCCTCTCCACCTCTGGTGTCCCCCAGGGGTCTAACCTCTGGCCCTGGCTTTTCAACCAATACCTGGCAACTCCATTTTCTGCTCAAATTTCCAGTGCTATGCTAATGACACCCAACTCATTTTCAGGCTTCCTTCAGCCTCCTCCTCTCCTTTCCTCATCTCGGATTGGTGTGCTGCCAACGATCATTTTCTAAATGCCAACAAGACCGAGATCCTCCTTACTGGTACACCACCTGCATCCTTTCCTCTCCCTCTCTGGCCAGCCTCCCTTGGCCCTCCTCCTACCCCCACCTGTGTGGCTAAGAACCTCGGGGTTATCTTTGACTACACACTTTCCTTCTCCACACACATCTCTGACAGCTCCAAAAAGTCCAACCTTTTATTGCACCTCCTTAGTGGTACTCTCTCTTTCCTCTCTTTCCCTAAAAAGCTCACTGTCTCCCAAGCTCTGGTTCTCTCCAGACTGGATTACTGTATCTAAATCTACCTGCCTCCACTCTCCGCCCTTTACAGCTAATCCAGAACAGAACCGCAAGACTTGTCCTTGGCCTCAAGCCCTGGGTTCATATCTCTCCAGCCCTGACATCCCTTCACTGGCCCCCAGTGGATGCAAGGATTTCATTTAAAACCCTCTGCATCGTCCATAAAGCTTTCTGGGGACTGGGTCCAAAATACCTTCAACTATCTCTCTATAAATACCTCCCCTCTCTAGTCCTTCGCTCCTCTACTTCTAACTCCCTGAGGGTTAGTCATTTTGCAAAGAAACGAGCTGGGGGTAGATGTCTGTTTTGGGCCTGAGCCTCCCGTTGGAACAGCCTCACAGCCACCTTGAAACTTGAGCAAAACCATCTCTGGTTCCGGAAGTACCTCAAGACCTTGCTCTTTGCCTCTGCCTTTGCCCCCTTCTTTCCTGTTGGTCTGTTTCTTCTCATGGCACCGTGCACTTGGCCACCCTCTGTCATTCGGGCACAGGTACCTGCTGACCCTGCCACCCTCCTGCACTGCCTCCAGGCCACCCCCTGCACTAGGGTTCTATATATATACCCATACAGTGCCCATCCCACTTTTCTTATGCACTTATCAGATATACCTTATCTGACTAACTTTCACCTGCCACTTGCTGGCTACACTGCAATGTATTATCACATGTATTTATTTATTTATTTATTTATTTATTTATTTATTTGATATTTATTCTGCTCTCTCCTCTGTTCCACACTTTCCACTCCCCCCTTTCCATGCACTTCCCCCTTTTCCCTTTTCAATGCACTTGCACTTTCCTAATGTCACTGGATCTAGTAAGATCGCTGTTTTCTTTTTTTGTTCTCCCTTGTTCCCCTCCCTTTTTTCCTGGTCGCACTCTGAAAAACTTGTTTACGAGCACGATATAAATAAAATATCATTTCATTTCATGACGCTTTTTAGGGAGAATTGTTGGGCATATGAATGCCTTTGATATGCTAATGTGTTTTAGTTTATTTGATTCATGTGAATTAGGATGTAGGCTGCACAATGATAGAAGTGTTTTCACTGATAACCTTTCTCATATTGAGTGTGTTATGTGTAGTCACACTGATAGTTGCAATGTTTTCCTTTTACTTATTTCTCTTGATAAAACAGAATTCAATGTGCAGAAGAGTTTGAGAGCTTCATTTAGTGTTCTTCATTGAGAATCAATTCATGAAATTGTGTGCATGTGAATTAAGTGTGGAACATCTATATACATTGCCTTAAATTGTCTTACGGTATATTGTGTATGTTTTTATAAGGAATGGGTTGGTGAGTGGTTTAACAGGTTTAACATTCGCCCCACTATAAATTACATGACATTAGACAATCAGATCAACTAAATTGTGTGACCAAAATGCTATCAGCTAATCAATATTCAGTCTTCAGTCATATTCAATATCATTGATGACTCATAACAAGTTTGTATAGTTTCCCAGTAAAAGTACATTGCACCAACTTATAATGAGTCATCAATGATTTTGAATGTGACTGTATATGAAAGAAGAATTAATATTGATTAGGGAATAGCACTTTGGTCACACATTTAGTTTTTTTTTTTGTGGTGACCTTGGGCTAGTGTCACTTGGTGGGACCACTGCAGGGTGAATAACTTCCCACCCCCAATACAATAAGAATAGCACTATTGTACTTATGGTTCGTAGCTCGGTGGAGTAGCAGTCCAAAAACCTGTTCGTTAGTAAATCAATACTGTCTGGATGAGTGAGGGTGGCTCGCCCACTACAGGGGTTCATTGTGGACTTTCTATTTGATGCACAGTGACAGGTATTTGCTTCATTGTACCCCTACTACTACCAAAGCTCCTACCTGGTGTGAGGAGAGGTTAGTACACTCCTTTTGGTTTGGGATGGAGGAAAGGCTCTGGTCATAGAAGTGATAAATATAATGTCAGGTCTGTTGGTTCAAAGCTGCAGTGATGAAGGTTTGATGCAACGTTTCAAGTGGCGACGATCTGAAGTCATCTACAATTACAAGCTCTATTTTTCAGCTGAACTGCTGACATGCTATGCTTGGTGTGTTACAGTGGCAATTGAGTGAGCAGAAGCAGCGGTTCGAAGTTCAAGTGAGTGCCAAAGGCAGAACTGGCGGGTCCCATTGATTCGAAGATGTCAAAGAGGATCTAATGTGGCTCACATAATTTCGAACAGTGTGAACAGGGATCATGGCAGCTCCAGCTCTCATGATGCTTTCAGGATGCTTTCAGATCCACTGCAGGGCACTCGAGGACAAGGTGACTCCTTTATAGTCTCTGATCACTTATTTCCCATCCTGCAGCTTCAAAGGCTCTCTGGTGTGTATCCCCTAGCATGAGACAGGCTTTTTTCATGGAATTGGCTCTTTGAGGTCAGGCTCTCGGGGTATTTACAACTGGGAGATCCTATCATGACAAGTAAGGAGGTATGTCTCCTCCCAAAGAGTCAACAGAAGCATGCATCCATCGCCGACTGAGACCACAGGGATAACACTGGTTGTTTGTTGTCATTATTATCCACCTCAGATGTGTAGCATACCAAACCACCACACAGACAAAATAGGTATGGCTTATATTTTCAGATAATACTGCCAACAGGTAGGTATTTTATGATGACATTGCCACAGATGTGAAGGCTTAAATGTAACCTCTGCACTGCAATGAATTGGTTGCCAGCGAAGATGTAAAACTGGGCACCTGTGACCTCTGAACCTGCTCTATGCCACTACCTATCAGTGGATGTAGATCAGGATACTGATACAGCAGTGCACATAGGTACACTAAAAGTACTATATTAAATACCGGCACGGCTGCTGCCGGAGTCAGTTTTTTACTGGCACCCAACAATGGGGATGTACCGGGGCATTCTGGCCCGGCCAGACCCGGTAATTCCCTTTTGCCGGGTGCCAGTAAAAAATTACTCCCTATTCCCATTTGAGTTCTGTAGGACTCAATGGGAGTCGGGAAGCAGGTATCGCCGTCATCGTTAATAACAGTGCCGGCGCTACTGTGTGGGTCTGCTTGCGGGTGCCATGCCGCCCAGCAGGTCAGACCTGCACCCACGAGCAGACATGTTTGCCGGTCCGGTCCAGTAACAATGGTATCGGCAAGCTTAGCGGTACCGTTGTTACCAGACTGGCAACGTTGTAATGAAGCCCATTATATTAATAATACAAATCAAAAAAAGACAAAGGCTTTGTTTCCTTTTTTTTATTTATTTTTTTAAACGGTAGCATAGTAGGCAGCCTTGATAGGTTAATGCAAACATTTTACATATTAGAAAAGGATGAGTTACATAGACATAGCAAACTTTTCCTCTGTATCAAACGACTGGAGGAAGAGGCTTCTAGGGCCAGATTCGGCCTGCAGGATGTACCGTTCGATAACCCTGATTTATGGTATTCTTTAACCCAGAAAAACAAACAAAAAGAGAATAGATAAAACAACAACATCACATGAAAAGTAGGAGATTCACTAAAACAAAACATTATTTAATACTGTTAATTTACTTATTTTATTGTTTTTTTTATAAAGTGCCTACACAACAAATGGTTTTTGAAACATCACAGGACATAAAGGGGAGGGGAGGATAGGGAAGAAAACAACAATAATGGTCCGACTAAGCCTTGTGTCATTTGGATCGTGCAAGTGCAGTAACTTGAAGTGCAGTGGGGAGGAAAGTGGGGAGGTGAGTGGTAAATGCTAGTCATGGCAGAAGGGATACAGCTAGGGTAGGATGGGAGTGCAGGGCAGAGTAAAGGTTAACAAGTGACAGGGGGAGTAGGGGAAAGAGGGCCTATGGGGGTTAGACAAGTGCTAAGGGGAGGCCAGGGGGGCAAGTGCAAGGGGATGCAGGGAGTGCAAGGAGTGATAGCCATATGCTAAGTGCCAGGAGGGGGTAGACCAGACTCAGTGGAGATGTACACCCCAACAGACTAGTCAGGGAAGGAGGCCCGCAGGGCAAGTGCTGGATCGGGTGGGAGTCAGGGGTAAAAGGGTGCTGTGGTAGACTGGACAATGAAGATCTGGTGCCCTGTAAAACTCAGAAGGGTCCAGGCAGGCAGTGAATATGGGAGAGGGTGTCATTAGCAGGGGAGTGGAGGGGCAAAGAAGACGAGAAAAGGATGGTCTTGAGAAGCTTCCAGAACTTAAGGACATCCGGCTCAAGCCTGAGAGGGGCATGGAGGCCATATCAGAGGGAGGATCCTGTCAAAGAGAGGGATCTAATTCCCCACTCTCTACTTGGAAAAGTGTCCTATCGCAGAGAGTTGGAGCTAGAAGACCAAAGGGAACTGCGGATAGGTATTTAGGGAGAAAGTTTGATGTAGTGGGACCCCAGGCATTAGAAACCCTTGTGGATGATGCAGTGGGTCTTGAACTCAATCCTGACAGCCACTGGGAGCCGGTGGAGTGACTTTAGGGCCGGAAAGATGTAGTCCCTGGGCTTCAGGCCAAAGATATGTCTTGCAGTCCTATTCTGGATTAGTTGAAGCGGGTGAAGGGAGGATGAAGGGGGATTGAAGGAGAGGTTGTTGCAGTAGCCCATCCTAGAGAGGACCAGAGCTCCAGAGACATTGAGTTTCTGGGGCTAAGGTGAGGGAAGGGAGAATGCCTCTGAGGAGGTGCAGCTGAAATTGGGCATTCTTGGCAAGGTCCGCAATGTGAGGAGAGGAGAGAGGGGAGTCACATGTTTTTGCCTCACAAGATGGAGAGGAGAGGGGACACATAGATGGTGGCCACAGAGTAGGAGGGAGCACAGGTCCCAAAGAGAAAGATCTCACTCTTACTGGTGTTAACAGAGGTTTTTAGCAGCACACCATGCCTGAATCAAAGTCAGACAGTCAAGAATGAGAGAGGAAGAAATGGATGGAAGCTTGAAGGAGAGCTGCATTTCATTCGCATGACACTGGAAGTGAGAAGAGAAGGTGGAAATCAAGTAGGCCAGAGGGGCCAGGTAGATGTTAAAGGGCCACGGGAGAGGATAGAACACATGTGGAGAGTGAGATGGAGGAGGGAAAAGGCCCCAGTTGAACCTGGGATGGTTGGTCAGATAGGAAGGATTTCAACCAGTCCAGCGCCAGGTCTGTGATGCCAAAGGTATAATGGAGCTGATTTATAAGGGTGGCATGATTGACTGTATCAAAGGCAGAGAAAAGATTGAGAAGGATGAGTTTGAATCATGAGCTGAAAGCAAGTCATCACAGGTGTTCAGGAGAGCAGTGTATTTGTCTCTGGCTGTTCCGAAGCCAGATTTGTGGTTGTGAAGACAACCAACAGATTCAGTGTGGTGGATCAGCTGGGCTATGACTAGCTTCTCCAAGAGTTTACCCAGGAAGGGGGTAATGGAATAGGGTGGTAGTTAGTCAGGCAGGAAGCGTTGGCAGAAGGCTTTTTAAGGAGAGGGTGCACAATGGATTGCTTGAGGGGTAGTAGTCAGTGGCAAAGGAGTGATTGCACAAATAAGCCAAGGGTGGAGCAAGGGAGGCAATATTGGTTTTTATAGTTCTGGAGGAGCAAGGGAGCACCTGTTGGAAGGAGACTGTCATAGAGAGGACTGGTTTAGAGACCTCATTCTGTGCTATCGGTGAGAAGGAGGAGATAAGGAGGTGAGGAGAGAAGGGGTCTAGGGAGGCCTGAGAGTGGCTGAGGGAGGAGGGAGGGGAGTAGAGGGACGTGAGGACAGGATGGCCTGAGTTTTTGTTGTGAAGTGGGAAGCCAGTGCAGTGCAGAAGGCCTGAAATTTCAGAGTAAAAGTAAAGACTGCTGTAGGATTGGCGAGTTCCTTGCAGATTTTGAACAGTTCAGCTGAGTTGTTGGTGGACCTAGAGATGCAGGCTTGGATGTGGGCCCTCTTCTTTGAGCAGATGGAGAGTCTGTATTGTTTTTCTAGCAGGCAGCAGGCCAATCTTTCAACAGATGTTATAAAAATACCATATCATATCATATTATGTCGTACCATATCATGTGCCTGAAGCGCGCCACTTCTGTTTAGCAACTCTGCACTGCACTTGTGCTTCAGAGAAGCTAGGTCAGAGTCACACCAGGAGTTGGTCTTGGGGGCAGGATTCATGCAAATCCTCGTTAAAAGGGGCAAGGATGTCCAGGGTGTTGGATATGCCAAGGTGAAAGTCAGTGGCTGGAGTGGAGGGGTTGAAAGTGATGGCAAATGTAGCAACTGACACTCGCTTCATCCATCAAATGATGGAGAAGGAGACTAGCAATGCAGGCAAAGGCTTAGCCGAGGACCCAAGAGATCCAGATGAGACGACACGAGAGAATGGCCAGACCAGGAGACAGGTGTGGTAAGAGGGTTGGAGATGGGGATGTCTGCTGAAATGAGAGAATCCAAGGTATGTCCAGCTGAGTGTGTCAGACCGGAGGGAAGAATGGTGAGGGAAAAGAGTCACAGAGGCTGCTGAAGAGTCCAAAGGCTGCATCGGGAGAGTCAAAGTGAATATTGAAGTCTCTGAGGAGGAGAAGTTTGGTGGTAGAGGCCAGGAGAGAAGAAGTGAGATCAGGCCACTCCAAAAGGAAGAGGAAGTACTGAGTGGGTATGATGATAGCAGGGACTCATTCAGGCAAAATAAGAGCTGCTCCGCCTCCAGACCAGTTATGCCTGGGCTTAGACAGGATATTGTAATCCTCAGGGTGGAGTGTGTCAAAACCAGTGACAGAGCTTTCAGTGAACCACGTCTCAGTGAGAGCAGGGACGTCAAGGCCAAAATCTTCAAGGCGATAACAGATGTCAGAGGAGTATTTAATCGCAGAGCGAGAGTTGATGGTATCTAAGTGAAGTCAATTGGCACTTTTGAAGTACTTCTGAGGAGGGGTACAGGGATGTGTACACCCGTCAGTGGAGGCGAGGGGGCCAGGCAGGTGGCAGAAGGGGGAGTGGCAGGAATAAGGAGGAAGTTGAAGAGAGATGGAAGATGCCTATCCAGAAGGCGAAGGATTGGCTGTGAGCCCTGGGCCATGACAGTGCCGCTCTGGTAGACATTAATGATAAATCAAGAGGATGGGAAGTGAGACAAGGGTACTTCCCACCTGCTTCCACCATTAATGGGCAAAGAAGAGAAAGAGGAGAGGACTGAGACCAGATGGGGAGTCCAAAAGTCTGAAGATAGAACGACAAAGAGGATGTCAGTGACAGTCTGCCTGGAAGAAGCATTGATGTAGGTGTCTGCAATGGGCAGGCCTGGGTTGGAGACCAAGAGATCTTTCTTGAATTATTTCCTTCCAGGCTTCGAAAGAGATAGAATAGGTGATAAAGTAGCAGTTTGAACAAATAGGGGAGATGGAAAGCACCATGGGGAGAGAGAGGGCAGAGAGAAGGAGAGGGAGAGAGAGAGAGATGGAGAAACTGCACAATGCACGATGAAGACACCAGGCAACCGAGCAGCAGAAAATGCACAGGCGAATCAGGTGCACAACGTCACACAGGTCGTCAAAAGGAGTGTTGTGCTGCTCCAGGAGCAGAGGAGGAAGGTGACTCAGGTGGGAGGAACCCTTCAGCGGAATACGAGGAAATGCGTCCATGTGAAGCAGATGTCAGTGTTTCAGCAGATTCTGATGCACCTTATAACTGTCTTGTGTTATATCTCATTATGAATCTGATTAGGTTGTCACCCTCATTATTGTGTTTGGTTTTGGCCCCACTGCAGGGTCAAGTATTCATACCTCACCTAGCGCAGTTGTGATTCACAGTTTGAGTGCCCTGAGGATTTAGGTAGTGTGTAGTGGGTTTGAGTGGCAAAGCTAAATATTTTCTTGAGGTGAGCAAAAAAGTAAAGTCAAGGCCCAGGAGTGTGCAGGAGCAGCAGTCAAGTACACTTAAAACCTATGTGAGGCTCATCGTTTTTTTGAAAGAGAAGGGTAGATTGCAGCCTGATCTTACTGATTATTAAAATACTATTCCTGGGTGCATCATCAGTAGTAGTGATAACGTTTGCAGTGAAAGATGACTGCACATTGTAAACCTTGTATGATGAATTGAAGAGTTCTGTGGAAGCTGGAAAGCTGATAGGGTATGGGGGAGTGGTGTTGTGGATTGAAGGCAGGCAATAGATTACTTACATTGTATAGGAGTTTAACACCAGGCTATGCAGTGCTATATATTGTCATATGGTGACGAGACATCTAATAATATGCTCGCGTATGTACACAGAGGAAGTGGAAAAGGAATAACGTCTGAGTGTCATTAGAAAAAAAAGGTGGTAGGGGTTGCTAAAGGATGAAACAAGCATACCAAGGAAGGAGATGGATGGGGGAATTGGTATGGGCCCAGGAGTGATCCTTGTGGGAAATCCTCTCAAAGAGCATGTGAAAAAGCTGTTCTGATGTTTCAGGAGATGGAGAATAGAGAGAAAGAGAGGTAAAAGAGATACAAGTCCACCCAATTGGGTGGTGGTGCACTGGAGGAGAAGAAGAGGGAGGAAAGAGTTTAGTGGAGAGAGCGAGTGATGATACACAGTATCAAAGGCATCAGTGGTAAGAAGGTTGGAGACATGCATGACAAAATGTTTGACTTAAGTGGAGAAATTACATTAATATATTTGATGTAACAGTTACAGGCTACTATCTCTCTCTCTCTCTCTCTCTCTCTCTCTCTCTCTCTCTCTCTCTCTCTCTATCTCTCTCTGTCTAGGATTTGAGAGTAGTGTGACTACTCTAAAAGATGGGTCTGCAGAAAGAAAGATTTTTAGGGTCAGCAGTAGTTTTATTTCCAGGATGGGTATGACTGTGGCCATCTTGTAGTAAGCTGTAAAGATGGCAGTTGATAGGGAGAACATTGAAGAGGGAGGCAAGCTAAGAGCATATGACACTAGTGGTTCTTTGACCATTTTGGGTGCAAATGGATCAGTAGAAAGCAGTGTCAGTTGGCTAAGCTGAAAATAGTTGTATGCTTGGCAGGGAAAGTGTATGAGAAATTAATTAGAGAAAAGAGAGTCATTGGGTTAGTGAAGGGAGGGGCAGAGAGCAGGAGGGATGGGGAGGAATAGAAGGGTTAAAATGGTGTCCACTATTGTGCTGAATTGGAGGAGGGACACAGAAATGTGTGGAGAGAGTGTAGGATATGAGTGGAGTTCAAGGTTTGGGGGCAACATGGCCTATGTGGTCATGGATAGTTTGTGAGGGAGCGAGTCCGGCGGTAGCTGTGCCAGAAAGACCAGCAGGCTGCCGCCGGACCGGTAATACCATTCCGCCTCTGTGTTTGCCGGAATCAACTGGGCATTACAACCCCGGTGACCCTGTAATTCTGGAGGCAGAATTCAGTAATTCTGTGCAGAAGCCCACCAAAGGACAGCGAACAAAGGAACCAAACCTGATTTGGCACGCAGAGTAAAACACGAGAGACCTTTACAAAAAAGAAATGGCGAATAAACCCAGCCAGAACCAAATAAAAGTAAATGGGGTCCAGCGGGTTTAAGTTTGAGGCTACTAACTTAGCCTAAAACAGTACAAAGGCTATTTAAATAGACTGCAGTAGGAAACATAGGGTAGACACCACGTCCACCAGCCAAATCTTAAAGAAAGGGGAACGAAATAATATTCCACGAGAAACAGACAAAAAGGGATATCTACTAACCCTTTCCAGAACTCGATGTAAGATAGTTTGTACTGGGTCTGTGAATTTAAAAAGACTAATAAAGTCAATGGCAACTTTACATGTTCTGGGAGACAGTAGTCAGTCCCAGAAAATGGAGTCTGAGTTGGGAAGTCTAAAAAGCCAACCCTGTGTCACTGCACTAAAGGTGCTGTGTGACACACAGTAAAAAGAAGATGCCTGTGGAGTAGGTAAGGCTCCATAGTCCATGAACACATAAAAATGTTAAACACACGCAGCAAAACACATGAAAGAGTGGGAAAAAAGGCTCACACTCTTACCAGGTGAAAAAAAAAATCCTAGAAATCCTGCAAAGCTGCTGAGGGACTCAGTTGGTAAGGGAAATTAGCCATTCTGGAGAATTCACCCTAACATGGAGTGATAGTGAGGTGGCCAGGAAGGGACTTTATTTGTCTGTGTAGAACTGCGTTTGAAAAAACATTATTTCATTTTCTGTTTCTCTGTCCACTCTACACTGTCTTGAGGAATACATGTTTTAAATCAATCATATTTTATATTCCACTATATGTGGAGATAGTGGGCGCACAGGTCTCACAGAGGGGCTGGGAGTTTGAGGTTGACACAGATGTGCTGTATGCTTACAATTGCAATTGTTTTTTTTTAAAGATTTGTAACTTGTAGTATTTGGAATTTAACACAGGTTTTCTTAATGAATACATGTTTACATGGCTTGATGGGTCTTTCAGCCGAAAGATATAAATCCTTTCAATGCTGAAGATAAAGCAACACGTCCAACCCCACACTTACTGTTGGAGATGAAGGGGACTTGGAACAATCATATCACAGAGACATGAAACATGTTCCTGCTGTTTCTACTAACCTAACTCAGATGATGAAATTCAAAAGGACATAATCATCATCATCCACTGGTGCTGTTTGAGTCTGCTGAAGCATTCTGAAATGGAATGTTGGGTTACAGAAAAAGGAGCAGGACATTTATAGCAGTTGCATTGATCCAATATGTGTGAATTCATAATTGCACCTTCTAAGATGATATTTACATTTCTAACATTTGCCTTTTTGGAAAGGGTTGATTCGTCTACTGAACCACTTAAAAATGATCCGCTCAAAATGAATACACGTATTGTAGCTCAGCGTCAAAAGACAAGAAACGATACCTGAGGATGAGTTAGTGCATGTCATCCTTGGCTTTGTTCTTCATGCTTCCCTCAATTCTTTTTTTAATATAATGTATATTTTTATTGCACACTACACTTTACCACAACATAGGTATGACTTGTCAATTTATTTACACTGTGACATTGTGTGGACGAGGAAAACCTAACTCACCACAGAAATATACATCAGCTTCTAAATGCAAAAAGAGAAATGACCAACACACCACACTAATACAGTCACTTGATCTCAGCCATTCATCACCCACACAACCTGCCATCCACTCATCTAGACAGTTTGCCACTATCTAGAATCTCTCCATTAGGTGCAAACCATTTTTTCCCAAAAGAAAATATTAAAAACTATTACACCACAACACATAAGTAAAATGATAACATTGGTTGCAATTCACAAAAAAAATATATATGTATATTGTTTTTTTAAATGGAAAAAGGGAATATGTCACCCTTGTGAAGGCACATACTAGTCTCTCCTCAACATGGCCAATTAAGGCCTTGATATGATCCGGCTGGGCCTAAGTTTCCACAAATTAATTTTCTTTTCTTCATCGTTATACAAATGTATAGATCCAACCTGTTGTTGAAGCAGGCCTGGTACGCTTCTGCTCTTGGGGGTTTACTACAGGTTGCTGTGTCTGAGGTAGAACTCCCACACCATTCTAACGTCATCCGTGTCAATGATTTCCCCAGAACACTGGGTGATCCTGACTTCAGCTCTCACTGATTCCCATCTGAGAAAAGGAAACGGCTACAATGGTATAATGTAGTATATCATTTAGTATATAGTATAGGATAATATAGTAAAGCATAATAAACTAGTAGTCCATTGTATAGTACAGTCTAGAGCTTGGAGGTTATATTATATAATGTGTAGTTTGAATTTTAGAAGTTCGAGTTTAGAGTTTAAAGTTTATTGTTCTAGAGATTAGAATATAATGCAGCCTTTCAGAGTCGTTAACCGTTATATGAAATACAGATTTCAAAGCACACCTTCTTTCACATATAGCTGCCTTGTGATGCTGTTGCAGCACTTGTTTGCACAGTTCACTGTAACTGCACATGCAGGTATGCAAGCAAGCATGACTCAATGTACAACACATCATTACAGCGATGATGGGCTTATTTTGGTATGTGTTCATGCAGTTCTCTGCTCCATTGTAGTGATTATGTTCTCCCCTATGTCCTTTCTCACTTGAAGAGGGAGTGCACCCACTCACCCTACACCAGCATTAAGCAAATGTACCATGCCACATAGCAAACGAGGCAAGTAATCTGTACCTTACTAACGGCCCGATTTATAGTAAAAAGTGCAAAGTTCGTACTAACAACTTTGCACCATAAAGAATATTGTGCGTACTTGCGTGACAAAAAGTTCAGCGCTATTCACATATTCATGCATTTTAAATTGCAAAGTATCCTGCAGAGTAAAGAACAATGAGCTGCGCCTGCAACGGCCACAACACGCCCCCAAGCAAGCAACAACTAGCGCTATCAAAAACATTTGCGCCGGGCAAATGTCAAAAAGTAACAAAGAACTTGTAAAAGGCCCGTACCCCTGTATCATGCAGTGGGCTGGTAGTTCACACAGCCTTCCCTGAAAGTTCAATGCACCAACATGTCATCACCAGTCATCCATACACATATGTCAATCTCAGCTGTTGAGTGTGGACAATGCACATTTAATTTGCAAATGAGAAACCCATAGAGGTGTGGTGCATGCATGTCCCTCACATGACCCCAACATCTTAATTTGGTGTCCGTACCTGTCTGAGTACTTGATATGATATGATATGATAGGTTATTTATAACGCGCTTAATACCCAGAGGTTTCTAAGCGCGGACCCAGGGATCGAACCTGTGTTGCTCCGTGTCGTCTTGTTTCCAAGTCGAGCACGCTGCCGCTGAGCTATCCTCCTGGGACGTACTTGCTGTCATCAACTCACATTACATGCACACAAGTGCACTTACTCACCAAGTACTGACAGTGCACACACCTACTCTTGTCCACTTCATAGATTTCTGCCATCACAAATGCCCAGCATCGGCATGACCCTGCATGCCAGAGTAGATAATTGCAACCCACATGCAGTTTACAGAAGGGATAACCTGAAATCATGCATACCTATGCGGAACACACACACACTGTTGAGCTGTACACCCCATGGATACTCACTAGCAGCTTGCATCCGTGACTGCCACTCAAGGATCTGGGTGTGGAGCACTGGGCAGAAACTCTCCAGGACCCGGACCTGAAGGGGTGTCATGCGATAGCGACCCGCATGGTGCACCTTCACAGTGGCCCCTGCCTCGAGGGCCTCCTTTGCCTTGTGCTTGCACCAGTGCTTCAGGTCTGCCCAGTGCTTCTTCACATTTTTGATGGAATGGACTGCCACCCCCTCTGCGTTGATGGCAGCTGTGATGATTTCCCAGATCCTCTGACATCCGGGCTGTCCAAGCTGTGTCTCTGGTCTAAAGAGGGTATCATAATTCCTCAGGACCGGAACAACCAGGATGCCAACTTAGGTGGAGGTGAAGTTGTCAGTCCTCGTCCTCACCTTGGGGGTGCTGATCAATGGTGAGGTCAAAGGAGCAGTCATGACGCCCCTTGCAGAAAGTGTAGCAGAGATGGGCCCTGATAATGTGCTGTGGAGCTGTGGTGGTGGTATAGAGAGGTGGAATTACAAAGTTGGCAGATGAGGTGGTCACAGAGACCTATAGTTGAGCCACAGGAGAACATGCAATGTGGAAAAAGCAGGTACTCCTAGGCAGTGCTGGTAGTTAGCAGGCACTTGCACACTACCAGGCTGTAGCAGATGCTGACGTTTGTAAGTGATACAGGGCAGGAAGAGGCAATACATTCCACGAGACAGGAGGATCTAGTGTGGCTTATAGTCACGGGAGGCAACAATATGAAGATAAGAGTAAGGGGCCGCAACATGGCCCAACGCAGTGACAGAGACATTTAAGAGCTATGATGTGCATCTCCAGTTGTGCGTGAGAAGGTGTGGAGACAGAGGATTTACAAATGCAGACATGTATTTCACAGCAAACATTGTTTTTGGAGTTGCCACACAATCTTTTGCCTTTACGGTAGTCATTGCATACCTTATTTTGAATGTTACACATCGTGTACCACATATCCTTTGTTGGGGGTGCCTGGCAGAGCCTTGCACATCCACTTTTCTATGTTGTCCATCACTTAGCCTATATTTGCAAAAGATTTTGGGGGTGCTATTCGGATTGACTACACCATGAGTGGGAAGGCTCTGCAGAGAGGTAGATGATGAGGATGAGGATGGGGAAGAGGATGAGGGCACAGGAGAGTGGTGATCCCACAGGTGCTCCTGTAACACCAAGGACCACTAAGGCTATTAGGGACCAGCCTTCAGAGCAGGCAGAGGCACCACTGCATGAAGAGGAAAAGTTGAGGGAGAAGAGGCCACTGAGGAAGATGCGCTTCACCGATGAGGAGTCAGCAATCCTCACAGAATTTGCTGGGGAACACTATGTGGATCTCTACCCTTTCACAGGCAGTACCCTTATTCTGACTCAGTGGATGAGGAAGTGGCAGGAGGTCCCAGACCTCATTAATGCCTGTGGCATGGAGAGGAGCACTGGTGTACCTGTCCACAAAAGGATGCACAGCCTCATGCGACCGACCAAGGAGAATCTCAGTGGAAACCTGGCCTCTGCCCATGCCACTGGAGGAGGTTTGCCATAGGAGGATGAGATGACTCCATTTGAAAAGGTTGCCAGTAGACTTCACAACAATGAGTGGATGTTTGTCATGGTAGGCGTGGACATCCATGTTGCCTCATCAGGTGAGTGCCATTTGTGCATTTCATATGTTCTTACATTTTTGCATGAAATGCTGACTTATGTTGGGCAGAGTTGGCTAGAGTAGGCAACCATCCTTGGGCACTGCAGAAATTCTACCATATACACTTTCATTGCATGATCTGCATTCAGGGAGGTGGCTGTGTGGTGACTGTGTGTGGTTCACATTTTTCTCACAGTACACATCACTGCATACAAGATTTCACTGCTGTGTCAATAGACCTATGTGTGCCTATTCCATGCACGACACATCTCAATGGACACATTCACTGTGTCATGCATGGATATAGTTAATTGTGAATGGAAGTCATGACTCACAGGGAACAACAGCAAGGTATGGATGGTGTCACACTCATGCATTCCCTGGCCGTGGCTGATAGTGGACATGGACGAGCAAAAATGCTGGTGTACAGATGCATGAGGATGTCTTCCAAACAGGATTCAATGTGGATGGTCAAAAAATGTTTCAGTGTAGTACATTCCACATTTTGAGTGTCAATGTAGCAGTGGCAATGCAAGCTTACACTGGTTATTTGCATGTCACACTCTCATGACACATGGTTGAGAAGCAGGTGATTGTGACTGACCACTTATGTGGCTGAGTGCAATGGGGTGATGTGGGTTAGGGAGCTTCTAAGGAATGATTTTCTAAACTCTGGCCTGGTGGACAGATGTACAGAAGGCCAACCTATATTGTGACAGGCACAACTCTGGGGTTCTGTAGCCAAACCAATTCAGGTAACAGTTAGGCTAAGTTCTTCGGAGGTGGTGAACTTGTAAAGGGTCTACAATGAGGTCACACAATGGGAATCACAGATTACACTTGGATAGGATGTATACAAATACATGTATTATTTATTGTCCAAAACACACTATAGAAAAATTACTACTAGCATGTAGAATTATCACATAACACTGGTAAAAATAGATAAATATATACATTCACTTATTAAAAGTGCATAATATTCAACACAAACTGCTGAAAAGGAAAGGTAAAATTATATTATGCACTTATAGGTCCACTGAGAATGATCCCTAACTCAAATTGTCCAGCCCTAAGTTGTCTGGGGCCTTTTGCCCACTAGTTCATGTAAAGTTCCACAGAATCTTTGAAGCAGGAAAACATGCACATAGGGTCTCTGAGGTCCAGTGAAGGGTTCTTATTGTTAGAGTACAAGTTAAACTAGCTAACAGAAGTAGCTCCAACTTTCAGAAGTCTCGGCAAGCAAGCAAAAGCAAAGCCAAAAGTGTTCGAATAAAGGTTTATTATAAGCCTGTTGCCTTAAAATGGGAGTATAGGGGTAGGTAAGAAGCTCTGTAACTTACCCCCATACCTGATTCTTCCCCAGACTTGGAAGGACAAAGGAAGAGGGTCTGCGGTTGCTCTCCCTGCCAAAATTCGCAGTCCTCGATTTGCAGGTGTTGCGGGTTCTAGCTGATCTCCGATTTGTCTCTTTTACAGTTGCAAGTACTATTGAATGAAGCATGCAGCAAAACTCGATACAGGACCACTCAGGCCTGGACTCGGACAGGTAAGTGATTTCGGATGGTGGCCACCGCAGCACGGCAATGGAAAGGGACTCAACTGTCGCAAGTCCCCTTGGAGCTAGAACACCGACATTTCACAGAGGTTTATCTCGCAGGGCAAGCTGAGGATCCCCCAAGTTCCAGGTCAAAACTCAGCATGGTGACAACGGCAGCACGGTAGCCCAAACTCGGATCTGGTCAGTCACAGGACTATCCTGTGACACTTCCAAAGGCTTTTTGTTGCAGGGTACTGAGCAGACAACAGTAATGGATGTTCCCTCCACTGCAAGGGTTGCAGCTTCTTCGCAGGACTGCTAAAGATCTTCAGCAAGACAGGGCTCCTGCAGGACAGCAGCAGAAGGTTTAGCTAAGCCTTCTTCTGACTGGTCTCCAGTTTCTTCGCAGGTCTCACAGCTGGATAGGATTCTTGGCTGCTTCAGCTTTCTACAGGATCTCTGAGGAATGGGTGCAGGAGTTGTCTTCTTATCCTAAAAGCCAGGTGAGTTCTGCTGCCCTCACCAGCCAATGACATGACTAGCCCACACACACAGCCCAGCTGTGGTCCAATCAGGACCACTGGTGGGAACATTCATGCATACCACTAAGACACACTGACACCAGTTTGTGGATTGGGACTAGACAGTCCCCACCCACATTCTGCCAGAAAACTCACACAGCCCTCCAATAGCCTACCAAAAGCTTCTGCTTTCCCGGCTGCTGGACGTCCTTCCCTCACAGCCCAGGAAGAAGGCTAAAGAACAAGATGGCTAAAGAACAAGCAAATAATGTTGTGGCACGGCCATGTTTAACCAGTAGCCACAGTTAGTAGCCACACACAGTAAACGTGGTAAAGATAAAACGAAAGTCCCCAAAAGTGAGAAACAGTCACTGCTGCCACCAGCTTATCCTTTTAGCACACCTAGAGTGTTAGTCTAGGCCAAAACAAAAATCGACCCTATTGTACTGCAGTGTAAGCCGTGTTGTACAATGATAAAAAGTTACCACAGGTGATACAAAAGTAACCAAAAGTACTAACACAGTAAGACGACTAAGGGAAACAATGTTTCCCAGTACTGACAGCTTGAAGGACAACAGTTTCCCCACAACATATGAGCAAATGCCAGTGTAGTTAAGCTTAAGAAGGCTTCACTGCACTGCAAAAAGTACAGGCCAGATTAAAAAATAAAAGCAAAAGGTTTGGGGATTCTATAAAGATGGAAGGAAAGGTGCAGTAAAGAGAAATCTTTCCTAACAGAGCTCATGGAAACAAACATGTCTGCAGTCATTTTTGGTCAGCAGATGCACAGGTCAGACTTCCATGTGTTGCAATAAAACTAGATTGGAGTAGTGATGGTGTTGTGAGGAGTCAGAAATGTGAGGCGGACAACTTTGTTGAGAGTTTTCAACTTGTCATTTTATTAAATAATACAGTTTGAATAAACACCCCATTATGCGCAAACTCCTTGCTGGCATACACATGCTCATATCCTAGTTACTACACCTGGGATTACCTGGTCCCCTATCTGCTGAAAATCTCATAACATGAAAACCTCATGACATAGGCATTACAATGAACAATGGAATGTAAACATGATGAAAACACATGTATAATGGCATGGGTACCCTTGTCACAATTAACCACAGGGAAAGACTGTCTCACATGTTATTGCATAACCAAACGAAAAAAAAAAAAAGGGAGATCTTGGGTGTCCCCTGCCTCCACATGCCACACTGACTTGTCTCTGTCAACTTTTAAATACACTGTTCTCTCAGAGCATATTCATATGAACATACAGTTTTTTCTCCCCTTAGCTATCCTCTATTTTTCTCAAAGGTCTTTTCTGGGTAAATGCAGTCACTCCACTCTGGTACGTCTTTTCAGTTAGCAAAACTAACATGTGCACTACAACTGTAGCATGATATGTACTTGACAAATGCTGTGGTGAAATGCTGAGAAAAAGTTTATAGCATTTTTACTTATCTTATGCTCGGGGAGCCAACTAGCATCCCAGAGTGATCTAATATAGGCGTGCATACAAGGTGCCGCCAAGAGTGTGGGTAGGTGAGGCATCAACTTAGCTCCGTGCTCCAGGATTCAGGAATCTTACTGCTGCACCCGGGTTTCTCAATCATATAAGGGAAACGCTGTCTAGTTGTTCCAGACCGTGCCATGACCTGCAAGTGCCGTAGAATCCTCAAAGATCAGCAAACTCAGCATGGGCAGGTGCGGCTTGTCAAGGTCCAGTGGCACGCGTGCCAAGGTGTGCAGTCGAGGACCATGGGAGTTGTAGTTAAACTCTGCTTTGCCACCCGTGTCCTCCACCATCTGACCCAACACTAACAAGGATTTCCCTGCCTAATGTAAACTAAAGGGAATACTCTAACAAATAGAAATATAACCCTCACACTTATGCAATCAAAACAAAAAGGAATTATATGGCAATTCAATTCAACAACAATACATATATAGCATATGACCTTCTTCACAAAGTGATCAATGTCTCTTGTTGTGGCCTCAGCAAACTTCCCTTCCCCAGATCCAAACAAGGGTTTCACCACAGTTCAAGGGAAAAACAAGAAGATCCCGTTTAATACAACGTTCCCATATAAGTCGTAAGGTCTTGTACTTAAAGTAACAAAGTTTTGTTGCTTTGATAAAGTGCCTTGAAAAAGTCATAAATTCTCACTCCTCTTGGAATAAGTATATGTTCACAATTTTGGCATCAACACATAGCTTGGTGAGGATACATTTCGATTGCTTCAATAAAGTACCTTAAAAAGTAATTGTTCTTACTAATTTTGACAACAACAAATAGCTTGGTTGGAATGGTTCACCACAATATTATCTGCAGAAGGAATTGTACCTTTCCTTCAACAAGCTTTCCCAATTATTCCCCAAATGTCACAAATCAACATGTTGTTTTATATCACTACCACTCTTCAGCACTTGCACCTTCTACATCCTGGTTTTACCCTTTTACCCAGTTTCTTCTGGGCAATCGCTTCTTGCCCTAAGGGTAAATTCACCTGCCCGTCGACTTCTTCAACTCCAAAACAGAAAAGTGCTTCAGTAGTAACTTTCATATTAGAATAACAATGACTTCAACAGTTTTCTGTGGTATCACAATGTTAGCAGCTTTTAGGGAATAGAACATTCACATTGATCCATAGTAGTACCTTTCCACAAATGATGCTCATCTGCCTCTGGATAGCTTCTTCCAGAAGTTAAGCCTGTTTGCCACCTTTCTTTCCCCCATGCAACTGTACCAAAATAGTAGTCGGGATAAAGTATTTTCCTGCTTCTGCCTTGATTGTGGCAATGTGAGTTTAAATCAACCACACTTATAGATGTCCAAGAACCTAAGTTGCAACCTTAAGAACCCTGGGGCTTTTTAACATACCCTTCTTGTGTTTGGCAACCACTGTAAGAATGATATTGCATGTTCTTTAATGTCTCGGCTTGGATATTGGTGGAATGCCTAAGATTCTAATAAGGCCTCCCCACTTTGTTGGTGTTTTCTCACATTCACATACTCAGTTCTAGGGCTCTTTTGATTTAACATCAGCCACTTTTTTGAGTTTTCAATAGTTCAGTATTCATAATGCTTATTAGCTTGCTTTTGTTGGTTATCAATAGTTCGGTATTCGTAATTTTTATTAGCCTGCTTAATTCAATTTTCACCAATTTGGTCTTCGTTGAACTTTTTTTTTTTTTTTTTTTTTTTGGTCTTCGTTGAACTTATTAGCCTGCTTTAGTACATGTTCACGAATTTGGTGTTCGTAACTCTTGTTAGCCTGCTTTTCACTCACTCGTGAGTGATCCTGACTTAGTGGAACTCGCGGCCTACACCAAAGCTCCCTAGAGTCACTTGTTCCTCTCAGAGTCACCAGGTAAGTCACCTCCAGGTACACCACTTCGTGTTCACAGGACTGCTGGACCCGTGGATTCTCTTGACATGCACACCCTCTCTATTCTGTCGCTGCCATTCCCCCCATGCTGGTTTAAAACTGCTCTGACTCCCAAGAGTCTCTCATGCAGCCCGCCCCCTGAGATCTCTTGACTACTTCTGCTTCCCGCTGCAGAACCTCTGCACAGCGTAGTTTCACAGGGTAAGTGTTTCTTCTCTATGCTTCCCACTGTGAGACCTCTGAGGTTTGGAGTTTAAGATACACATACCCTCTCAGGACCCTTCCTGGTCCCAACATCTTCTTGCTCCTCTACGTCTTCCGACCACTAAATGCACGGCTTGCGCTGTCTTCTACAATACTGCTTCCGCCTTACCTGCATCTGAGTGGGTCTTTTAATCCTCTCAGTCTCACTCTGGTGTAGGTCATTTTTATTATTTATTTGATGACTCCTGCATCTTTGTTCCTCTGCTTCCCTCTTCCTCATCCCAGTACTAAGGGAATTCTGGGAGTTGAAGTCCCTAATGATAAAGTTTGTTTTCTTAACCTTTTCTTTATTACAAAGTTGATTTCTACTTTCCAAAACATTTAACAATGGGTTGTCACAAGAATCAGACACCCGGCAGGTTTGAGAAGAGGAATATGGATATTTGGTCTTGATACTTCTATTAATATGTAACTTCCTCTTGTCATGTTTTTGGTAGCTGTGGGAATTAATAACCGTAGGTAATTCTTGGGATAAAACAGAATGTTTATTTTTTTTTTAAACCCACAGGGTTTATGGCTGAATTTGTTTCCATTCAGATGGTACACTTGTCGAACCATGGAATCATGATGGCAACACGACTTTACATACTGTGGTATTTGTAGGATGTCTTCTTTACAAGAAGTTAAATATGTTGTCTCATCGCACAAGTATCCCTCCCTCCCCTGACCCTTTTCTCCTCCCGGGTGATCCTCCCTGTTAGGAAAGATTTCGTTATTGTAGGGAATTTTCCTTCCATGTGGCAACCCCTAAACTTTTTGCTATTGTTTTTAACCTTGTTCTTGACTTTGCCAGAGAAGTACAGCCTTCTGCCGCACTTCTCTGGGCTTTCGCTCCTTTCTTACGGGGAAACTGACATGCCCTTAAGACAGTCAGTACCGGGGAACGTGGTTTCCCGTAGTTTCTTCTATCGTGTCGCAGCTTTAGTGCAACACGACACAAGAGGGCACTGTAAGCTAAGTTACAGCTCTCTTGGGTCTCTAGCCTTCTACAGGCCCTAGATACTCTTTTAGGAATGTATTTGATCGGTGCAAGTCATTCAGGGACTGGAATGGTGGCAGCGATCGTATTGTTTATTTTGAGCTCCTTTTGGCGTTCTGAGCACGTTTTTGCACTGAACCCAAAATGGTGGCCTGGCTCCCAAAATGGCCAGGCCGCGAGGCTCCTTTGTCCTGTCCACTGTCCGTCTTGCTCCCTTCACCTTCCCCAGGTCCGGCGACCCGGGGCCTTCCTTATTTGGGCATGTACTTTCCCGCGAAACGTGGTTGCTTTCGCGGGCTTCTACATGTCGTTTGTGTGCCTCCAGGGTGTGGGCTGGGATGTCTGGTCCCAATACACATCCTGGGTGCCAGAGAGTCTAGGGTGGTGTGAATGCCTGGGACCACCGTGGTCCGTGATTGGTCCACGTATGGTATGTGTTTTGATGAGCGTATCTCCCATTGGCTCCCCTCCGTTTTGGCGCGAAGGGAACCGTGGATAAGAGGGGGCTGGAAACACCACTACCATGTCGATCTCCTGAGTACTCACGAACGAAGGAATACAGGAGCCAAGTATCCTGCAACTACGAGGCTGGACCGAGGAATCGCTGGTGACCCGCTGAAGGAATCCTCCTTTGCACTGCTGTCGTCCGGAGAGCCCCTGTCCTCCTTTGATCGAACCAGAAGGCCTGTACTGGTGCTTCGACCTTTGGAATAGCAGGAACAGCTATTCCCGGCATCTTCAACCATCTCCTGCCAAGTAAGCCTTCGGAAGCGTCTCTGGGCCATCCAGTTGACTGACCAGCTTACAAAGGGGTTTGGCTCTGCAACCGCCGCCAGGTTGTGTTGTATTGCGAGTCCTTGTCCCTCTCCCACGCTTCGTACGCTTGGCGTTCCCAGGTCTGAAGGGAGGAGGGTTCATTTGGCTCGAATACACACGGCCGCTCCGTTGTCCTGTGCGGCAACAAAACTGTGCTGGTTTCGTCGATTGGGACGTCTTTTTGCTCTACACGACTACGAGGCGTTCCCTGCTCTTCTGAACCTGCCAGCTGCTGAAACTATCGTGGAGAAGCCTGGGTCTGCTTGCTTCGGGGACCGGTGAGTAGTATATCTAGGATCTGGTCGCCCTCCTGCAGTATCCCATTGCTTTTCCCTGCTGTGTAAAAACAGCACCCTTTTGCCGCGCTCGCGCTCTGCTTCTGCCCGCTGTGGAGGCTGCGCTTGAGTTGCGGAACCTGTTCTTCTTCTGCTGTGCACTAACGTGAACCGCCTGACTTCCTCCGAAGAGCTTCCCCTTGTGCCCGTCGGCACCGGCGTGGCAGGTACTTTGAGCACAAGGCTCCACTCTTCGCAGGGCTCGGACTTCCATCTAGTTAGGTGCCTATGAAGGCGAACTGAGTCGAAAGCATTATCGCACTGCCTGTTTTCCTTCCCTGGCATGTGGACTACATATTTCGTGCTTTAAACGCTTGCGACTGTGTATTTGTATATATATTGTGTTGATATGGTATGTGTTGGTTTAATATTGTGATATTGTGATTTTCTCGCTACGGTCATTATTTTAAAGGCCTTAAAATAAATGTGTATCTATTTTTGATATAACAACTGTTTGGAGTAGTTTGTAAGCGCTCTTGCTTTGTGTGCTCACTGCGGGCTTTCAGTCACCCTCACCCCTCTTGAGACCTAGTCTTGACCGCCGCGATCGCTACCTTGATTGGTCTGGCTTGTCCAGAGGTTACCCTGTTCCAAGTAATTAGGTTGGCCTTCTGAACTTCTGCGCCACCAGGACAGAGTTCAGAAATCCGTCTTAACACTCCCGCAGTACACCACCCCCAAGGTCAGCATCAGAAAGTGTCTTCAGTTCCCTGGCCACCCGTGAGGATACTTTAGGTCAGGTTTCAGTGAGGAACCTTTAGGATTCATTACAGGGCTCACTAATGATGCACAGACCACCATCCATCCACTGGGCGAATCACACTTTCAATCATGTATGTATGTATGTATATATGTTTGTATGTTCTCCTGATCCCACAAACCATGGCATGTTACATTCCAAATTATTCCACAGGTCATGGTATACAATTCATCTGCGCCTTACAGGTCACAGTGTGCTCTGTATCAATGTGTGATGTATGTGTGGTTGGCCATTTTGTGTCTGTATGAATTACAATTCTCATATGCATGTTGTTCCAGGTACTCAAACCTCTTTATGTTGTTTGAGTCAGTGAAGAGCCAGGAGACACTGGGGCAAGCAGTGGGAAGCCCCACATCACTGCTGGCATCCGCAAGAATGCCTTCAGCCATGATGAGACCAGCAGCAGACACTGGTGTCCAACGGAGGGTTATAGACCACCAGCCAATGATGGAGCACCCATGGAGACAGGCTTGGGCTCCTGCATTCCTGCTTGGTTGGCCCTGCATATATGGCGGATGTGTGCCTTGTGGACAGACCGCATGAGAGGAGCTGATGATGCAAGCAATCACCGAACATGGCGAGGTCCTGCAGGAGATGGCCAGGGACCTCCATCATCTGACTGAGCATGCCAATCTCCTCCACAGCTGCATGGGATGCAGAGTATTAGTTCTCAACGGACCAACAGCCACAGTAGATGGACACCCTATGTGAGACACTATATGAAGGGATGGAGACCTCAAGGCGCTCATATCGTAGATATGCAGAAGCACACAAAAACAGCCAGCAGCTGGAGATGTTGGTATCTACGAGATCACACCATTGAGGCATGGATGCCTTGAGGGAGTCTCTTTATGAGAAGATGTCAGCCACAACGGACATCCACCACCAAGAATTTGACACCTTGAGGTGTACTCTTGCCCTACAGTTGACTGTGACACGAGTGGACTCACATGATGACTCAGTGGCCACTTGTGACCGACTTCACTTGACCTCCCCGCAATTGGGACTCTCATGAATGCATCTGCCTCATCAGTGACCATAGCCAATGAAGACCAGGCAATGCCACTGCATGGTCAGAGTGCATCATCCATAGTTCCACCACAGGATGGTGTTCCCAGCCAGGATCCACCACAGGGTAGCGGTCCCAGAGGACACGCCTTCTATTCTGCCTGTGCTCTGGTGTCCATGGAGGTTTTTTTCTTTTATTCATACATTTTGACACCCCCCTCTCTGGACACATTCTTTTACCCCTGTCCAACAAGGACTTTTTCCTTATTTGGTGTGTCTCCATCGAGGCAGGACTTTGTTAGCTTTTTTTACCTCAATCTAAGATCGATGTTTCTTCTCATTATTTTGGTCCAAGTCTAGGGTGGACTGTATTTCTTTTTCTACCCCCATCCAGAATGAACTATTTTTCCTTATTCCTTTGTTTGCCTGATGTCATGGGACATTGCCCTTGTGAGGCCATTTTGAATTGGAGGCGTGGACATGCCACCATGCACAGTGGATTTATCTGCCATGGTTTGTGGACTGCTACAGCTTCTCACATACAGGTGCATATTGTAACCTTCAATGTTTCTCATATGTGCAGTCTGTATGAGTGACTCCTTTACCTGCTCCAATGCATTGTCCTATGTTGTTACAGGTATCTTGACTTATCATGTGCCCTCTCTCCTAGGGGTCCACTCTGAACCCTTTTTCCACCCTAGTCCCCATTCCCTCTGCTGGACACTGGCACTCCGTGCCCTCAATGCAGAGTCACAGTGTAGGTGGAGGGTGTGAGGAATTCACAGTGGACCAGCTGTACCAGAAGGTATGGTTGTGCACAATCAATCATGTTCATGGCTGGTGACTTTTGAACCTCAATAGTGGCATATGGTTGCACACATAGGGTTTTCATTGATCATGTCATTTGGTGAAGTGTGGGTGATGTGGATTTTCACAGCAGATGTGACTTGGCCTCCATGTCTGTGTGTGTGCATATCTCCTTGATCGGCAATGCATGTGTTTTGTGTTTCTGGTTGCACATCCACCGCGAACCGTGGCTGCAGAAGGTCATGCTGCATTTGTTCTCCTTGACCTATCACCAGGCCTTGACACCATCAACCCCTGCACACTCAAAGACAGACTATACTCTCTAGGCATTAGGGACTCTGCATTAAGATGGATCTCCTCTTACCTCACTGACCGTTCCATGATAGCTATCTTCCCATCCCTCTTCTCTCCACCCTGCCCTGTCTACAACAGTGTCCCACAAAGGGACTCTCTATTCTTCTTACTCGTCTACCACTACCTGAGCCCCTGACCTACCCTTCTCCACTCACATGACCCAACATGCTATAACTATGCACCTGACTCCCACATCATTTTGGAGATCCCCAATAATACAACTTGTCCCCATCCTGATCTCGCCTCATGCCTCATGGAAATATTCCACTGCATGATGGCTAGCCACCTCATCCTGAATCCTGGTACAAATGTGATCCTAATATGCAATAGCGCAGCACTCTTCCCCCAAGGCAACCCCTGTCCTGCCTCCCTATGTCCCCAACCAGAGCATTCAGCTCATTTAAGAACATGGGATGCTCCATTGATTGTAACAAGTCACTCTCTCACCACATCAACTTTGGTTCATGCAGTCTACACCTATGCATCCTTACATTCATCTTCACTTACTCCACTACTCTCAAAGAGTCATCGAAATGTTGCACAACATCCTCTCCCGGCTAGACCACACCAATTCTATTTATCTGGGCACCCCTGCCTTGCCTACCAGCTCAGAAAGATTCAATGGATCCGGAACTCAGCAGCTAGGCTCCTCCCTGCCCTCGCCCCCAGGCTAACATCACACCTTCCCTCCAGGAGCTTCAAGGCGATGTGCGTCACCCACTCTGCCCTCCAAAAAACAGGCCCTGACTTCAACCGACACTGATTTATGGGTTATAAACCCAACATCTACCTTTCATCAGGCTGTGCTCTCCTCCTTGTGACCCCCTCCTTCAATTCCACTCGAATAGAAGGACCCTCTTTCTCTGTCCTTGCTTCAACACATAGTGGACCACCTTTCCTGCTAGAGGACACTCAATACCTGGCTCTTCCCTTCCCCAAGGCCTACAATGGACACACCCCATGCAATGTCCCGCCACAGTTTGCCCTGCTATGGACATTGTAGTTAATGCCTGTGGTGGTTTCCAGGGAGCCCTGCATTTCACTGGGCCGCAGCTGGTAAAAAGGTGTACCTCAGCTGACCTGCAAGCAGATGTCAGGGTTGCATGTCCATATGCATACCTGCACTCCACATGACCTATTTAGCAGACTTGCACCATCTACGTTTTGACTGATTGGCACATGTGGACCCCTGACTGCCTTTACCTGTGTGTCACATATCTATCACTTGTTGTTTACTGTTGCATTTATGTATGTATTTTTTCATGTTCAATGTATTGCCTGACTTTTCAGTCAACAAATGTCATTCTCATCTTGCACTGTCAGTGACTACACTGTATGTGACTGTATGTTATGGGCGCATGACTTAGCAAGTTCCTACCTTCCCCTCTGCATCTGTTGTTCATGCACATGTTTGCACTACACCCTATAAATCCCACACCACTCCTAGGAACAGCTCTTCCTGGGGTTGGGCTCTGAATGAGGAGGAAGTGACAGCTGGGAAGTGAGGGCCTGACACTAAACTATTGTGACCATCAGTGGCAGAGGTGGGGGCGGGACTCTGTAGTGGGGTAGCCAAAGCTTTATATGCATGGGAAGCGAAGACCTGGCTCTCTTTCTGGCTTGCCTGCCATGGTGTGCTGACCATGTGCGTTTGTGGCAGAAAGGATGAGGTGGCCCCTTTAGCAGAAACCCTTGTTTTCTCTCTTTGCCCTTCCTTCTCTCTCTCTTCGTCCTCCTTCACCCTGACCTGATCTGCTTTTCCACCAGTTTACCTTCCGGCCTCTCTGTCCCTATGACCTTTTCTTTCTCTCCACTTCTGTCTCTCTTTCTCTATTCTCCCTTCTCTCAGCCCTCACCCTATGTACCAATCCCCTTCTCTTCCCTCATCTGCCCACCAGGAACTGTCCTTCTCATTCACCACTCTCTCTCCCCACTCACCAGCTGCCCATTCTGTCCTCTCTCTCCAGTCTCTCGTGCCCTCTTACCTCCTTCCCAGAAGCCACCCGAGTCGAACATTCACTCTCAGACCCTTAGCCTCCTCTCTTGGTGTCCCTTTCCCTCCCCTGCATCCAACGGTACCCCAAAGGCCCCCAGATCTGGGTCATGGCTCCAGGGGACACCTTAAGCCTTGGACTCTGGGTGGAGGCCATGAGACAGGCATATCCTCATGGTTGGAGAGGCTTGTGGTCAGGATGGTCATCCCTACACATCTGGTCCTTCAGCTGGGCCCAACTTGACATATGGGTGCAGCAGTCGACCAGATAGCTTGAGATGCAGCTTGCATGGCCGTATCCTGCATTTTCTGCAGCCAGGCTCCATGATAGTAGGTAGGAATTGCCTCCCTGTGTGAAACACCTGTGTTAGGGAAAATGGCCATGCTACTCCACATTCAGAATGGGTCCCCAGAACAAGTGGGGACCAACAGGCCTGTCCACAGAGGGAAAGGGTTTGCAAGTCTAGGAGCTGTGGTTCAAGGTTGGAGCCAGGGTACTGTAAGTGTCCCAGGGAAGTGCTACTGGAGCTTGCCCAGGCAGTCAGGGGCACCAGGTATCTCCAGAGGGCATGGCTCATAGACGACCGAGCCACAGCCCTGGGTGTGTAAAAAAGTAAAACACAGATTTGCGAATGCATGCTTTCGGAATCAGAGAACACATTTGTCTTTGCTCAGAGCCAGACCCATCGCCCAGGCACAAAAAGATATATCTCAAAATAAAGGAGGAACCCCAGGAGTGCACTTCTTAAGCAAATGCCAAAGTGTGGCCTCTATCTAGTCCCGGGATGGGGTTAGATATGAAAGAATAAACAATATAGCAGCTGGTCTGAGAGGTTAAAAGGGGGCTACTTCCAGTAGTTTAAAACCATTTTAATCATAACATATTAACACATTAATCGTAGTGCAAATCATTTTCTAAAATTACATAAAAGTGTGCAAACACATAAACAAACAAACACTGCCACTTGTTTGGACAAGGTATTGTATCAACCAGCGGTTGTGAGTTTTTGTTGGTTCCTAGTTTTCCCTACATCTAAGGAAAGGTAGGTTCATTTTGCATAGACAATTTTGGTACATTGAATCGATATTTTCTCACTGTGTTCACATTACACAGTGTATACTCTCAACATGTTTCAGTTCTCGAAGGCAAAAGTCCGGAACATTCATCATGAGTGGAACCCTGGTTTTTGTGTGCAAACGTAACAGCTAGAGGGGCAGATTTCTTAGTTTCCTTCTCCTATCAGACAAAGATAAAAGGAAAAGAATGACTGTTCTGTTGGCCGTCATACTCCTAGAGAGTTTCTCCATTTTCTTTGAGATCTCATGGCAAGTATACTACTTTGACACAAATGCCTTTTAAAAACTGAGAGTCAATTTGGAAGTTTTGGGTTTAGGCGTATTATAGCTTGAAATGGGTCTACTGTTTGGATTATAATGCTCTCATGCAAGTTAAGTTGTTGGAGTGAAAGTGGGAACATTTCTGTGGTAGCCTGCAATTGCATTTGGTTATTGTTAAGCTTTGTATTTCAGCACGTGCAAACTATTGAGGGGTCAGTTATATTGTATTTATTTGCTGCTGTTAGATATAAATCTAATCAGAACCATTGGAATTCCATAGTGTCCTCTATTGTGTAGGCCATACCTTCTATTGTGCTCTTTTTATAAAAGGTTCTGTGACAACAGACACATAATTTGGGCCTCGTCACAAATCCGGCGTTAAATCGGCACAATCAACACCGGGTGTGAAAAGCGTTACTGCCTAGTCATGCAGTGCAATTAGTGTTGCATCACAACCTGGAGTGAGTGACACCGACACCCAGGGACATCATTTAGGGGTCACCAGAGGTCGCAACTGCGACCTCTGTGGTCTCCCTTGCGACCTCTAAAACAAAACTTTTTTTGTTTTGTTTTTAATGCAAGCTCCACCATGTGGCTCTTTACTTCTAGAGTGGCTGGCTTTCTTGTGCAGGCCCCTTACAAAAAAGAAGAAAAATAAGAACAGGAGTGCCACAAGTCTAGCACTTTCAGCACAGACTCTAAATAAGAAAGAATAGGAATACCAAATAATGTGTCTTTCTGGAATTCTATACAATAATTGCTAGACTCATTAAAGGTTTATTTCAGGCACACTTCAGGGGGTGAGTCACTGATTTGGTCTGTTCTTTAACGCCTCAACTCAGCCTTTCATCATTCTGAGGTCGATAAATGAGTAACAACACAGGTTGGGTGATATTGGGTGTATATTTGTTCTATATAAAGCGCTTAAACGTAAATGATATATAATAACACATCATTATCCTTTGGTCATGCACGTCTGCTTGCATTCACAGTAATTTGGTAATATGGGCCTATACACACTAATCTTAATGATACATATGGCGATCCATTCTTTTATGAAATGTACATCACAATATAGTGATATCGTAATCATATTTTTCGTAGTGTACAATGCTATGTGATGCCACTTACTGTTTTGTCAAAGGGTGAAAGGTCATCGCTTCCTGCAATATCACTTTGGGTTGGGGTCAAATGACATCACTTCCTGTGATGTCATCAGGGGGTCAAGGGTCGTGTGATGTCACTTCTGCTACCCTTGGCATTTCGGTGAAATGACGTCCCTGCCGAAACCGACGGTAAATCTATTGGTGCCCAGCTGTAATTGTGCTGGAATAAGGGCTAACACCCAGGTAGCAGCGCTAATAGCGCTACCGCTGACAAACCTGCCACTGTTAGCACCAGTGCTAATAGCTCCTGCTGAAATTACATCATTGCCAGAACAGGAAGCATTGTGGTGGCCATTTTGAAAAGCACAATCCATAGAATATCTTCAAAACCTGCAGCGATGCGGTACTGTAAAGCTGCAAATATGTCCCAGGGAGAGGCTACAAGGCAAGGGGGCTGAAAATCACCAGAGAAAGCCCAAATTTAGTGAGGGGGAGCCTGTGGTGCTCACAGATGAGGTAGTGGCCCACTGTGAGGAGCTGTACGGAAGTAGGCAAAGGAAGACCAGTGGCCAGGGGCGGACAGCAATCTGGAACTCCATTGCTCAGAAGGTGTCAGCAGTTGCCAGTGTAGCCGTGATGGTGAGGACTGCCACAAGAGTTGGAACACTTGAGGGCAAGGATTGCAGTATCAACACCACTGTGGGACCCTGCCGTTAGAAGGAAGCACTGTAGAGCCACTGTCCCTCACTGCCTGGTATGAGAAACGCAGCACAGAGCTGGGCCTTGAGGGAATAGAGGGGGTCGGCAGCGTGGAGGCGGGGTCAGAAGTCAGGAGGCGAGTGAGCCCCCACAAAAAAATGCATGCACAAATGACAACCCAGCATAAGAAGCCCCAGTGGCCAGGGACACTAGTCAGCAGACCCAAAAGATGAGCATGCCGACAGGGCAAATCAGTCACCCTCCACAGCAACCATGTGAGTGTCACAGCAGTGGAAGTACAGGAAAGTGAACCCAACAAATGCCATGCACACCACACCACGACTGGTGCACCCTGGGCCAGCAGGATTGAGGTGCATGATTGACCTTGACACAGTGCAGCAGTCACTCCAGCAAGAAGCTGTACCAGTAGGCCTGCCCCATGAGGGCATGGCAGACAAGCCACAAGCACGTACAGACATACACATCCCTCTCTCTCTCTCTCTCTCTCTCTCTCTCTCTCTCTCTCTCTCTCTCTCTCTCTCTCTCTCTCTCTCTTTCTCTCTCTCTCTCACCCCCCTTATTATTCTCTTTCTCTTACTTTTCTTTAAAATGTTCCTATATGTTCATATTTGTACAAGTGTAGTATGCACTTTAGTGCAGCGCTGTTTACCATCTTGATGTTTTTGTTAGGAATATATTGGGGAGAATCTTTTATGTGGGGAGATCACATTAAAGAGGGGTGAGGGGAAGTACATATACAAACACCACCAATAGCACTGTAAATATGTATAATAATAGTAATGAGCACAATAACAGTTATAACAAACCAGCAAGCACACCTGCACATATTAGCTAGAAAATGAGCATGATATTAAAAAAGACTTTCCATTTATTTTCAAAAGTGGTTTGCATAACATAAGTATTTACAAAGATATTAGTAGTGGAAGTGTTGCTAGTAAACCCATGGGACCACATAAAAGAAGGAAACGGCAAGCATGAAGGGCAACGTATGACTCATACCACGGCCTAGGCCTTGATGCGACCGAAGACGTACGCCACCCCGAAATGAAAAATAGCTAGTACACAGATATGAGTGCAGTAGGGAGATAAACATCAAATGGCAGTTGCTACGTGTGCTTATTCATCCCACATGTGTCAGGGGCACAGTGCCTGGTTCATCTTGTGCTATCTAGGCTTAAATGCACCATCCAGGCATACAGAGTACAACTAGAGCTCATCGATCCAGACCGCCCTACAATATAACAATAATCGGAGAGACATTAAATGCCTGCACCAGCCATACTTGGTCATTCAAGGACTCAAGTATAAAAACAGCAAATGGCAAGAAACTAAACTTAGTTGGCTGGCAGAAGCACTCTTAGAACAGACGGGTGGTTTGTGCAGTCTGTGGCTTGAACAGGCGGGCACATTTACACATGGCCCACAGGAAATTACACTGACTTCCTATTAAGCAGAGAATCTATTTTAAAGCATCAAGTATTGTTTATAAGTGGCTATCCAGTGCTGCTCCAAGATACCTCAGTTCTCGGATTAAGAGAGCAGCCATTTTGCTCTCTTTATGCTCTAACAATCAAGAGCTTCTAACTAAACCCCGCATTTTATCAAAAAAGGATTGGTGAGTCCAACTTTGACTTCTGGGCACTGTCCCAGTGGAATGCCCTTACTCTTCCACTCAGGTCAATTCTGTCACTGTCTCAATTCATAAAGAGCCTAAAGACTGTTCTTTTTGATCGAGGTGTTGATTAATAACCTTGAGACAACTATCGCTGCCACCGGTATGTGATTGACAGCCCTGAGATAACTCCTGTTGCCAATTGTAATGTTTTTTTTCCTTCTGTCTGTGAGCACCCTGAGGCCTTCGGCATGTGGCCCTATATAAGAACCATTTAGAACAGAATAGAATAGATATGAAGAGGAACTCCTGGCTTGAATGGAAGCAACCTGCGTACAAATTTGAACAGGAAAAATTGACATGGATTGCAGCGATAGAAAAACCTGTGAAGGTGCACCGAGAAGAAACATATGAACTTTGCTTCCACAGTGAAGGAACTATTTTTATCGGCTCAAATGAAGGTGCAATAGAACCCTCTTGATCCCAGACCTGAAGAAGGGCACAGCAGCTGTGATGGATTACTACTGGGTCTGTGGCCAACAAGCATACTTGCACCCCCCGCCATCATGGAGGGGCTACTGTTCGCTCGCCACACTGCATTTGGTTCTATTAGTAATCCCAGAAGACCACCTGAAAGTGGGGCCAATACCTGACATGGCCCCAACCGTTTCTCCTATATTCAAGGAACAGAGATCAGTGCCGCAGAGCCAGAGTTTTGCATCCTCCCCAGGAAAGGCCAGCAGAAGAAACTGCAGAAGAAGAAGAAATTATCAAACTCTCTATCCAAAGACTCAGCTGCATTGCTTGGGGACAACCCTGATGAACACAGATTGTTCAGCTCAGCAAAAACAGCAGAAGCTAATGCAAAATGGTTGCAGATCATATGCTGGGATTTGGTCAGTTTGGCAAATGACACCGAGTTCAGATACATGTCATAAAGGTCGAGCTGCATGCCCTAAAGTTGATGACGATGCAGAACAGGCACATCCTCAATACTTTGATGGCAATGTAAGGAGAAGTGTGCCAAAAAATCGGGATTCATATTGCACATTCCGAGGATGCAAAGAACGGGTCGTTATCCCGCATAATTGCAGCTGTACATGGTCTGGGAGTCTGCATGAAGAAAGTAGTTGGAATACAAGGAAATTACTGGTTCAATGTCACATTCGATTGGGCCCTGTTCTGGCTAGGAGCCATCGTGAAGATGCTGGTGCCTGTCATAGTGTTCATCTTGTTCATCTTCTGCACCTGCCAAATGGGCCTCTGGTGTTGGGCGAAAGCAGTGCCCAGTAGCGCAATGATGATGGTGTCAATTGGGCTTCCAAAAGTACCTCGTAAAATACAAAGGATATTGAGATACACACTGACCACGCCATCTCTCACATGACTCCCATTCCCTATGGAGTTTAAGTGGACCACTTATATCACACCACCATTGTCGCACCCCCTGACCCTGAGAACTATGAGGAAGGTCGATCTGGCAGGTGATAAGGATGCATCTGTATGACATGCACACCTTAAGAATATGCTCAATCAGGAGAAAGTCTGCAGTCACTGTACAGGGCATGGATACCAATAAAGGGAACCCCACCATACGAAGAGGCAGTAAAAAGGGAGAATTAGCACATGTGTGTGGTGGGGGCTTGTTACTGTAAAGTAATAAATGTTGGAAAGTGAATAACCCCCTCCAGCCTCAATAGGCATTTTAGGGTGCGGCGAGCCCCACTGGAAGATCTGTCATATACCAGGAGGCAAGGGGACGTCACATATCAGCAGATGCCATTTTGTAGCCAGAATCAAAGCATGGGGCTTGCACGGCCATGCAGTATTGGTTGCGGGTTATACATAGGCCATGAAGCTGAAGGGGAAATCTGAACAGGCCCAAGCACTGATGATGTAAAAATACATCCAATATGTATTATGGTATATTGGCCTAAGTGCACACACATTGAATCACGTCCTCCCGGTTCCCGAACACCATCTTGGTCATTTTGCTCTCTTTTCCTAGTTTTCACTCTGAACGTGTTAAATATTCACAAAGTCACTGCTTCGAAAGCTCCTCAAACATGCCCCTGAACAGGAATGCTAAATCTGCTGAGAACATTGTATGTTTTTAACTTAGAGCCTTGACGTTCTGCCACAAACGTAGCTAATCTGTAAATTAGGTGCCTTTCTTTCTTCCTGGGCTCTCCTGCTCTTTCTGTAGCTAATTGTGGATGTGCATCTAGATTATTAAAAGGAAACACAATTCATGACATATGAGGTTTTGAAAAACCAAGCTACTGAGTCGAAATGGAGACATACCTTTTAGTATAGAAATAACATAGCTAATGTTGCTCAAGGAATGTTACCTTGTGTTAGGAACACGATATACTCCTAGACCCCACTCTGCTCTGTTCCCAAAATTGAGAGATGACGCAGAGTGTTCCAGCATATGTTGGTATGGTGAAATGCCCATGTCTGTAGGTCATGAACCCTCATCACGTATGCTCACTCACCCATGTCTTAACTCACATTCTCTATGCCTGTACACATGCATTGATGAATTTGGGTCCGCTTAAGGAATAATAAACTGTGGTTTATATATTTGTTCCTCGTGACTGGTGTGTCTTCATTTATTTGCAGTAGCCTCATATTTTTGGACTAACAATGAGAGAGGCCTGCGCTGCTAACTTCCCTTTGTTCTAATACTGTTGCCAACATGTTTTATCCCGAGAAAGAATGTGCCCTGCAAGGCCACGAGACAGTGCTAGGCGCCTGGTGCATGTGCAACTATGGGTAATAGACCCTACAACTGCCCCAGTCCCAAGACACCTGCATTCTGAGGATATCAGCTGACCCCAGACCACCGACCATAAACCAATCAACCATAAAAGATCAAATTTAATGGTCACCCTACCTTTATTTTATAATGACATGATTTGTAATGCAAGATACAGGGAGGGATAATTATAATTCCAAAGATAGGGTTGAAGCCTTGGAAGCCAGAAGACGTGACTGGAATGAGTGAAATGTGTGTGGGTAAGAGTGACCTCGAGACTTCCCCTGTTCCAGCCTGTGCTCATGCCAGTTGCCCTGTATAATGATAGAGTAGCACTGTTAGAATGCGTACCTAATTTATTCCTCGACCTTGGTTTCCTGAAGACCATGAGCCGAGCCAACCCAACGTGATGGAAGATGGACGGACAGGGCTGGGACCAATGACCTGGCATCGCCTATGGAGTACAGCGACCATGTATGGGGTCACATCAACCAGAGTCCTTTGCTGGCACATCAATTCTGTAGAAAAAAAAAACGGACCTTATCCTTACAAGAGTTTTTTGGGACTTTTTCCCTAGCGGGTTGTATTTATTTTTGGTGTGAGCGTTTCGGGGTGTGCCTTCACCATATTTACTATTTTTGTGCTCTTTTTATAAAAAGTTCTGCAACAACAGACACATACTTGGTGTCGTATTTCAGCAGATGTGTTTTGAAACTTAGCTATTTTTTTATGTGTTTGTTAGGACGTTGGTGTTTGTGAGGTTTTCGCTAATGTTTTCTGAAGTTGCTGAATTTTCTAAGTCAACTTCAGTTCGAAAGTATTTACTTTGGATGTACTCTATTTCTCAAAGGAGTTCTTTAGCTGTGGCTGTTCCATGTAGGAGAATGTTATTTAAATTATGCAGTTCTAGAGCAGGACTTTTTGCATAGTATAGTCTATGTACAAGATTCTGTATACCGGAATGGTGTGTTGCTAACATTTTGATATGTTGGAAGGTGCTTTTGCAAGCAGTTCCTAAAATGCAGGCTAATGAATTTCCTCGAAGTTCAGTGTAGCAGCGCACTGGACAAGAGTCCATGGTTTGTACATTTTAATTTTACTTGTATCTTTTAGTTTCACATAGTGATTGAGGAATTGTTGTAAAGATTGAAAGGATTGTTGGCATACATTAAACATTGTACACAGGACGCTTTGTTGGGTGAAAGGAACATTTGGTTGAAAGTTTCTTGGGGAAGTTTTTTCTTTAAGGGTTTATTTTGCCATAATGGTGTCTCCTACCAATTCATATCCTCTGCCATTGGTGTCTATGGCAATAGTTTTTTTTTTGTTTGTTCGAGTTATCTCGGAACCTAACGAGGACCACGTGCATACGGTAGAGCTCTCGCTTGCTGGTCGGATTACATCCTGTCTGTTTAGGATAAGAGCCTGGATGTTAGCGCGCCTAACAGCAGCACGACTTTCAGCACACAGCGCCACACATCGCGCAGGGGACATTCATACCGAGTTCATTCATATTGGAACTACACTTCTACAAGATACCACTGTGCTGGAATAGAGGGGTCTTCCCTCTCCTTTTTGCTTTTTTCCTCCACGGCTCCACTCTGGAAGAGTGTTTTTTCTTCAATTTAGAAGTTGTGAATTGGAGTTAGATGGAACGCATCAACTATTCATACATACAGAACAAGAATCAGGCTAGGCTATGAAAGGACATATGGAACAACATCAAGATGACCATCTATTGTCTGGTTAAAACTGTTTGCGCTCCCGATTACGACTAACCATTTCAGTCCAGTCCTGATGAAGACGACTGTCAAGCCGTCTCTCTCTTTGGTTGCCAAGGAGATATACGCCTTAGACTATTTTCGCAAGTCATCGAAACTACCTACCATTAGATACCAGTGCAGTACATGAGACTGATGATCGCTGCACTAGGTACTGGTTGTTGACTCCTTAGGTCGGAATGGTGACAAGTAATGTATTGTTTTCTTATTTCATTGTACTTTCTACTTGTCAGATTATATTTTTTTGAGGACAATATCAGAATTTCACAGGGGATACTACTTTTTGCTTATAACCCCACTGTGCTTTGTCCCTTTTCTATTTTCTTTTTTCTCTTTTTTGTTTGCGCATTGTTGCTTTGAAATAATTGTCATTATTCTTGACATTGGAATGTGCCTAGGCGCACTATGTTTCAAAATTGTATCTGCACTGCGCACTTTATGTCCAGCCTGCATTGCAGGAGGTTCAATTGATAATGATGCACTTTAATAGTAGATATCTAACATTGATTGTTTGTTTTTATGCTGTTTTACCATGGATTTAATTTTTTGTATAATGTAATTTGATATGTGAACAATAAAGATTGATTGATTTTATACTATCCTTGATCTGGCCTATCCCCTCATTGAGCTCCTACACTGAGAGCAATTCTCCCCGCTTGATTTTTCTAGTGGAGCGTTTCACATGACCCCACTTCCTCTTGCTGCTTGTTTAGTTACTCCCCTGGGTCTACGTGGTTGGGGACGCCCATCCTTGATTATATGTTCTTGTTTGTAAGCCTCTTCATTGAAATATGGTTCTGTGCTGCTTGTGTGAATCCATTCACCTTCAGAGATTTTGGAAATGGTATCTATATTGACATTGCTCATGTTTAGAAGTATTATTTGTTATTTATTTATTAATTTAGTTAGTGATTTCATTCTGTCAAAATCAACATAAACAGCTTTCTCTTAAGTAGACAGATTAGAGTTTCGAGGATTAGTCTTCTGCTGTAGTTTTTAAGGCTATATTGTGACTTTTCAGCAGTTTTTATAAGATTGTGTAGAACATTTTTTTTGTAAAATTATTTTTTTAGAATGCTTTACTGTGGCTCTGGTAGATATAGTGTTAAGTTCATAAGTAGATGTGCTTTTGTTTGTATATCTTTTTTTTACTTTTAGTTTTTGCAAGAGGGGGCCTTACTTTTGTTAGTGGTGGCTGGTTTAGTTTTGTTGATAAATGTTACTAGCTGTTTTGTGGATGACTATATTACTTTGAGTCATATCTGCTCTATTTTCTCTTTGATTTCCACAGAGTTGCTTTTCAGTAGGCATTTTGCTTAGTCTGTTAGGGGAAAAAAAGTTTGGGTTTGAAAGTTGTGGAATGTATTGTAAAAGCAAGAGAAAATATCGAGGCTGATTACCACAAAAGGAAATACACCAAACACAGGCTTATAAAGTTTCACAGATCTTTATTCTACTGCACAGTTACAAAGAAACAAATTCAGATAGCTATCTGGCCCTCAGTACATCACAGTGAGTACCAGCCCTTCAGTGTGAGGAGAGAGAGGTACTGGACATCTGGACATGTGTACATTTATACAATTTCAGTAATAATGCCCAGCCCTTCTGCAAGTTAATAATCTGTGGTCTAGAGTTTGTGCCGAGTTCACTTATGGCTTATACAACAATATGCACACGGATTACATTTGGTTTACATTACAACAAGTTACAATGGCAAAGTGTATTCCAAGATTTAGCAGTAAGCCCTAGCACATATCCCTTCACAATGCAGTTCAGCCATTGTCCGCGCTCGATATTTGCTTTATATTGTCTTCGATGTATGTTCGTGGATGAAGCTTTTTGGTGCAGACAATCCTAAGACCACAAGTCATGTATGGGACAAGGTCTCTATACACAGTCTAAACATTCAGTCCTCGGACAGTCTAACCATTAACTTAGTGTAAAGGTCGGGAAGGCTCGGTTACAATTTGGAAACACAGTCCACCATTTTATAACACAGAATTACATATGAACAGAAATCAAAATGGCGGATGATCCTAAAATGGCGGCAAAGTCGATCCAAAATCGGAACTTTTGAAACACAGTTTTCTTCGCAGAGCGACTGGGCATAGGTCAATATATATAAGAAAGGAGGCACAATATGATTTCCCATTTAACAAACCCTCCTTTTGGCCTAAGCCAAGCGCTAAACTAATTCTAGTCACTTTCCGAGTAACTCCACGTCCCGACGTCCATACACCTTGAATCACAATCTTCAAAGATATCGATCGCCATAAGGTCAGCAACAGAAATTTCTTTCAACACAAATTCATTTGTCATTCTCTCCCGGGCGCGTACCTTATGTCCTACTGTTCCCATCGTCTGTGGACAACATCCTCCTAACACCGAACATATGCCAGGAAGACACTGTATACAGCAACAGAAAAACAACAGAATACCAAAGATGATCAGCAAGACTGAAAGTAGCTTCAATCCCCAAGATTGTAAGAAGTCCCAGAACCAAGCACTAAGATCCCAGTTTCCCTCGGGAACATGCATAGCCTTAAAGATGGTTGGGGAGGAATCTGGCACAGAATCGCCACAAGCGGACCCCACTAATTTACATACTCCACCACGCTCAGCCAGGATGACGTCTAATGCCATCTGGTTCTGAAGTGGCACTAACCTTATCGCTTTCTGTTCTAAAGTCATGTTATAGAGTATGTCAGTGGTCCTCTCCAGTACTCTCGCTAGTCTTCTTATATCCTCTGAGTTCAATATTTGCCCCCAAAATGGTACAAAAGATGTCGCTACGTCACCCAGAACTTGTGCTGAAGTATCGCCATTCTTGTCTCGCTTTGGACGAGCCTTAGAGATTTCTATGGTGCTTGCTATGAATACCCCGGGTAACAGAATCCCTAAATAACAGGTTCCCTGCCTATCCCTGGGTAGCCATGGGAAAGCTTCATTACCACAAACAAAGTAGACAGGTTCGCCTACATACAAAGGTCTGTCCTCACTGGTCAAGTTCGCAACATTGGTGAAACCCTTGAAATCACCCATTGACTGAGTACCATTTCTCTGTATGCAGAAAGAAACTGAATCGGGCTGTGGTTAACAGTATAGGAAGGTGGCGTGGCATCCCTATTGCCTATAGGAGCCATCTTGAAAGAGATCAGAGATTTAAACGGACGAGACAGTCTATCAGAAGGCCTAATAGAAGCAACATTAAGCTTACTCCTATTCGCAAAGAGCGATCATCCCAGGGGCGTTAGAACTCGTTTCTCAAAATTGTTCAAATTTGTTCCATCCAAGTTCCCTGAGATGCTATCGTTCCATCGGCCAAAGAATAATGCCCTTAAAGGAGCATAGCATGCAGTAGTCAAAGGTAAAGGATGAATATACCAGCCCAACCCCTTGTCTCTGTGTTGCGGAAAATGCAAGCAGACCCAACAATTAGACTTATTAAAAATGGCATGTGTGGCATTCATTATGAGTAGTAAAGTGTTATTGTGGTAACTCTGTGCTGAGAGTCTCTAGGAGATAGAGTGTGCAGATGCACGAAAGGTGTAGAAGCAGTAGGTACATTTGCTGTATGCAAAAGAATGTCAAGCGGATGTACATCTTCCAAATACCAAAATCCTAATGCAATTACTATTGTGAAGCCGGTTAACATAATCACAAGAGAACAATACGTTTTTAGAGACCACGCATTCGATTGTTCATTGTTTCGATTAGGCACACAGTCACTTATTTGTTTCGTACAAGTGAGAGCGATTGCAGGCATTGTTTCTTCAAACAAAATACTCCAAAGTTTATTTGCTGGTGATCTCCTGTTCGCGCGTTTTCTTAGTCCTTCCCTAACCCTAGCCAACAGAATTCCTTAGGTGCAAAAGAACAGGGCCAAAAGAAAAGCCCTATGATGATTTTTCCTGGTGGCACAGCTGAACCGTGCAGTAAGTCTAGCTCCGTGGATGCAGATCGTACCTTGTGACTCCTGGTACTGCGTGATCTGCGAACAACGTGTCGTTGCTTCCTGATGGAAGTTGTGGATTTGTGACAGAACCTGTCAAGGTTGAAAAAGGATCTGTGGGAGAGTGTGGAGATAAAGCTGCTGTTTCCCCAGGCCCCACGGGCTCAGGGAGAGTCTCCGAAGCACTCTCGATGCTGCTCAATGCTGCGTGATTGCTGGGAGCAATGCAGGTAGGAATTTCTGTATCTTCTGTATCGTGTGGCAAAGGGAAGGGAATCCTCTTGACGTGCGACGGGTGGATCCAGTGCTTTCGTCCGTTCACTCGTACAGCTGTCTGTGTGGCCAATAGGACCTGATGAGGGCCCCTCCAACGCGGTGCGAGACAGGATGCTCTTTCGAATAATTTGATTAGCACCTAGCTACCAGGCCGTATGCTGTGACCTGGGCCCTCGTACTTGACTGGGAGGGCTTCTCGCACCTGTTGATAAATCAAATATAGATTTTTAGTTAACCGTTCACAGTAATCGGAAAGAAGTACATGTTCAATGTCCCACAAGGATTTAGGCTTAGGCACGTTCCAAATGTTAGCTGGCCTACCCATAACCACCTCAAAAAGGGAGAGCCCAGTCCTAGTCTGTGGGGTTGTTCTCATTGATAATAACATGATCGGTAAGCCATCCGGCCATTTGAATTTGGTGCCGGCACACGTCTTAGCAAATTAGTTTTTTATGATTCCGTTGTGTCTCTCTACCAAACCAGCACTTTGAGCATGTCTAGCCAAATGGAACTGTTTATCGATCTGTACTCCCGTGCATATCTGCAGAATTACAGCAGCGATAAAATGTGGACCATTGTCTGACCAGATGACCATTGGCAAACCAAACCTAGGAAAATATTCCTTAAGCAAGGTTTTTCGCCGTTGTCATTGCTGTGGCATCTTTAACAGGAAAGGCTTCAACCCATTTACTAAAGGCACAGATACCAACCAAGACATACTTGTAATTATTGCAACGCTCCATTTCAATGAAATCAAAATGTATGACCTCAAAGGGGACAGAAGGTGGACCAAAACTACCCCTTGGTGTCAAAGTGCCCTTTCCTATATAATGCTGTAGACAGATCATACAATTCTGAACAAAACGTTCAGCCATTTTGGAGATTTTATGATTTACCCAGACATTTTGTAACATTTTGGAAACCTTCCTTGCACAAATGTGGTTGGGCCCGTGAGCCATTGCGACCATCATTGTAATGTACGCATCTGGCAACAACCATTTTCCTTCTAACTTGTCCACCCAACACCCGTCATCATCCAATCTTGCCAAACCCTTAACCCATTGTTTAGATTCTTCTAATGTGACATCAGCTTGAATGCTCTTTACAGATTCAATACCCTCATCCGTAGAACAAACATTTGTGGCTTCCCTTGAAGTATACATTTCTGAATAGAGATCAGTGACAGTTTGTTTGGCTATCTGGTCAGCGAAAGTGTTCCCTTTTCCCACATCATCTATGATTTTCTGATGTGCTGCGCATTTCAAGGTTGCTAACTGAGTGGGGATCAGGAGCCATATTGGATCTTAGTTCCATGTGAGGTCAAGAAACCTCGTTCTGCCCAAAGTCTACCGAAGTTGTGAACCACCCAAAAGCATACTGACTGTCAGTATATATATTTACTCTAAGCCGTTCGGAAAGATCACAAGCTCGAGTCAATGGTATAATCTCTGCGGCCTGCGCGGAGTTATGCGTGATTCTTTTGGTTTCCACAATCGTGCTCAATGTGCTGATTGCATAAGCAGCCGTGGATGTACCATCCGGAAGTTTGAAACAGGAGCCATCACAAAACAGCTCCCTTGTGGATTTTTCAAAGGAGTATCTTTCAGGTCGATTCTGCCGTTAGTCTCTTGCTCTGTGGTGTAGAGGCAGTCATGTGATACTTCGTCACTGCAAGCAGTATCTTTGCGGAAAGGTAAAAGTTCAGCCGGATTCAGGATGCAACACCTCTGAATTTTAATGTGCGGTGCGAACAAGATCAATTTGTATCTCGTTAATCGTGCGGAGGTGAGGTGTTGCGTTTGTGTTCGGTTTAATAGAACATCTACAGAGTGAGGTAACATCTGGGTTAAAGCATGGCCTAGGACCATACCCTCGCTCTGTTTTACAGATGCAGCAGCAGCAGCGACAGCTCTCAAACATCTTGGCAAAGCGCATGCAACAGGATCAAGGGCAGATGAAAAGTAGCCACACAGCCTATTCTTCCCTCCGTGTTCCTGCGTTAATACAGCCAAAGCACATGCATCACGTTCATGCACATACAACACGAAGGCCTTTTCATAATTTGGTGTGCCAAAAACCGGTGCTGAACCCAGTGCAGTCTTGAGCAGTTCAAATGCTTGCTGGTGTTCCAAGTTCCACGGCAATGGCAAAGAAATGCCCTTCTTTGTCAAAGCCAACATTGGTTTAATCGTTAACGAGAAGTTCGGGGTCCACTGCCTACAGTAAGAAGCCATTCCTATCAAAGCTCTGACTTCCTTTTGTGTATTTGGGACAGACATACTAGAAATGATTTTTATCTGTTCAGGCGTCAACCTTCTTCCCTCCTTTGACAGGAGATAGCCTAAATAGGTGACCTCCTGTCGACAATACTGAAACTTTTTGAGTGAAGCTTTATGTCCATGTTTTGCTAGGTGAATAAGCAACAACACGGTGCCCTCCTTAAAGGCACTTTCTGAGTCAGCAGCTAAAAGTAGAATGTCTACATACTGAAGTAATGTACAAGTGGTAGGCATATCGAGTGTATCAAGCTGCTCTTTCAAAGCCCTACTATAGATGCTCAGACTTTCCGTGTAACCTTGCGGTGCACGGATGAATGTAAACGAGCGTCCCCCTAAGGTGAACGCGAACAGGTATCTGCTATCCTTGTGTATAGGAATGCAAATTAACGCATTCTTAAGGTCTACAACACTAAAGTGAGTAGCAGAAGCCAGAATCATGGTTAGTATTGTCATCACGTCAGGCACAATAGAAAATTGTGGAGCAACAATCTTATTGATGGGGCGTAAATCAATGATGAAACGAAAAGGAATTGCATTATCACCTTTCTTGTACAGAGGCAAAATCTGACTATAGCACAAACTACCTGCAATTTCCTCAATTACCCCACGATGTACAAAATCAGAGACTATGCATTTCAAAGCTTGCTCACCATCAACCAAAATCTTATACTGGGGAATACGTGGCAACTTTATTCCATGTTTCAAAATAATCTTAACAGGCTCAATTTGTAGAACACCGACATCATTGTCATCAATTGCCCACAAACACTCTGGAAAAATCACTAAATTCCGGCGGCAAAGGTCTAGTCAAGAACTGAGAGACAGAAAGTTGCTGTGGTGAAATCATCAAACACACTCCATCCGAAGAACAATGAATTACCGCATTTAATTCCTTCAACAGATTCAACCACAACACATTCTCTCAACAGTTCGTAGTCAAAAGAAATGGACAGTGGTCTGTGAATGGACCCAATGTAATCGGTACCGGCAAAGAAACTGGACAGACTACTGGCATACAGAAAACCCTACAGAAACATTGGTTTGCCTGACAGTGGAATGTTTGGAACCCATGAATGGTCGATGGACACATCTGTGCTCCTGTATCTATCAAGAATAGATGTTTCCTATTTCCCACTATCATTTCAATGTAGGGACCTTTCTGATTAACAGGAATAGGCATCGGTTCCAAACCCTACTTTGGGCAATCCTAGCGAAACAAAATGTCATCAAAAGGAAGGTCTTCAGAGAGATATGCAGCAGAAGCATGATCCAAAATGTTTCTATTATCCACACTCGGTGCCTGATTATCATGTGAAAAAGGTTGCAAATTTTGAGAAAACTGACTTCTACCAGGACGCCCTGCCCCAGGGCGGCCTCTGGATCGTCTACCCATGTTACCAAATGTGTTATTCGACCTATACTGAAGGATCGGGCATTGTGCTCACCAATGACCCTCTTGTCTGCAATAAGCACATTGGTTCATGTGTACAGGACCCAACGGCACATTTCCCTGTGGAGCATACTGTCCCCTAAATTGTGAAGTACCCCCTCTAGGGCCTCTAACATAGAACTTTAGTTTTCAGGTCTCCCTTTCTCTTTCAATTCTCTCTTTCTCATTATTGACTCGGTTCTCATAGTACTGAGCCATATGCAACACTTCAGACTGAGACTTAGCTTACCAAGCGCTCTCAGAAGACATCATTTACGATCAGATGTCAGGCAACAATTCACGCACAAATTCATCTACAAATAGTCGTTTCCCAGACTCTGTGCTCAAATCATGTCCACTGAAATCTGAAAACACTTGTTCGAACCGATTGAAGAGTTCGGTAGCACCCTCAGACTTCCCTTGGACACAAGCAGTAAATTTGTCCCAAATAATCCTTCTTTCAGGAATTATAGCTTTTAGTTTTGTGACTATTCTATCAGGCAAGGTCAGTATTACCTGTGGCGGTCTCTTGTCAGCTGGCCTTTCTCTATCTTCTCTATCTTGTCAACTAAATTAACCCTTGTGTCCCCCAACCCTGGTACATCGTCCACAGTCCTAATCTGTTTCCACAAATCAACAGGTAGATGTATGGGAAATTACAAATCTATATCGCTCAAGGTAAATACTGATGACTGCATGACAGATTCTATCTCTTTATAGAACCCTGTCGGATTCTTGCTAATATCCGGAATGAATTGTTTAATGGTGTTCACTTCCTGTCTTGAGAACGGGACGTGAACAAACTGCGACACATAATGTGCAGGAATGTCATAGGCAGCAGTACCTTCTGCGGCATTAGCTGGAACCTCGGCTTTTGGGACAAATGTTGGCGGAACCTCTATCATAGGCTTCTGAGAGATAGGAAACTCCGAACGCTTACTGAGCAACAGAGCTAAATCAAGCGCTAAAGCAGCTGAAGAAGTGTCAGACAAAAAAGCTCTCTTATAGATATTCAATCATTCTGCGGGACAACAAATCTTTCTTTTTATACATTCATCCTGCAGGTATTCTACCATAACCTGTATCACTTTCCTCTGCATTTCTGGCGTATACTGACTATATGTGTCATATACTTCTACGGGTGATATCGACATGTCTGAAATCCATCTAATCACGTCCTTTGTGCAAATACATGTTTCCTCATTTATTGACTTACAACAAGGAAGGAACCACTTCTGTACAAAAATAGTATTCAAACTACCACCATCAATTTCTTCATTCTGTAACCTTTCCAACTCCCTTCTATACTCAAAAATCCTCTCGACATGCTCATATACTTTCTCCGCAATATCTCTTGAATATGCTAAAACATTCAGATCCCTCACCCTTGGGGGAGATTTATATCATCTAGTCTGTTCCACATTACACATAAATGAATTCCCAACTCTTCAATAAAACATTTTTCTCAGGAAAACTTTCTAGATTAGAGAGTGTGGCAAAAACATCAGATTGTTCACCCTTCTCCATGCATTGTCTACCCCATGCAGTCAAATTGTGCTTTCTCTCTTTAGACACAGTATTGCGAGTTAGAATCTTTGATTCCACTCCCTTGTCAACTACAAGTGGGACAGAACCACTTGGAAGAGAAAGAGTAGACAAATCTGGTGCAATCAGTAACAAAGGTGTTATCACTGGTGCAGAAGACAAATCTACCAAACCCGTAACAGTAGGCAGAGATGGAGGAGCAGGTGGCGGAGCAATGATAAGAGGAGGAACAACAGCCGGAGGAAGAGGGACATTAGGAGGAATGATAGGAGGAGCAGGAATTACTACGGGAGGAGGAACGACAGCAGGAAGAGGCAAAACAGCAGGAATAGGTCCATACGGAGGTGGTGCAGTGGCACTAGGCCTTCGTTCATTTAGAAGTTTGTCAATCAACGCATCAGATACATGAAAGTCTTTAGACTGATAGATTTTCTGAATACCAAGTGAAAAAGCCCTATCCATACTCCTAACTGACTCAGACTGTTTATTTTGTTCATACAACGCTTTTTCGGCGTCGGACATGTGACGGCACGCATGTTTCTCTCTACTTTTAAGTGACTTCACAGCTTCTTTCTTCCAATTCTGTAATACATCAAATTCTGCAGGTCTAGCCTTTTTCTTTAATAATATAGGGCCTCATTACGACCCAGGTGGTAAGGGGTTAACGGCAGCGTTAACAGCGCCGACCCTTACCGCCTGAGTACGAGGTCCCTTAGCGCCATGGCGCTTTTAACACCTGCTTTTAGCAGGTGTTAAAATCCATGGCGCTAAGGGACCATGGAGTTAATTACGCCACCGTAATTTACGGTGGCGTAATTAACGTCTTCCCCACTCCCATTATACCCTATGGGGCAAAAATGGGAATGGGGAAGGGTAAATGGGGATTGGGGACTTACCGCCCCGCCAAGGTCGGAATGGGGCGGTAAGTCCGCCAACCACCATGGCGTAAACGTAGTTTACGCCATGACGGTAAAGTCACGCCCCAGGCGGTAACTTACCGCCTGGGTCGTAATGAGGCCCATAGACTCTAAATATTCTATACGAAGAATTTCAAAACTAACATTGGTTGGCCACTGAAGTTCCGAAGCATGTCTAGTTTGTCTGTGCCAAATATCATTAAACACTATACTGCCAATGACGTGCTTACAGTACATAGTACACGCTGGAGACTCCTCCTGTGGTGCCGGTTGGCTAAATTCCAAAGATTGTCTGTCCTTGCGGAAACCCTCGTCAAGATGCCGTCTCGGACCACGGGCTCACCTTCCAGGGATCGGGTCATGCAGTACTGTTGAGGTATCGCTACTCATCTAAGAAAGGGGCCCCCTTTTTCACCGTCCGATCCCGGTCCGATAGAGGCGTCAACCTTCAACGAGATGGCATCAATCTTGATGGTCCCTATTCAGCACCATCTGTAAAAGCAAGAGAAAATATCGAGGCTGAGTGCCACAAAAGGAAATACACCAAACACCGGCTTATAAAGATTCACAGATCTTTATTCTACCGCGCAGTTACAAAGAAACACATTCAGATAGCTACCCGGCTCTCAGTACATCACAGTGAGTACCAGGCCTTCAGTGTGAGGAGTGAGAGGTACTGGACATCTGGACATTCAGACATTTATACAATTTCAGTAATAATGTCCAGCACCTCTGCAAGTTAATAATCTGTTTTCTAGAGTTTGTGCCGAGTTCACTTATGGCTTATACAACAATATGCACACGGATTACATTTGGTTTTCATTCCAACAAGTTACAATGGCAAAGTGTATTCCCAGATTAAGCAGTAAGCCTTAGCACATATCCCTTCACAAGGCAGTTCAGCCAGTGTCCACGCTCGATATTTGCTTTGTATTGTCTTCGATGTATGTTCGTGGATGAGGCTTATTGGTGCAGACAATCCTAAAACCACAAATCATGTATGGGACAAGGTCTCTTCACCCAGTCTAAACATTTGGCTCGCGGACAGTCTAAGCATTAACTTAGTGTAAAGGCCGGGAAGGCTCGGTTACAATTTGGAAACACAGTTCACCATTTTAGAACACAGAATTACATATGAACAGAAATCAAAATGGCGGATGATCCTAAAATGGCGGCAAAGTCGATCCAAAATCGGATATTTTGAAACGCGGTTTTCTTCGCAGAGCGACTGGGCTTAGGCCAATATATCTAGGAAAGGAGGCACAATATGATTTCCCGTTTAACAGTATTTGTATTGTGCATGTGTTTGATTGTAGAGATTAATAGATTGCTGTGTGATTGTGTAGTGGAATGATAGGTTGTAAGAGTACGAGTCTGTAGAGGTATGATGGGCTTGGGTAACGAAGGAAGGGAGTGGTGATGTGACTGAATAAGTAGGGACATTACAATGTTTTGAGGGAAACAGTGGGTGTTATAATGGTGCTGTTTAGAATGGAATAGAAACAGTGTGCAGGTTGCAATATAATGAGAAAGAGAGACATTAATGTTGTTGATTCAAAAAAAGAGTATTGTAGGCTAATATATAGTGAACGTACATTGTTACGATTAGAGAGATATAAATGCTATTTTAATCTACTAACTTTGTAGGATGTTAAGAGTGTTCTTTTTTTCGGTAGCTGTCTTCGGAATCTTCTTCTTTCCTGCAATTGTAAAAGAAAGTTAGTGGGTGTATGTGGTAATGGTGCATTACCTTTAGTAAGAGAGGTAATTTATAAAGGTAGGAAGAGATTTTGGGAGAAAGAGTTAATAAAGTTGTGTCATGGGCAGTGTACTAAAGTATGTTAACTATATTGTTAGAACAATTGGAGTATGTGTAGTACTATTTGAGACATTTGAAGGAACAGGGTAAACATGGGTGTGGGAAAAAGGTGCATGTCTAGGGTATTTTTGTGCTGTTGATTTTAATGAAAGGAGTGCTGTGTTTGTGGTGCAATGTGTTTGTAATGTGTTGCAGTGTTTTGGAAGAATAGGGAAACTGCAGCCTAGTGGTAATGCAATTGTGGATTGTTGTTGCAGCAGTGTTTGTTGTATTAGAATGCAGGTTGGGAAAGAAGAGTACTTCATATGTAATGTGAAGTGTTGTATATAGATACTGTGTCAGCATAAAAAAATGTGTGAGCAGGTGGAGAATGCTGGCAGTGTAAAGGATGTAATGAGGTTTGAGAGTGTGACATTTATATGGAATGAAATATGGAAAACGCATAGTGTTTAAACATGTTAGTTTTTAGGAGCATTTTTATGAAAGGTAAAAAATGCATTTTAGCAGCATTGTGTTTAAATGTACTGCCAACATATTAAACCTCGACACAACAAGTGCAATTCAAAAATGTAGTACACACCATTTCAATCTGCTTTTAGTTTCTTTTCGAAAACAGTTACACACAACGCTGCTATAAATGCACATATGCATTTTTTACATTGCATGAAAATGCTTCACAAAAGAAACATTTTAAAATGCACAGCATTGTAAGAAGTGCCACTTGATGTAAGCAGGTGCTGAATACTACAATACATGGCATTTGATAGAGTGGTTAAACAAGAGAATATGCTTATTGTGAAGCTTATTACAGGGTAAGTGGCATGAAGCCTGTATGCATACATTTGTAAAAGATTTGACAAAAATACTTAAAAAATATAAGCATACCTGTACTATGTCTATATCTATGCAGATTGTGTTGAAATTTCAATCTTCAATTAGAAATCTTAGAGAGTTTTGCAGCAGTTTTTGATGCAGGTGGCTGTGAGTAACAGGAGACATGTACTCCGAGAGTTCAGGAGTACATCTGAAGTGTTGAACTGAGATGACAGGGTTACATGTAGAGTTGTTGGATGTGATTGGTGGATGGATGTGTGACTGTTTGAAAGCAGCCAATGAGGAAGTGTTACAAACATACAAGTAAAAAGGGTAAAAGGGCTGCCCTGTGCTACGGTGTCCATGGACACTACAGTAGTCCGCGGACACCACACGTGGCATACAGGTATTTTAAGGATGCCTGGCATGGAAAGGAGACTGTGGATATCGCAGACATTCGTGGATGTCTGCAGACATGTTGGGATCGAAAAGCCAGTCAAGTTTCCTTGGTGTGGAAGAGAGGGTACCAAGAGGTTTCTTTTAGGTGAGTGCACTGGCGATGGCTATGTCTTCAAAAAAGCAGAGTGCATGGATTCTGGGAGACTCTTTGATCCATTGACTGAAGGTTTATTCTGAGTACTGTGGATTGTCTGAGAATCTTGGATTAGATGAATTTCAGGTTTCATGGTATGGAGTTCGAGAAATGAAGGCGGCAGGATTTCTCCTGAATTTGTGAGAATATGGTTCATTTGAAGCATCCGGACATCATTGTGGTTCACTATGGAGACAACATTTTGGGCTATGTCATTACAGTTTTCAATGAAGGATACATTTTTTAAGTTGATGGAACTGTTTCCAAATTTAAAATTATGTTTCTCGGATTGATCCAAGACAAATGTGGATGTGTTTGATTTTATTTTGTTCACAAATTGAGAAATTGTGAGATGTTGGCATGACATCAGTTCATAATGAAAATATTAAATTTAATATTGTCAAAATATTTCGAACAGATGGAGTGCATTTGACTGTCATCAATGCCATTTGTGATGTCATCTTTGATGTCCTGGATATTAGTCTTAGCAGTGCACAGTGGTGGCACGAGTTATGGTTCTGTAGCTTACCATAACTGGCACAATTCTGGGGGCTTTCAGTTTTACTTGTAACCATAATATCCCTTTGACATTTATAAGGCACACTAAGCCCAGGGGCATTGAGGTGCTTTTACAGTCAAGCCACATGCATGAGATCACAGAACGGCAGGACGCATCTAGTAGGGGCTTAAATGAAGAGCCACATATTTAGAGCTTTCCAGAAGGCCCAATAGGATTGTTCGTAGTGCAAGGTATGCAGTTGTTAGTTCCAGTGTTTAGCTGCCATGGCTGGGAAGCTGGAGCCACCTGCTTTGACCCATTTAATTTTGGGCATGACAAGCCAGTGAGCATAGGCAAATTTAGTAGGTATCATTGATTGGGCTCTCTTGATTTTCTGCGTGAGGTAAAGGGTGAGAAGAGTTGGAGAGACATATGTGTGTAATGGACACAGTTTTGAACGTGATGCATTCCCGTGTCAGGAGCCAGTGGACATTTCTTCTCAATGTAGATATGTGCTCTTGTCTGGGGATGTTGAGAGCTGCTTGGAGTGCATTTGTTTTGGATGACTTGCATCTTACCTATGTTAAGTGATGAGGTGCCTGTGAAGAGTGCATTGCAATGATAAGGCAACTGTCAGGAGATTGGAATGGCCTGCAGGCATTAATACGTTTTGAAGTGTGGGCAGCAGAAGAGGCAATGGTATTGACTTGCCTTTTCAGTGAGAGAGTGGCATCAAGGTAGACCCCCAATGTCTTTACTGTTAGCAAGACGCGGATAGTGATGCCATCTATGGGAAATGCAGCATATTGCTGACTGAGATTCTTAATCGTCGCCTGAGGTCCAACAAGGAGGATTTCCATCATTTTGTCAATGATGCAAAGACTGGATAGTCTGGTAAACCATGTTTATTGTGTCAGAGTCTTGCAGGTAGATGCCTAGGAGGGGAACGAGGATTTGGATGTCATCGACGTATTTGGAATAAGATATACCAACTGAGTTTAAGAGGTTAAATAGTGGCTTAGTGAAGAAATTTTAGAGAGTGGGGGATACACATGACATATGTGGGTCCCCGCAGGAGATGGGTGCAGGAAGGGCACTGCCATTGTTGCCGAATACTCTGAAGGATCTCTCCTCCAGAAAGAAGGCAATCCAGGTTGTAGATTCCAGTGAGAAGTTGGCTGCAGAGGCAAGATGTTCACAGATGATCTTATGATCAACCATATCAAAGGTTGCTGAGAAGTCTAGGAGGAGGGCATACTTTCCCTCGTCCTTGATGCCATCTAGCTGGTTCTATAAGTCAAGCATGGCTGATTCTGTTCTGGTCGGAACCCTGATTGCTGCATTCCCAAGATATGGTTGGATTTCAGGTAGAGCTGAATTTGGGTGTTTGCTGTCCTGTCTAGGATTTTCAAGATGTCGGGGGCTGTTGTAATGGGATGGTAGTTACTTTGGGTAGCCAGGTCCAGTGACTTTGTTTTGAGGAGAGAACATACCCAAGCTTCCTTTTGACTAGTTTTATTACAAAGCCACGGCAGTGGCGCTGTAGTTATGGTTAAGTTGCTAATCCCATAGGAAGAGCACTTTTTGGGTGGTTTATAACTTTGCTCTCCCTGGACGAATCCTCACCAAACTTTGCATATGGCCCACTCTGGATTTTTTGGCAAAGTTTGGTGAGGTTTGGTCCAGGGTGGGCAAAGTTATAGGGGGGTCCCAAATTTTTTTTTTTCCATAGACTGAATGAGGAAAAAATTTTGCGCACGCCTACAGCCCAAACCGCTGGATGGATTTTCACCTAATTTGCGGCAGGAGCAGCGGCTTGGCCCCAAAAGCGTGCTTTTGTAAATTTGGTGAAAATCCGTACAGTAGTTTTTTTAAAAACGATCAAAAAGTAGGTCTAAAAAAAGAGTGATATGTATGTCTGCTCTGCGTACACACTTCTCTGTTCGCTCCACGGATAGGGCACTGATTGGCCAATCGACTCGCGTCATTTCCACAGACATGAGACCCGTTCGCTGATTGGATGGTGAAGAGCGTGAAGTGCGTCATATTGTTCCAATGTGCCTGCCATCTTGGATTGCAGTTTTGGGAGTTTTTTGGTGTGCAAGAGTGCTTGGGGAGGCTTGGGGTGTAAGAGATGGGTCAAATACTGTATTTGTTTCGGTGGGAGGTGCCTCTGATTTATTTGCCATGACCGCGCTGTCCGGGATGTTTGTAATTAGTGAAAATGAGAGGTGTCCTAAGGACAGTATTCCTGTTCATGCTGGTCGCAGGCAAGTTGAAACTGTTCTAAGGACACGCGCGGTGTCCACGGACATAAAAATTGCTCATATGCCCCAGTTAAAATGTTTGATTCTATGGGTGTGAAATGCTGCGGTGGTTTTGGCCAGGGCCTAGATTCTTGGGTGCATGGCCATGCACCCAATACCGAAGTTATATGCACTGAAGTTATAAGACACCATGGGTTGGTTATAAATGTGCTCTCCCTGGATGAATCCTCACTAAACTTTGTAAAAGTATGATATGGGTGGGCCCATATAGACAGTTAAAATGGTTGATTCTATGGGTGTGATCTATGGGTGTGAAATGCTGCGGTGGTTGTAGCCAGGGCCTAGAGTCTTGGGTGTCTGGCTAAAGGCCATGCACTCAAGACTGAAGTTATAAGCACCAAAGTTATATGCCACCATGGGTGTGATATGCTGCGGTGGTTGTGGCCAGGGCCTAGCGTTTTGGGTGCATGGCCGAAGACCGAAGTTATATGCACTGAAGTTATGAGCCAACATGGGTGGCTTAAAACCTCCCTCTCCATGGATGAATTTTCAACAAACTTTGAAAAAAGTGTGATATGGGTAGGCCCATATAGACAGTTAAAATGTTGATTCTATGGGTGCGGTCTATGGGTTTGATATGCTGCGGTGGTTGTGGCCAGGGCCTAGACTCTTCGGTGCATGGCTGCAGGCCGTAGGACACAGGCCATACACCCAAGATTCTAGGCCCTGGCCACAACCACCGTAGCATATCACACCCATAGATCACACCCATAGAATCGAATATCTATCAAATATTTGCAAATCTACAGTTTGTGTACTGTTTGATTTGTATTGTTTGTATGTGAATTTTTGGCTACGTCATTACATTAAGATTGTAGAGTTTGGTAACAAGTTCTACAGTATAACATATCCATGGAAGTAAACATTTTGTATTGTGGTGCATGGTTCGATGTTTGCTTCAATGGTTGTGTTATGGAGCAGTATTTATGTGTTATATTAGAATATACTTACTGTTTGATTTTTTGAGATTGGATATATTGTTTTCACGAGTTGGGTAATTGGAGCACATATTCATTTTCAATTTCTGTGATAAAAGAAAAGGGCATGTTAGTCTATTTATTTTATGAAGACTTATTACATTGCATAATAGACATTCCATTTTGTTTTCCACCCTCATATTTAGTAGTTTACAAACCAGTGTACTGTGCAATTTGCTCAGTTTCTGTGTTTGTTTTTCAAATCATTGGGTCTGTGGAAAAAAAAAAACATGTCGGATTAAAAAGAACTTTTTCTGTTGTGCTGCAGTCTATTTGTTTGTTTGTTTTCAGTGTGCACTTGTTGTTTCTGGCTAATGCTCTATCTGTTGGCTTGTTGCAGATTTTTGGAGCAGTTAGATACCTGTTGGCATATTGTAACTGTCTATTTTTGTTATAATTTAGTGGTATTGATTTATCTGTTTGGTTGTTGCAAAATCTTGGGGCAGTTATATATATGTTGGCGTATTCTAACTGTTTATTTCTTGTTATAATTTAGTGGTATTCATTTATCTGTTTGGTTGTTATAGAATCTTGGGGCAGTTAGATACTTGTTGGCGTATTCTAACAGTTTATAGTTTTTTAATTGAAATTTTGTTAATGTTTGAGTACAGATTAGTTATTGAAATGTGGTTTTAAGAAGATTAAATAAGCATTTGTAAGATGTGCTGGTAATCTCTGCTTTAGAGTAATGGTACTATCATTACGTTCTAACCATCCACATTTCTTTTTTTATATATGCAGTGTAGTGACCTGCATTGGTTGTGGCTCCTGAGTGGTAGATTATACCTATTGTTGTGAAGGTTTTCTTACCAAGTGATATTTGACCATGTGTGAATCCAGTCAGCTTGCAGTTGTTTTTGGTACCATTTATATTGTAAAGTAGAAGCATTATTATTACGTATTTACTTTGTGTTTGTATTAGTAAGGTGGAACGATTATCTGAATTGCAGGTAGTACATAATCTACCATGGTTTGCATTTTGTTGGTGAAATGGAACGGATTCACAATTAGGTATGGATACATACACAAAGCGGTCATTAGGGATTTGTTCCTGTGCCACATTGTTGCAGAGAGTGCATGTTTGTTTGTTTGTTTGTTTGTTTATTTATTTATATCGCGCACCTTACCCAGGGGAAACAGGGCGCAGGCAAAAGATAATTCGAAGCTTACAATGTTGCAGAAATATACACATTGAGGTAGTGATAAGGATAATCAGAATTACAGGAATAAGAAATGTACAAATCTTCATGCATACAAAGTCAATATCTATGCAGGGGTAAATATACAAATATGTACAGGGCTGTTAAAGGAGGGTACTCCTGAGAAAAATATTCAGGATTACAGGAATAAGAGGTATACAAATCTTCATACATAAAAGGTCAATATCTATACAGGAGGTAAATGTACAGATGTGTGCTGTAAGGACTGTTAGAGGCGAGGGCGAAGTCGCGAGCAAGGTATCACTATCTATGCCTAGGTATAGAGAGTGCAGCTACATACAAGGGTTATTGGAATTAAGGTGACTGATGAGGTGTCTTCTAAAGTGTGAATATGGTTGGTCAGCTCTTATGTATGTTTCCACATGTATGAAATCTGGAAGATTTCATTTATAGGTATGTTTTTGTTTTCCAGTACTTGTAGTAAGTACATTAGAAATTCTTGTGGATCTTCTTGTGAGTTTATTCCAGCACAGTAGTCCAATTCTTGTCTTATTCCATGAACACTATACGTGTTGTCAGGATTGTTTGTTGCGTTTCTATGAAGGACTAACATTTGCAAACACAATTGTTCTGTACTGTGTAAGTAAATGTTCTCAACAATTGGTGGCAATTGAAATATAATATTCATTGCTACATTTGCGTAGCAACTTACACCAGTTATATTTGAAAATTTGAATGGACCAGATAGTTCTTTGCCCAAGTCATTTTTCTGGAGTGTGTGTGGCTTCTTTGAAGAAGTACCTGAGTTACTTTGAGTAATAGGTTCTTCTTTGATTGTGGTAATTGATGAAGTATTAGCTTCTTTTAGTCTATTTGGAGGATTTGCTGTGCGATCCTGTTGCATTTCTGTTTGAATTGGTTTTTCTTTTAAAACGTTTTCCTTTTTGTGGAACAGGATGTGTTTTTAGATAGGGATGTATAGTGAACGTAGTCTATTACATTCTGAAATGCAAGGAATATCGGCGTTTACTTTACTTGCATCAAAGTTGATTAGAAATAGACTGTCAAGTGTACGTAAGCGTGACAGTGCTACGTAGCTCATGCCTTCTTTAAAGACTGTGTTACCAATATCTATCAATGCTTTGTCTAGGGTAGGACCTTGTGATTTGTGAATGGTGACTGGGTATGCTATAGTTAGAGAAAATTGTTCTCTACGTACATACATGTCTTTGAAGAGAAGGAATCGAGCTGTTGAGCGCCCTATCCTTTTTACTTCTGAAAGTTTGTCAAAGAGAATATTGACAAACTGAATGTTTTTGTCATGTGGGTATGTTTAAAAGCCAACAACTGTACCCAGTGCTCCATTAACTAGTCCGTGCTCCACATCAAGGTTACGTTTAAGCATTACTCTACAGTTTAAGGATAATTTTAATATTTTCACCAAACCAGATGTGTTGGAGATAGAATTTTCTAAGGTATTTAGTCTTGTTGTGGCTTGTTGACACATGGGTAGTTTCATACCATGTACGTCCAGTTTGTCTGTGGAGTAAATTTCAATTATTGGTTGCATTTCTTTTTTCAACATTGTTTAATTGAATTTGGAACAGCTTGCAAGAGTTGGTATTAAGGACATACAATTGACATTTTTGTGTGCTAATTGTTCCATAACATCAGTATCACATGGGTTATGGCTATTAAGTGCATGGATGTGCTGGGTTTTTAATATTGCTTGTGCTTCTTGAGATAGTATACCGATTCTAATACTTTTAAAAATGTTGGCGTAAGTGAGGTGTGCAGATTGAAACAGGTTTTCTATTAATTCTCTGTATTGGAAATGTTGCCAATGGTTGACATTTCCTGTGCTGCTAACAGTTTTACGGCAGAGTTTGTGTCCTAAGGTTTTAAAAATAGGTTCACCTTTCACTGGTGTCAATTGAAGAAGATCTCCGAAAACAATAATGTGTTTTCCTCCAAAGAGCTCTTCGAAGTTTGTTTTAAGTACTTCTTGCAATCTGAGGTGAATCAAAGCCAACATTAGGTTGGAGACCATGCTCACTTCATCTATTAGTAGCATTTTCATTAGTTTTAACACTCTGCATAGTTCCATTGCAGCTTCTGTAGAAAGTTTGTAACATTCTAATTTGTTTTGGTGTTCTACTGGAAGGAGTGGTAATCGGTGTAAAGTGACACCGCCTATGTTGTAGGCAGCTAAACCTGTGGGGGCAGTTACAACAGCTGACAGTTTGTTGTTTGTCAATTGTTGAAGGAACTTGCTGATGATTTTGATTAAGAATGTTTTGCCTGAACCAGCTTCACCACTGACGTATAGTACTATACGTTTGTATAGGTTTGTAATTTTGGCAGGTACATTGTTTATTTTCATGTTGTACACCATGTGCAATTACTTTTGTTACTTCTTAAAAAATGGTACACTGCTCTTTGTTAAGTTTTAATTGTAGTACAGTTAAGTCTTCTGTAGCATGTTCATACTGACACATGGTGTTCTCTACTTCTGTAATAGCTAATTCTGCCTCATTTGCTTTTAGTGGCTGTACCAGTGGTTCCTGACTTCCTGTTACAGAAGGTTGACTACTGTCGGGAGTGTCCTTTTCTGGTTGGGCCTGGAGTTCTTCTTCGTGTTGCTGTTCATTGTGCAACATTGTTTTGTAATGCGTAAAGTTTATATCGGTGATAGTGCTTTCATTTGCTTTGAAAGCGTCTTCATAGGATTCATAGTTTTCTAGTATCTCTTCTTCTTTTCTCCATGGTTTAAAAAGTTGTAGCAGGGACATGTAATATAGTTCATTATGTTGAGGAGCTTTTAATGACAATTTGATATGATTAATTAAGCTTTGTTTGGTAAGTTTCACTAAGCTGCCTTCACAATCTGTCTATCTACCTTTTTTTCATCGGGTTTTATATTATTTTTGTATGTGAATTTTTGGGCTATGTGGTATAGACACATGGTTTCCAAAGTGGTACTCCGGGTATTATGTGTCTAGTAAATTGTTTTTTCAAAATGTCTTGGCTGTTTGGATAATTTTTGGCTAGTGTTTCTATGTTGTCGTATGATTTGAGAACTCTTTTTCTAGATTTAGCAGGACCAAGGGCCTCATTACATGGTAGATGGTAAGGGTTTACCGGTACCGGTAAGGGCACCGGTACCGGTAAACCCTTACCGCCTTACTACGAGGTCGCTTTGTGGGACCCGACCTTAACGGCTGGTGTAGACCAGCCGTTAAATTTGGAACCCGCAAAGGGACCTTGTTGCTAATTACGGTACTGCAATTTGCAGTTACGTAATTAGCCCCTTCCCCATTCCAATTGAGCCCTATGGGACAAAAATGGGAATGGGGAAGGGCCATGAAGGAAGGGGGAATTACCGCCCCGCCAACCTTGGAATAGGGTGGTAATTCCCCTTTTCTCCATGGTGGTACCGGTATGGTACCGGCAGCAACCATGGTGCTAATAGCACCATGGTTTACCGCCTACCGTGTAATGAGGCCCCAAGACTTAGCCATACTATATTTTCAGATTTTCCATACAAAGCTGTACCGGTTAGACAATCTGCAGCTTCATAGGAGCCACATTCTCTGTGAGAGAGCATTTTTATGCCTAAGCTGTACAATTTCTAAGATAGTGTTTTGTCCGATGATAGTTCATTCCAGAGGTCTTGAAGCTCTGTTTTTTCTGCTTTTGTTAAGTAGGCTGTAACATATTGTGCAACTTCAGTGGAATTGTTTGCAATGTACTGCACATCTATGTTTTCATTCCATAAGAGGGCAATGATTGCATTGTAATCATTGATATATTTTGATTCTTCTGTTCTTTTTATGTAATACGTGTTCTTAGGTGATTTACCTTTAACACTATGTCTAACTGAAGACATGAAGTTGTTCACTTCACCTGTTTCTGTAACTGGTCTAGGGAAACCAAAGCAGCATTTGGTGTAGTATTTCCCTTTGTTTTTGTATTTGCGATGACAATATTTGCCACATTTGTGTCTTTGAACTTGTACAATTTGTGCATGAAGATCACCATTTCTTGCTTCCGAAGGAATTTCACAAGTGACATATTTTTCGATAAACTATAAAACTGTATAAACTGTAAAACATTGGCATCACTGTCTTGACCAAATTTAGAAGGATCTTTAATCCATAAAAGCGTGTGGATATGTGGTGCTCCTCTGGCTTGGTATTCTTTTCTCCAAAAGAAGTGTTGCACTTCACCGAGGGGAGGAACAGTTTTATTACAAATAAAGTGTAGCATAGCATTGAAACGATGATGAAAATATCTGGAAACCTTAACAGGATCTAGAGAGCAAAGTTCTCCAGGTGTTAGTATATCTATGTTTGTTTTGTTTTTGTTTGATATGCATAGGAAATCATGTAAATCTTCCCATGCATATTCTGCCCAACATAATGTAACAAACCAAGTGGGTGGGCCAAGGTTTCTTATCATACAACGTACATCTCTGTGACGTCGGAACCAGTACTCTTTCATACCACGCATGTTTGCTAACAGATTTGTAATGCTTGATTGTAAAACCTCATCTTTTTCTTGCACTTTTTGTATTAATTGCATAGCTGACATATTTTGAAAGTGGGTTCCTGATTTCAATATGTGTGCAACTCCGTAACATAGAGTTGCTAGTTCACGTTCAAAGAGTAGGTGGAATATGTATTCTCAGATTTAGACAAAATGTGGATCTTCAGAATACATTTGTAACAAGCGGTATTCTGATGCTGTTATCTGAGTGGGTCTATCATAGTACCTTCCTCCATTGCCAGTAGAAAAGAGTAGAGGAAAAGCATGTGCTTCTGTACTTTTTTCCCATATGCTGATTGGTGATCCTTTGGTTTGTCACATTTGGTACGTTTCTAGTGCCACATCTATGGTGTCCTTAGAGTGCAACGGATGCATTATATAATGGTCTAAAATATTGGATACCTTAGCAGGATCTAGAAGTTCAAATTGACCAGTTTCTGGTGACTCTTGAATTATTTCAGTTGTTTTCCTTGAGTTGTCTTCAATATTTATTTCTTTGTAGTATTCATTATTGTCTTTTAGATATTGCAAGGCTTGTCTTACTTTATGTAAGTCTATGAGTTGTTCTTTTGTTGGTACACCATTTACTAAGACAATTAAAGATTGCTCTATTGGACGTTGCACTCCTAGAGTGTGCACATTTTCATTCAGATCTCATGGTAAATAAACTACTTTGCCACAAATGCCTTTCACCAATTCAGAGGGAGGTAATGTTGCTGTTTTTGGTTGAAGGCGTATTATTGCTTGACATGGGTGCACTGTTTGAATTATGATGCTCTCACATAAATTGAGTTGTTGCAGGGGTTTTGGTAGTGGGAATAATTCCAAGTTATTTGTGATAGCACGTGAAGGAGTTTGGTTGTTGTCAAGTTTTGTAGTGCAGTAACTTCAAAGTATTAACGGGTCAGTTATTTTGTATTTGTTTTCTGCTATTAGGTAGAGAGCTAATTCAAACCATTTGAATCTTCACTGTTTTCTATTTTGTATGTTACGTCTACAGTTTTTGTGTTACTTTTATGAAAAATCTCCAGCAACACACACACACATATGGGTTTGTACTTCAGCGGATTTACTTTTAAATGTTAGTATTTCTTTTTTGTGTGTGTGTAGTAGAAGGTTGCCATGTGCAGAATTGTTGCTAGTCTGTTGTAAAGCTATTGTACTTTGTAAGTGGCTTTCACTTCCAAAATATTTTCTCTGGATATGGTCGATTTCTTCGAGTAGGTCTTTGGGTGTACCATGTAGAAGAGCGTTATTTAAATTGGCTAGTGCTAAAGCAGGGCTTTTAGCATACTACAGTTTATAGACTATATTTCTTATAGTTGAATGATGTGTTGATATCATTTTTATATGCTGGAAGGTGCTTTTGCAAATAGGTCCTGAAATGCAGGCTAAAGAATGTCCTTGTAGTCCTGTGTATTTGTGCACTGGAGAGGTATCCATATTTTGCAGCACTTTCATTTTGATTTTGTCTTTGCCTTTCACATACTGATTGAGGAACTGGCGTAAAGATTTGAAAGATTTTGTGGGAATGTTACACATTGACGTGCATGGCCATTTCTATACTGTACGTTCTGGTTCAGTCAAACGGAGAGGTAATTCTGAGTTTTCTGGGGATATTTTTCTAAGCAGTATTTCTTGTTCCATTATGGTATTATTAATTTTTTCATAACCTCCTCCACTGCTGTGTATGGCAATTGTTTTTGTTTGGTTTTGTTTGTATGCTTCTTCATTAAAATATGGTTCTGTGCTCGTGGTGCGACTCCATTCACCTTCACAGATATTTAAGTTATTTTTGATGACATTCCGTTTATTGAGAAGTTGTTTTTTTTAATTTATTGGATAGTTTTGTTAGTGCTTTCCTCTGTTTAACACTAAAATGAATAACTTTCTTTTGAGAAGGATTGCACTGTCTATCAAAGCTTTTCTATGATAGGTTTGAAGGGATGTGCATGATTTGTCTCCTGTTTTTATAAGATTTTGAAGGACTCTGTGGCAGAACATTTTTGCTAAAATACTTTTTTTGGTATGGTTACTTGCTAGTATATCAAGATTTATAGGAGCAGTTTTAGCAGTAGTGGTAGCTGAATTCTTGTTAATCATTTTCTGTTTCGTTTTACATTTTGATAGAGGAGGCAAAGTTTCAGTACTGGAAACTTGTTTTGTTTCGGTAAATGACTGTATTAGCTGTTTTGTTTGAACTTTTTGTACAAACTCTGCTAGAGATGGATGTTTATTTTGGACACATTTTCATTTGCTCTATTTCTGCGTTGCTTTCTACGGACATGCTTTTTGGTAGGCATTCTTTGGGGACTGTTGAAAAAAAAGAAGGTATGGGTTGGGCCGTTCTGCAATGTATGTGTGCTGTGAGCATGAGTGTCTGAGTAGGATGGGACAGATTTATGTGGTGGTGTGTGATTGTGCATTGGGCAGCTACAATTAGTTGGGAAGGCTATTCTTCTAATTGTGTGATACTAAACTGCGGTTCAGATGAGAGTAGAAAGTGAGGTAGTGGTGAGGAGAAGCATTCATAGTGCACCTAATGGTATAACATTAAAACAGTTCTTTGTTTTGTAATACTAACATTCTAGGGGTTGAATATGTTATTTGTGTTCCAAAATAACAGAGATTTGTGTGCCATTCTGCCTGCTAATCTTTGTTTAATGAATGGGGATTTGTGGGCAGAATGTTTCAGAAATCGCCATTTTTTCAGCGCAAATTACATGAATGAAGCACACAGTGTGTTTGAGGAACAGTAAGAATATTAAGGTAGTATTGTACTTACTCTTTTTTTCGTGGAATGAGCAGGTTTCTTTGGATATGTTGTTTGTAGTTCAGATGCTGCTGATTTTCAGGAGAGTGGCCTTCACTGCAATTGTAAAAGAAAGAAGTTAGTAATTATGTGTGTTTATAGTACTGACGTTAATGTAGACGTTGATTTTTATGTTTTTGTAGTCGTATTCTTGTTTGATATCTGAACATAGTGTATGCATGCATTTCATTTGACTATGTGCAGCCTTTATATTTTATTTACAATGTGTTAATTCAAAATGCTTTGCAAATGAGTAGAATTTTAAGTGTATGAATTAGTGTATGAAATTCACTTGTTTTTTTAAAGCTGTGTTGTAGATAGCAGACAGGTTTGGTAGTGACAGTTGATAATAGTAGATGGGAAACATTTCAAAAAGTTCATTTTATAGGCAGACATGTCAACAATTGGGAGCCCCTGAGAGGGAGATTTCACCACAGCAATCGGGAAAATTTATTTTTCCCATAGGATTGCATTGGAATTAGCATTAATTTAGGCGGGGGACAGTAAAAAATAGTGCGATTTTTCAATGAAAAATCAGGAGTCTCGCGCCTAAATCGGGAGGGTTGGCATGTATGTATAGGTTATGCGTGAGACAGTAAATAGTGCGATTTTTCAATGAGAAATCGGGAGGGTTGGCATGTATGTATAGGTTATGCAGGTTTAGTGGCATTACTCTATTTATATGGATTCATAAGAGTTGTACATGTACTGTGAATAAAATATGCATACCTGTAGTTTGTATTCATGCATGTGTATATGAATGCAACTGTAAGTAGAAATCTTGGAGACTTGTAGAGTAGTTTTTGTAGTAGGTGTTTTCCAATGATATGAGACTTGTACTCAGAGTGATCAATAGTACATTTGAAGTGGGGAACTCTGATGATGGAGTTAGATGTAGAGGTCTTGGATGTGACTGGTGGATGGTTGTGTGACTACTTAGCTGTATCCAATGAGAGAATGGCACCAAGAGTGATGTGGAAAGGGTAGAAGGGCTGGCTAAGAGCTTTGCGCCGAGCGGACACCGCGGCTGTCCACGGATAGGGCGTGCCACATCCAGGGTTTTCCAGCAAATCCAGTACGGAAAGGGGACTGTAGAGATCAGCCAATTAGATGTTGACGTTGTGGATTTGTGTAGAAAGAGACTGTGTGTAGTGAAGATGGCAGAGGTGGAGGAAGTCAGGGTGTTGGTGCTCAGAGATATGTTTGTGCATGCTTTACAGCAGAATGCTCAATGCAGGCATGTGGCAAACAATTTCAATGTTAAAGGAGTGGAGGTGGTGTGGAGCACTGTGCCTGATTGCAATGTAGAGCGAATTCTACAAGTTTGTGAAGATATGCGCAAGATGAACAGTCCCCATAGTTTTGCACTATGGTGCTTTTCATTTGGGCTACGTCAGTGTCTCTACTTTGTTGGCAGATTTGGAACAGTTGGTTCAAGCAGTAATGAACATCCTTCCAAATGCGAAAGTAATTTTTTCTGGATTATTACCTAGGGCAATATGGGACAATAGTTCTGTTTTTTGTCCTCAGCAAAACATTGCTAGGTGTGCAATCAACAGACGCATGTGTGCTTTCATGCTTAGAGCTGGTAGATTTTTCTGTAATAATGAGAACATTGATTCGAGTAATGCTGTTTATTTTGAAGAAGATGGCATTTCCTTATCTTTTTTGGGAAATGCCATGCTGTTTTGGAATTTAAGGGTTGCTTTGGAGAACGTTATGTGAAGATTTTAGTAGTAAAGTAAGAAGAAAAAAAACCCAGAAAAATACAAAATAAAAGGTGTCTGTCAGGCATCTGCAAAAAAAAAACCAAAAAACAGCTCTTTTCAGAGCCAACCTCAAAAGGGAAATGGGGCACACTAGATTTACATTCACCACGCTCAGATTTTCGATATGTCCACGGACATGGCGGTTGTCCACGGACAGCACGTATTACATACAGGGATTTTGGGATGGAGAGGCATGCAAATGAGAATGAGCGGAGCTAGGGATTGGTCAGTAAAGTTTACTGGGTGTGTTGTGTAAGGAGAGATTTAGTCAGACGTCTTTTTCCTGAGAGAAGAACAGATAGTTATGGCTGTGTGTTTCCAAAAACAGATTATCTGGATTTTGGGAGACTCATGAATACATTGGTTGGACGTGCATGCAAAATGTTGTGGAGTAGCAGGAGATATTGGATTCCCTCATGTGGAAGTGCACTGGCATGGAGGCGTGGAATGAAGTGGCTGGACTTGGTACCTCTCTGTGCTACTTTAGAGACAGAGCATCATCCAGACATAATTATAATTCACTGTGGAGGGAACAGTTTAGGACATGTGTCTGGAATTTCTTTGCAATTTGCAATGAAAGAAGGACTTGGGAAGGTCATGGACATGTTTTCAAATTCCCAAGTAATTTTTTCTCGTATTGCGCAAAGATAAAAACGTGGCTGCGTTCTTCTTCATTTGGTCCACAAATGGAGAAAGCGAGGCGCAATGTCAATAAGGCTGTTTGTGCCTTTCTAAAAGATGTTGGCATGTCCTCTTTTCACAATGAAAATATTATGTTTCGTAGCACATACATTTTTTGCAGAGATGGAGTCCATCTTACTTATGCTGCCAATCAGATTTTTCTGAGAAATGTACAAAATGCATTGCAACCTTTTTTGGAATTACAGTGATCTATTTTGCAGTAGATGTTGACGTTTTCAAGTTTTCCAAACACACAAAAACACCACCAAAAGGCTCTTTTCAGAGCCACCACTTCCTCCCAGAGAAAAGTGCATTGGTTTTGCTAGGACAGCACCCTAAAATATTATATGTCCTAGGACTCTCTGGGACTTCCAAAAAATGCACAGGTCCCTGCACTGTTTATTTGCCACTTCTATTTTTAAACTGTGAAAAGCGGCTCTGAAAATAGCCTTTTTTTGTATTTTTGTTGTTTTATACATATATTTTTTTTTTTACACACGACATACTAGGAGAGGAGGGGAAAGGAGGGTAATTAAGGGACACCAACCACAGGGATAAGAAAGGGAAGGTGGAGAGAAGAAGATGTAGGGTGGGCCTTACTTTGGTAGGTAGCAAGTCTTCTGGTGCTCCGTGACCGTAGTCTCGAATGCACTTTGAAGACTCTCCCCCCTGCAGAGTACTGCCTCGCAGTACATACACAATATTGTGACCCTCGAAAGGTAAGGGTCAACAGCATTGTGAATTGCCTGTGAAGCAGCTGGAGGGATGCACTCTCCCACAGGAGTGTCTCTTGTGGTGAGAGGAGCGGAAACAGAGGATGCTGTAGAGGAACTCAACCTACTAAGTTTATCACAAGGTACAACCTTGCAAATGTCCCCACTGTGGAACGACATTAGGTGTCGCTTCATGGATGTCGTACCAAAGCTGTACGAACCACATCTCCCATGACTCAGCACCATTTTGCACTATTTGCAGGTGACCTTGTTCGCACATGCTTTTGGTACATTACCATGAATGGTAAACAACTGCCACACCCAAGACTCCCGGCGAGTGCTGGTAGTAGGGAGTTCCTCAACCTCATTCTCTTCATCCTCTTCATCCTCGTTCTCTACATCCTCACGCCTGTTCCCCTCTGCAGGCCCTTGGGGAGGTAGTGGTGGTGGAGGGTTTGGGGGTGGTGCTGAGGCAGATGTTGCAACAGCAGCCATGGATGCCATCAGGGTTGATGAGATAATCTCAGCAAGATCAGCAAAGGCAGCAAAAGTCAATCTGCAATAGCCAGAAGTACAATGAAGATCAGCTCTGGGGTGTGGCCCTTTATAGGGGTGGAGGGGTGTGCTTCGCGAACAGATCGAACACCCAAAAAGGTTCGAAAAGTTCCAAAAAGTATGTGGAAAGCCAGGGTGATTGTCTGGGACATGTGCAATGGTGAATTTTTACTGTTAAATAATTTGGATTGTCTGAAAAAGTTATTTTAAAATGTTGGGGAAGGGGACAGTGTCCGCAAATTAGGACACATGCTCAGCATGGGTGCAATCACATGATGACGTCGGGAACACGTGCGCAAAGGGAACGGGTATTCGCAGGACACCAAATGCACAGGAATGGTCGTGCACATGCGCGTGGGTGTTCTAAGGACAGTGTTCTGGTCCTCAAACAAATTAAAAGTGTGACACAAGTGAGACGGACAGTTACGGACAGGTGCGATGTTCGCAGGACTTATGGGTGTGGTGCGCATGTGCGTAGATCTTCTGCAGACTGTACGGGCAGGTATAGTGTCCCTAGGACACCTCCAATTTGTTTGACTACAAACATCCCAGACACCGCGCATGTTCTTAGGACAGTTTCAACTTGGCTGCGGATGGTACGGACAGGTATAGTGTCCTTAGGATTCCTCCATTTTGTTCAGTTAGGACATCCCAGACACCGGGTGTGTTCTAAGAACAGTTCCATCTTGGTTGCGAACAGTACGGACAGGTATAGTGTCCTTAGGACACCAACATTTTGTTCATTTACAGACATCCCGGACACCGGGTATGTTCTAAGAGCAGTTCCATCTTTGCTTGTGAGTGGTACGGACGGGTATAGTGTCCTTAGGACATCCCCATTTTGTTAATTACGGACATTCCGGACAGGCACGCTGTCTGCGGACACTTTAAGTACTTTAAAAAAAAATATGACACAAAGGATTTCATTAAAAGAAACAGAATATTTTTGTTTTATTATATACATATACACAATTTATGAAAGAGAGGGGGAAGCAGAAACTGATACAAATACAGGGGAATTAGGGGTTTGGAGAGGATGGATGGGAGGGGATGAAGGGATGGAAGTCTCATCAAAACGTTTTTCTAGGTGTTCGGGGTTTGGGGATAGTTGACTGGGACATGGCTAGGGGGAACAGGTACATGTGGGACAATGGTATTTAATTTTTTCTTGTATGTTGTCCTGCACAAACTGTTTCAAACCTTGACATTTTCTTTGAGCATGTCCATTTTCTGTTCCATGCGTTGCAGAGTCTTTTTCAATGTGTCTTTTGGTGTATTATTTTCAATGTTTGTATGGTCTGTTAAACATAAATATATATATATATGTTAAGTACACATAAAGTAATGATTATTAATTTGCTTATATAGAGAAGTGTCTACCATTAGTATCACTTTCTTCAGACATTTCCTCACGTGGAACATTTTCCTTAAGCCATTCCAAAGTACTGCACATTTCTGTGTGAATAACAAACATATATTAATTGTAGTGTACCTATTAAAAGAAAGTTTAGAAATATATAAGAAAATGAAGTTTCCTTACTAGTTTCTGGTAAGTTGTATTGTTACTGTTGTGTAGGTTTACTGTTGATCCTAGCAGTGCAGTTTCAGTGAGGTAATTATGTTGGAGGCATATCTTTTTTGTTTTGGTATATTCCATTTTACTAGATATGGTATTTAAATGGATGGTTGATGTGTTAGATGTATTAGTTCCACTTCTTATTTATTATTACATATAATGTGTTTATGTCCTGCTTTTTGAACTTGCGCAGTGTTTATATGGCATGATAGAACAATTTAAGATACTCCCTGAGTGTTTGGGTAGTGTTGATGTCGTCCGCGTCCGTCCGTGGACATACGCACAGTCCGCGAACATCAAAATCATTAGCAGGTGGTTCAGTATGTTCTATGTTACATGTATATAAAGTAAGGTAATCCTAGTAAACATCTATCAAATTCACACTATGAAAATGTATATTCAGTAAAAAAACTTTGATAAAGGGGGGTTAAGTTGCGCTACTAAAAACCTATGAAATTCAGTAAAAAAATGTTGTTAAAGGGGCGTTATGGTTAAGTTGCGCTACTAAAAACCTATGAAATTCAGTAAAAAAACTTTGTTAAAGGGACGTTATGGTTCAAAGTAAAACCAAAAAACCCCTGAAATTCGCTAGTTATGGTAAGGTAAGCAACCATGACTCGTGCCACCACCGTGCATTGCTAAGACTAACACCCAGGACATCAAGGATGACATCACAAATGTCATGGATGACATCACTGATGACATCACATGTCTGACTCACTGTTTTTTCCTTTAGTGCTATATGTTGGCCAGTAATAGTTAGGAACAATAAATTTAAAAAGTACTATATTTGTAGACTTATACTTCAAATATGTTCTTACAATAATTCACTTAGGGTCCACTCACAGCATATGAAACATATACATAAGGAAAATACACACTTGAAAGAGAATCAGTAAGGTTAACAACCCTTTCTTATTGTTCTGCTGTTTTTTCATTACTTTACTTTCTCTGGATATGCTCATATTTGTATTTGCATTACTTTCTTTAGGGTGCAGTCACATCTTGTGATAGTTAAACATAGGGAAGTAGTAGGTTTCAAGCAGAGCAATCATTTCTGTGCATAAAGATAAGCAGTTAGGTTATGAACACTTTCTGGTTCTATTGCTGCTTTTTTGCGTACTTCACTTTCCCTTTATATACTCATATCTGTATGTGTTCTTCTGTCTTTGTGTTTTGTATGTAATAATGAAAGTATTTAGTAAGTGGTTTATATTAACTAATTATTACATGTTGCACAGTACACAAAACTCTAATAAGAAAGCATTTATCATTTCACTATTCAACATGGCAAGATTATGAATATTGCATCTCCATCATGTAGGTTGCACACAATGCTTATGTTTATACATGAGTAACTTACTATACTGTAAAGAACTTCATAAGGGAATGTTATTTATATCAATGCATTGCTTAATGCACTACATAGATCATGATATTTATTCCAATGATCCTTGACACTTGTTTTGTCAATATTAGAATAAGAATCCCTTGTACAGACTTTTCATGAAAAGTAAATGAACATGTGATGTCAACAGTGATGTCATCGATGACATTTGTGATGTCATCTTTGATGTCCTGGGTGTTAGTCTTAGCAATGCACGGTGGTGGCGCGAGTTATGGTTGCTTAGCTTACCATAACTAGGGAATTTCAGGGGTTTTTTGCTTTTACTTTGAACCATAATGTTATGTTATGTTATGTTATGTTATTTTGCACTTATATAGCGCCTTATATACCATTGGTATGGTCTGAAGGCGCATTTAACAAAGTTTTTTTACTGAATACATATATACATATAACACACAGGATCAGTCACTAAGAGACTGAGAGCAGGAGTAGCCTATCTGGACTCAGATAAGCAGCTAATAACAAATGTAGTTCGCAAATGTAGGTATGAATGTTTTATTGTTCTTTGAATGTACTTCAGGAAGTAATACACTTCACAAATGGGGATATGCTTCTCAGTCCTCCACGTACATATATGTATACAATGTTTAGCGCAAAGAGAATTCACAGAGCAATTTCTTCTAGTGAGTGAATGGCACAGGCAAACATCTTTGCTGATGGTGTAAGTGGGACCAAAATGGCAAACTTATTTTGTAACGTCATTAGCTTAGAAGTCAGCAAGAAATTGCATGTAAAAAAAATACAAAACTCCCAGTTGCATATCTAAAATTAAGAGAAGTGCATAGAGTGATGGGTTTGTTATGTGCTGATTAGACTTCCATCCGCCCAAGCCCTTCCCTGCCATGACAATCATATCCTGACTTGGATCGAGAAAAGTGGCCCTCTGTTTTTTGCTCCCACCTCATTTTCAAGATGCTGGTGCTATTATAAATAGTCTCTGTAAAGCACAACTTGGGGCTCGGCACACCTTATGACACATATCAGAAATACCATACATCAAACCACTTGACAAAATTCGTCAGGCTATTTTTTAGAAAAACATGCATGAATGTAAACCTATCCTATAAGTGATGAAGATTTTGTCTTATTAATATTCTTTTTAATTGTGGATAATACATCTAATCAGGCTTATTGTGTTGAATTTCAAGTATTCCCCACTTATTCATAATGGGCTTCAGGCATCAAGAAGCAATATAGAAACCAGCCTTAAAATAAATTAATGAAAATACAAGATTCGGTGAAAATGGCAATTATATCTACAATGCCAGAATAATGTGATTTTACTTCCGGAATAATGCCTCAGCTGGATACAGTTTCCCCTACACTAACATATGCAGCGGGAACTGATCTATTTTAATGTGTGCAAGAAAAGAAAGCTATTCCCTGTCTAATTCATTCCATGAATACCTTTCTTTTCAAATGCACTAATTTACATACAAAATGTAGATTCTTGAGAAACAAACCAAATGTCACTTTGCGAAATGCTGTCAAACCGTACAAAAGGCTAACTTTTTCACTTAAGAGTAGAACATTCTAAAAGGATAACAAAATAATTAAAAGGCTACACTTCCCTACTGGTCATTCAGCACTTTCCTAGGTATTTCATTATGTGGCAATAAGTTACATATTAGAGGAATATAAAATACAATAGCAGTTGTTCAACTCTACGATTTACGTTCCTAAAACATTTACGTGTGTATGCATTTACTTTAAATCACATTATGAAACAGAGCTTCTTCCAGGAACTGCCTATTTAATACGCACTTTGCACATTTCCCAAGATGTCAAATTATGTTAAGAAATTGCAGAAATGTGTAATTTATATCGAGTCAAGTGCGCTCTTAAAGCACCTCCTTGCTTTCCATAAAGTGCCCAAAGTGCGGCCAAACGTGTTGTGCTGAAAGTAGGTTCACATGCAGTAAAATTGACCAGTTTAAAAAAAAAATATATATATATATTCTAGAATGCCCCTCAAATGTTTTAGAAAATATGTAATTCTTTTGCTGAAATGCGATGGGGTTTTGACACTAACGCATCCTGAGTCGAACCAGAGGCATACTTCTGTGTCATGATTGTTGGTTCAACGTCCAGACATGACCATCAGATCTACGGTTGACCCCGTTTTGATTTTTTTGTCGATTTCATGAAGCCAATCAGAGTCTTGTTGTTTTAATTAATAATTTTACTTCCAGTTTGTTCAGACAATCAGAGCCCTAGAATGTACTAATGGAAGTTTGACCCTCTATATAAGGCCACGCTCACTGTGGGTGTTTACTAGTTTGTGAGGGAAAAAGTGCATGGTGCAGGCTCACACTTAGGCGTAGTTTTAAATGTTTTTGAATGTTGTATCAAATTTTCTAAGAGTTTTCAGTAATTGCTGCTGTTCAGTGTTTGCATTTGTCTGGTTCCGAGTTCTGTAGTTATATCTGTAGGAATGTGTGTGCCCCTTCATGTTAGTGTTTGTTCAATGTTGATAATGCATTGTCAGTTTCCCACAGAGAAAAATAAGAAAAAATGCCCCTTTCTTTTGTGCCTTTTGCCTTTTGTAACCCTTTTTTAAAAATATATCAAAGGCAAACAAGTGTCCCTGTCAATAATTCCAACCTGAAACAACCACAAAAATCAAGTAACGGGATCCTCTTTCATTGTTTACCCTTGAGTGGTTGTTGTTGTCACCTCATCTCCCAGTAACTATTTGTTTTGTCATGTTTTCTGTATCAGTAATATTTCAGTAGTTGTTAGGATGTATTTAGATTTTGGTTCTTGGGGTGTGTCCCACAAGGTTCTCAATGTTTCAGATTGCAATTTGTGTTTCCAGTGGTGCTGAGAGAGAGGCATGAGAAGGTTACATGGTAGGTGGAGGAGGAGGTGCTCTGTTTCTCCTCGCCGAAGCAAGAGGATTCCCCCATGATGGATGAGAAGGTGGGAATCTAATGCTATTTTTTTAACTGATTTATGGGTCTGGCCTCGCAGCCTCAGTCATGCTTTGATTGATTGGGGATCCTAGAGGTATTGCTCAAGCATCAGGACAAGGAGTAAGGTTTGCCCATGGCCATGGAAGAGGCTTCATCTAGTAGCAGAGGGGCAGGAATGTCAGGGCCATTTCTGGTTGCCAACTTGGTGGCAGGGCAGGCAGGAACTCTAGGGCATGTCCTGGCAGAAGGAGGGTGGAAGAGGAACAGAAGGGCATGTTCATCATCTCTGAGCTGGTAGCAGCTGTAGCAAGTATTCAAGAGTCAGGATCTGGTGTTGCTCCTTTCGGGGTTGGAGTAAGTGAGTAGGATGTGGTTTCCACATACAGTGAAAGTTGCTGGTGAGGAAGGTCCATCAGGAGGAGGCTCAGGGAAGGACCATCCTGTAGTGGTGCTGCAGCAGGTGACAAACCTACCTTGAACAGGGATCAGGGAGAGGGGGTGATCAAAGAAGTGCTGGAGGAGACTCTTCGTGCACCTGCCATGGTAGGGCGGGCTACTCAAACACAGAAGTAGCACAGGGACCAGCATCCTCTGCCTGGTGTTGTCTGATTTTGCTCTACCACCAGGTAAAACAGTTAGATGAGAGGAGCCAGAAGTATTCTGCATATTGCACTGATGTGTGAAGAGTGAAAGGGCAAGGGTCACACCCCCAGAGATGATGGCCATGTGGATCACATTTGCCAGTGGTCTACCAGGTGAACAAGTCTACAGCCTCTGTGGGTGTCATAAATGAACCTTCTCCAACCACAACCACCACCTCGAGCAGTAATACAAAGGGAGAGGGTAATAGCAGTTTCTACATCCAGGGAGCAACAGGGAAGCAACAACAGTCCTACAGTTTCATAACCCATGTACCCCTTCATCCTGCACAATTGGTGCAAGTGGAACTGAAAACTCTGGCCAGTGGCAGACAGGCCGCTTTAGTTAGCACAACCACAATAAGTGGTTGGAGGTGGTGCACAAACCGCAGCTCCAGTTTTTGGTCAGGAACCCCTTGTCAATGACATCAGACATTACAGCACCTGCTGCCTTTATTACAGAAAGCTCTTTCACTGTGAGGAACTGTATCTCATATTAGTGGTGGGTTACCTGAGAAGGCACTTGGAGCTCCACTACAATTGCCTCCTATAGGATATTGTGCAGTGGGGGAGGAATGAGGCAGTCACAGGGGGATGGGGTGACCTCAAAGGGTGACTCCCCAGCTGCTGAAATTTCAGTGGTCTGTAAGAGAGGTGCTGAATTTTAGAAAATGCTCTGTGCAAGAGTTTGAACACTTTAGTGGGTAGCTGCAACCAGTGAAAACCCCAAATACATTCAGTTGGTTGCTGTAACATGTGAAATCAAAAATAAGAAATATAATTTGTGGCTGCCCCCTTTGAGAGAATCAGAGAACCTTATGGGGAGGATGTGTTCTCTTGAAGAAGTGTATTTATTTTTAGTATTTTAGTTTATTTATTTATTTATATATGCAGGGACGAACAATGCTCTTTTGAGCGCAAACAAGCTTACAATAGATAAGATATCAGATTTGATGGGAAGCAGTGAGCTTCTTACAATGGGCTCAGATCAAGTAATATACAGACTAGTTTGTGGTGGTGAGTAAATGGAATAGTAACAGGGAAAAATACATGGGTGGAGCTACATAGATTAAGGACAATCAACAGTAGACATTGTTAAGTGCAGATAGGTGGTACAACCGCCATGTTAGGGATGTGACCATGATGGATGAAGTGTTAGAGTGGAGGTAGAGAAACTGAGGGACGAGCCAGGTAAGAGGCAAAGGAAAAGTGTTAGCTTGAAGGCAGCTGAGAGGTTGGTTAAGCGAGGAAGAAGGCTTTCAATTTGGCTATGAACAGTGTGGACCGTTTCTCGGGGTCTCCAGGGGAAGCAAATTCTAAACATGTGGATCAAGAAGAGAGAATGAGTGGAAGCAAGAGGAAGCACAGGGAGTGTGAAGAGCCACAATTGTAGTCGAGGAGGCAGAGGAGGCAGAACTTAGATTACAAGAAGGCATCTAACGTTATATAGAGGAGGATAGATGCAGTGGTGCCTTACATTGGATATCTTTGTGAACAATGAGAAGACATTTTCATTTGGGCATCTTTTGAATCATAGACCAGCCAACCTGGTTATTTTAGCAGGAAGTACATGTGAAGTGAGGAAGTTTGAAGAGAGTCTTTGTACCAAAGATAATGATCTTGTTGAGAGTACCGAAAGCCTAGTTGGGAAGACAAAAGAGGATTCTGGCACAGTAGTCCAGTTTAGAGATGACAAGAGTAATTAAGCGATATATAGCAGATTTTCTTAACATTCAGGAGGTTGAGAAGAGCCACTCTTACAGTTTTGGAGATGAATGTAGAGATGGTGTGAGGAGAGCCATAGATGGCACAGAAGTTTGTAGCTGAAGAGGAATAGGTGAAGGTGGTAGAGTGAAACTGAATAGGCTGTGGAGGGTTAGAGATTATTTGGCAGGGAAGAAGAGCACCTCTGATTTGAAAGAGTTTAAAATCAGAGAGTGCAAAACCATACAATATTTAATTGCAGAGAGACAGTTCAAAAATTTGATAGAAAGATGAGAGGAAAGTTCAAGAAAAGAGAAGAAGATGTGTGTGTGTCATCCGTGGAAGAGTTGGTACGAGACCCTAAAGGAGGCGATTGGTGCACCAAGATGAGAGGTAGAGTGTAAAGAGGGGAGGACTCAAGATAGAGCCTTGTGGAACACCAACAGTTGGATGAGTGAGTTCAGAGGTGTTGTTGTTCTAGGAGATAGAGAGTTGGCGAGTTTCTCTGAAGAATTCAATCTAGGTGGGGGCTCAATAGTGAATCTCAAAAAGAGAAAGGGTGTCATTACAAGGTCAGGAGTAACCCGCCAGTGCCACCAGTGGGTTGCTTCCGACCCCGAAACACTGAATCCACTACCTGACTTTCCAGTGCCACCGGGACATTACAAGTTCTGGTAGAGCACAGAGTGAGGCGGCAGATTCGGTAACTCCCCATTCACATGGAGTCCCAAGAGACTCCATGAGAATGGAGAGATGGAAGCACCGACACTATTACTAATGGTGCTTCAATGACAACTCTGCCTACCATGGCCGATGCACCTGCAGGATTAGACCTGCCGGCCGCAACACCCCTGCAGGCAGACTCATAGTGTGGTGCTCCAGAAACAAGGGTGCTGTTAAGCTTACCGGCACCCTTGTTTCTGGATGGCCACACTCAGAATGAGGCCCAAAGAGTATGAAGGAAATTGTTAAAGGCATTGGACAAATAAAAGAGACATACAATAGAGGCTAGGTTAGAGTGCTTAGCAAAGGTGACAAAGTTGGAGACATTCAAGAATGCGGTTTCCATGGAGTGACACGATCCGAAACCTGCTTGTAAGGGGTCTCGTAGGTTTTGGATGTCCAAGAAATTGGTAAGACTGATAAATACAACCATTTCCAGCACTTTAGAGTGGTGCAGAATGAGAGCTGCAGGTTAGGCCATTTATTTTTTAGGAGATAGATAACAGTGGCCATTCGGAAAATAGAGAAAAGTAAGTGGAGTCGAAGGACATTTTGAAGTGTTCCGCTAGATGAGAGGCCACTAATGGGGCAATAGGCTTGTCTGTCAAAAGAGCAAAGGGGGTATAATGGGGTAAAAGAGTTGTTAGACTTTATCAGAAGAGATAGGACTTCTTTAGTATTAGTGTGACTAAAGTGGAAGATAGAAGCAGAGGATGATGGATGAGTTGGCGGAGCAAAGAATGTAGGAGGAGGGAGTGTGAGGAAGGTCAGGAGAGAGTCTCTAATTTTGGAAATGTTAGCAGTGAAGTTTTCAGCTAGGTCATAAGCTGTGACACTGGAGTTGATAGTCATAATTTTAGGAGGAGCGAGGAGTGAGGTTAGAGTGTCCTGTAGCTGGCGACAATGGTTGGAGTGGGAGTCAATGAGGGTGAGGTTGAATTTCGTTTTTGATAAGTCAAGAGAGGACTTGAGAGACTTCAGGGAAGATTGGTAGAGTTGCAGGTCTTCATGCAAGTGGGTATGCCTCCATTTGCACAGTAGCTGGTGCATTTCTGTGTGGCAACTGAAAATGAATGAGCCAATCCAGGTTTGAGGACAAATAGACCTAGGGGTGAAAGGTAGGAGTGGAAAGTGATAGGAGATGGTGACATTTAGGTCTTTCAAATCTTCTGAAATGAAGTGAAGCCATTGAACCATATTCCACCATATTTACTGAAATATCAAACTTTAGGTGGGTCTTCATGCAAATCTGTTTCAATGTACTTCCCACAAGGGAAGTTTTGGGTATGAGAGCAACTTGGAGCCAGCAGCAGATATGCTGCATATTTTGTAACATTTCCAATAATTTAGAAAGTATCAGGCATTTGCTGGTAGATTGCACTAATTTGGCTGAAATCAGAAGCTCCATACTAGATACATGTATAGTACAACATAAAGATTTGTCAACAGATGATGGTGGGCTGTTTTGTTTGGTGAGAAATATGTGATTCTTCGATTAACAATAATAGATTTAAAAAAAAAAACTTTTTCCTGAAACAGGAAATGCTTGTTGAATTGGGGACTGAGATAAAGTGAAAGTTTTTGAGTTTTAAATAATGGATTATGTTGTTGTATCGTGTGCTTGTTTTTCTTTTTTTTAGCATTTATAATTTTTGGAAGTTGTGCACGCTAAAACTGTACTTTATTTAAGCAATATACCCCGAGCCGTGGGGGCATTACCGAGTCAGGTAATGCCTGCAAGATGGGTTATTACCTCGAATGACATTAAGATCATACATCAACTGGAGAATTCCGCTATATAACAGGATCTAATAATTGGTTTACCGCCAAAGCCCCATTAGAATACATCATGCAATATGAAAGTGAGTTGTATACACTTGGCTATCCTGCAGGGTTGTAAGAATGACACTGTATAAAATTAGGAGTAGTTGTCATGATCTCTGCTTCCAAAAGGTCAGGGTTTTCCCAACTCCCTTGGAAGCAGATCCATAACCCAGGTTCCGAGTGCCAACCAGTCCCAATTGGGACCTTTTGGACCCAGTCCTGGCGCCAGTGGCACCAGGCTCATAAATATGCCCGGTCCCAGCGCTGGAAGCGCCGGGCTCATAATGCTTGGGTGGACTTACCTGCAGCAGACCATGCTGCTTACTTGCCTGCCAGTTGAGCCTCTGATCCTCTTCTGTTTGGAACTACTTTTCCTGTTGGGTGGGGCAGGAGCCACTCCCTAGGTTCAGAACACTGGAACTCTTCTGGAAAGCAGGAACTCTTTTCTTACCTAGGCGTGGCTGTGGAAGGAGACACCTAAGCACTACAGGAGGCTATTTAAACCACACCCGATGGATGAATCTTGCTTTGCGTTATTCTGCATCCTCTGCAGCAGAACGCTCATCGTGTCTTCTGCATCTGATCCTGGGCCTAAGGAAAAAGGCTTACCATCCTGAATCCAGTTTTCAGCAACACCTATAAAGACAAGAAAGAACAGGTTAGCATTACGGTCTTCAGTGACAGCGCTTCACTTACCTGGACCATCGGCTGTCACCAACGCCTCGCGCTGCATTCCGGCATCTGAAAGACAAAGGCTTACCTACTCTTCGTGCGCTCCGGAGGTCTTCGCACTGCATTCCAGCATCTGAAAGACAAAAGCTTACCAACTCTTCGCACGCTCCGGAGGCCTTCGGCGCTGCATCCCGCATCTGAAAGACAAAACAAGGTGCGTTTAAAGACATTGGGGAACTTTAATACTCATGTGCCATTACTCCTTTCCACATCTAACCCAGTGGGTATTCCGGCACCCTGCAGCCGCTCCGAACTTGTACCTGCAAAATAAAAAGACAGTTAGAGCGCATCGTGAAGCAGGCAACAAGCGCTTACTTACGTGCTTCCAGGCGCTTCTATTCATCACACGGGCTCCATCTTCAACTCACTTCAGCCCGTCATCCGCCATCGCCGGAACCCTGCAAAACAAGAGACATCATTACTAAAGACGTTTAAAGACATTAGAATTACTCGAAACTTACCGTTCGTGCAGTAAACGACGGACAGCAGTCCTCTGAAGTCAAGAGGCCTGCTCCCCTTATCCAGTGAAGAAACTGGTTACAGCACCCTGCCCCGAGGCAGATGGAGAGCACGGCGTTCACTTACCTAAGACATCTTACCCTTCGAGTCAGACATACAGTACACAGAGGTCCAGCCCAAAGAGCCAGCCGTGTGTTACACATCACCTTTGAAGATACGGTATACGCCCAGTCAAGACCGGCGCCTCTACGGGAATCAGGTGAGCGTTACAGAACGCAAAGCCTACCGCAAAACTCCCGTCCAGGCGCTATGGAAACCTCGGATACCGACCAGCTAGCCCAGTTACTTGGGGAACTAAGGGCAGAAGTGCATGCAGCCCGTCAGGAAACGAACGCTCTAAGAAGGGAACTGATTATTTCCAAGGAGCGGACAGATGATCTCGCTAGACAATTGCTACAGTCACAAGCCGGACAGACCCCGTTACCCGCATCTGGGGGAAATCTTCCTTCTACATCCTCTATGAATCCAGTGCAGATCAACCTACCTGGGAATGTACCTCTGGCTCCGCCTGAACGATTTTCTGGTGACCCAAAGAGGTTTGCAGTATTTATCAATCAGTGCCGGTTGCATTTCTTATGCCGGCCAGCAGCCTTTCCAACTGATCAAGCTAAAGTAGCTTTCGTGATTTCGTACCTTAGTGGCAATGCGGCAGACTGGTCGATCCCTCTAGTAAATCAAGATGATCCGGTCCTCCATGATTTTCAAGCTTTTCAGCTCAGTATGGAAAAACTGTTCGCAAGACATTCACAGGGGCAGGCCTTGGACAATGAGCTTCTTTCGTTTCGACAAGGTAATCAAGACTTTTTGGCTTATATTGCGTCTTTCAACAGACTGATAGTGGAAACTCAATGGCCTGAGGACAAAAGGATTACGCTGTTTTATAGAGGTCTACGTGGAGAGCTCAAAGATGTGTTAGCCCAAGTAGTGAATCCCCCACAAGATTGTTCGGACTATATAGACTTAGTCGTTCAAATAGATCACAGACTGCAGAACAGGAAGGCCGATCGTTCCAAGTTTTATGCTCGAGTATTTTCCAAACCGCCAACTCCTTCCAAAGTAGTAGACTCCGGGGAACCCATGCAAATAGGGGGCCTGAAAGGTCCTCTAACACAAAAGGAGCGGGAAAGGAGAAAACAGTTGCAATTATGCCTCTATTGCGGAAACTCAGGGCACTTTCTTCGAGACTGTCCGGTGAAACCTGCCAAGAAGGCAGTAGGAGCTGCAGTTACCAAAGTTACAAACTCTGAGCAGGGAAACGACCTCGCCCGACAAGAATAGAGGTCCTCTTGCCGAGCGTGAAAACCAGTTCCGTGACCTCGCATTTCGTGATACCTATGGTCCTCATTAGCCCTGATAATCCGGATCGATTACATGCAATTGAAGCTTACGTCGACAGCGGTGCCATCGGAAATTATGTGGATCATGAAATGGTTTTGAGGATGAATCTAACTCTTTGTCCCAAGGCTGTAAAGGACGTCATTACTACGGTGGATGGAACGGAGATAGCCTCCGGACCAGTAACGCATACCACTCAAGAAGTGACGCTAGTAAGTCAAGATGGACACCATGAGAAGATCGTGTTCGATGTGATCAAGGCTCCTCAGTTTCAGATTATTCTAGGAATACCTTGGTTAGAGAAACACAATCCTCTGATCGATTGGCGAGCAAGAACGGTCCAGTTTCCAGAATGTGTCTCTACTTGTCACCCTCCACCTGGTGTTGCACTGGCAGCAATTTCTTCAGAGACTCCCCAGTTACCTCCCGAATACCTAGAATACCAAGAGGTTTTCCGGAAGGATCAGGCTAACTCTCTACCTCCTCATAGGTCTTATGACTGCCAGATAGACCTGATACCTGGATCTACTCCTCCTTGTAGTAGAATTTATGCCCTCACCGAGCCTGAGAACCTTCACCTTCGACAATACCTGGATCAATACCTGGCAAATGGGTTTATTCGTCCTTCCAAGTCCCCTGCTTCTTCAGCTTTGTTCTTCGTTCCAAAAAAGGAAGGAGACCTTAGAACTTGTATAGATTATCGCTCCCTGAACCAGATCACCGTCAAGAATAGATATCCGTTACCTTTGATCCCTGAACTCCTGGACCAAGTCAGAAAAGCATGCATATATACAAAGCTGGATCTTAGAGGAGCCTACCACTTGGTACGAGTAAAAGAGGGCGATGAATGGAAGACGGCCTTCCGCACCAAATATGGGCTATTTGAATATCAGGTCATGCCCTTCAGACTTTGCAATGCCCCGGCCGCCTTTCAATATTTTATGAACGATGTCCTCAGAGAGCTCATAGACGTGTGTGTTGTTGTTTACATTGACGACATCCTTGTTTATTCTTCATCGGAATCTGAACATCGGAAACATGTGAAAATGGTCCTCGAAAGATTGCGTCAACACAAACTTTTCGCTAAGTTGGAAAAATGTGTTTTCAACGTGACTGAAGTTGAATTCTTGGGATTCATATTATCACCTAGCGGAGTGCGTATGGATTCAAAGAAGGTCGATGCAGTTCTCAAATGGCCATCACCATCCTCCGTAAAAGGTGTGCAAAGCATGTTAGGCTTCGCTAACTTTTACCGCAGGTTTATCCCCGAATTTTCTCGAATAGTCCAGCCCATCACTGCCGTGTTAAAGAAAAACAAACGTTTTGAATGGTCTACCGAGGCGGAACAAGCTTTCCAGGATTTGAAGACTAAATTTATCTCTGCACCAATCTTAAAACACCCTCGCCCCGAACTCCCCTACATCGTGGAAACTGATGCTTCAAGCCTTGCCATGGGGGCAGTTCTATCACAAAAGGACCCGGTAACCAATCAGTTGCATCCCGTGGCATTTTGGTCCCGCAAATTCTCGCCTCCTGAAATCAATTACACGATTACTGACAAGGAACTTCTGGCTATCAAGTCTGCCTTTAAGGCTTGGCGGCATTATCTGCTGGGGGCCCGACACACCGTTACTGTGCTTACGGATCACCGAAACCTGCAATATTTGAAAACCGCAAAAGCCCAATCCTCTAGACAACTCCGTTGGGCATTATTCTTTGCCGAGTTTGACTTCATAATTACCTATCGACCTGGTACAAAAAACGGTAAAGCTGATGCCCTTTCTCGGATGGGAGTGGAAGAACACTTGATCAACCCTAAACCTGTACCAATCATTCCCGAACAAAGAATTCTGGGTGTAATCGCCACACAATCCATAGAGGAAGTTAAGGATAAAGCCAGGCAACTTGTAACTCCAGCAGACATACAGAATTGGCATCTGCAGGGAAAGGACTTTGCAGTAAAGGACAACTTATTGTATTTCCAAGAACGATTACACCTGCCCAGCACAGATTTACAGAAAAAAGTAATCTCTTGTTATCACGATTCTTTAATGGAAGGACATCCCGGTATGGCCAAGACCTCAGAAAAGATCAAGCGCTACTTCTGGTGGCCGTCTTGGAAAAAAGATATCAGGGACTTTATAATGTCCTGTGGAGTATGCGCCCAAAACAAGAGTCAAAAGGAAAGACCAGCAGGCCTCTTACGCCCTATTGACATCCCACCTCGCCCTTGGCATACGCTTTCTATGGACTTCATCACCGATCTACCTCCATGCTCCGGATACAATACGATTCTAGTAATCGTGGACTTACTCTCCAAGATGGCGCATTTCATTCCGCTCAAAGGCTTGCCAACAGCAGCAACTCTGGCCCGAGAATTTCTCGAAAACATCGTCCGACTGCACGGTTTTCCTTCGGTTCTAATTTCGGATCGAGGTAGTCAATTTATTTCTCATTTTTGGCGAAGTTGCTGTCGGTCGGCTCAAATTGATGTGAGACTATCGACCAGTCACCACCCTCAGACCGACGGACAAACCGAGAGGACCAATCAAACTCTGGAACAGTATTTACGCTGCATGCTGCAACAAACTGAAAAAACTTGGAAAGACATCCTTTGGATAGCCGAATATGCCTACAATAACTCTGTCCATTCGGGAACTGGGAAAACCCCGTTTTTTCTTTTATACGGCAGTCACCCTCGAACCTCGGAGTTGGATCCCCTCCAAGATCTTGAAACACCAGCAGTAGACTACCTGCATTCTACAATCACCCAAGCCTTTAAGGAAGCTGTTTCTCACCTTCAAAGGGCTAAAGAACAATACAAGAAAGGAGCAGATCAACATCGGAAGGAAGCCCCTCAATATCAAGTAGGGGATCAAGTCTGGTTATCCACCAAATATCTACCTCTAAAAGGGCCACGCACATTCAACCCAAGATACCTTGGTCCCTATTCCATCACTACCATAGTAAACCCAGTAGCGGTCAAGTTGGACTTGCCCCCGCACATGAAGATACATCCGGTCTTCCACGTCTCCCTATTAAAACCCGTGCAACCTCAAACCCGACTAACTAAATCTCCAAAACCCATCCTAGTTGATGGAGAACTCGAGTTTGAAGTCAAAAGCATTCTGGACTCCAAGATCTCCAAATCTAAACTATTTTACCTAATTGACTGGAAAGGCTACGGCCCCCAAGAGAGATCCTGGGAACCTGCTGAATATGTCCACGCTCCTCGCCAATCAAAAGATTTCACCGAACATTTCCTGACAAGCCAAAACCCCCGAGAAGCCCGGTTTGGGAGGGGCCTTGAGGGGGGGTACTGTCATGATCTCTGCTTCCAAAAGGTCAGGGTTTTCCCAACTCCCTTGGAAGCAGATCCATAACCCAGGTTCCGAGTGCCAACCAGTCCCAATTGGGACCTTTTGGACCCAGTCCTGGCACCAGTGGCACCAGGCTCATAAATATGCCCGGTCCCAGCGCTGGAAGCGCCGGGCTCATAATGCTTGGGTGGACTTACCTGCAGCAGACCATGCTGCTTACTTGCCTGCCAGTTGAGCCTCTGATCCTCTTCTGTTTGGAACTACTTTTCCTGTTGGGTGGGGCAGGAGCCATTCCCTAGGTTCAGAACACTGGAACTCTTCTGGAAAGCAGGAACTCTTTTCTTACCTAGGCGTGGCTGTGGAAGGAGACACCTAAGCACTACAGAAGGCTATTTAAACCACACTCGATGGATGAATCTTGCTTTGCGTTATTCTGCATCCTCTGCAGCAGAACGCTCATCGTGTCTTCTGCATCTGATCCTGGGCCTAAGGAAAAAGGCTTACCATCCTGAATCCAGTCTTCAGCAACACCTATAAAGACAAGAATGAACAGGTTAGCATTACGGTCTTCAGTGACAGCGCTTCACTTACCTGGTCCATCGGCTGTCACCAACGCCTCGCGCTGCATTCCGGCATCTGAAAGACAAAGGCTTACCTACTCTTCGTGCGCTCCGGAGGTCTTCGCACTGCATTCCAGCATCTGAAAGACAAAAGCTTACCAACTCTTCGCACGCTCCGGAGGCCTTCGGCGCTGCATCCCGCATCTGAAAGACAAAACAAGGTGCGTTTAAAGACATTGGGGAACTTTAATACTCACGTGCCATTACTCCTTTCCACATCTAACCCAGTGGGTATTCCGGCACCCTGCAGCCGCTCCGAACTTGTACCTGCAAAATAAAAAGACAGTTAGAGCGCATCGTGAAGCAGGCAACAAGCGCTTACTTACGTGCTTCCAGGCGCTTCTATTCATCACACGGGCTCCATCTTCAACTCACTTCAGCCCGTCATCCGCCATCGCCGGAACCCTGCAAAACAAGAGACATCATTACTAAAGACGTTTAAAGACATTAGAATTACTAGAAACTTACCGTTCGTGCAGTAAACGACGGACAGCAGTCCTCTGAAGTCAAGAGGCCTGCTCCCCTTATCCAGTGAAGAAACTGGTTACAGCACCCTGCCCCGAGGCAGATGGAGAGCACGGCGTTCACTTACCTAAGACATCTTACCCTTCGAGTCAGACATACAGTGCACAGAGGTCCAGCCCAAAGAGCCAGCCGTGTGTTACACATCACCTTTGAAGATACGGTATACGCCCAGTCAAGACCGGCGCCTCTACGGGAATCAGGTGAGCGTTACAGTAGTACACAAGCTAAAACATCAGTTAGTGCCACTAATCAACTTACTGAAAAACTACTAACAAAGACACAACAAGAGTAGCAGAAAGAGTTAGCAACATGAGCAGCGTTGCTATTTAACGTAGATATAAGTAACCATAGATAGAAGGGAAGGCCTGCACAGTAAATGCGGTATTGCACACACTAGGCCCAAAACGTGAGACAAGGGAAATCCCCAACCATGCCCGAGCTCCCATGAGGACAGCCCACACACCAACCGCCACAATGCCTATTCATTTTCTAACAGTGTTGTGAAGATGTTTGAGAGGAATGTGCCCTACAAGGCAGTGATCACAGATCAGCACCTGATGTGCATGTTATTTTACACTGGCCAGAGCATGACCTGGCCCATCCCCAGGACGACCACGAGTTATAGCCCATATAACTGACTAAAACTTAAGACCCCTGAATTCCATGGCACCAGGTGCCATTTGACCACCAACCCCAAAGTAACAAGTCCTGAGATGTTCAAAGAGGATGGACAGGGCACATCGTTGACGCATCAATCGTGCGATTTGCATTGCAAGGTGCTGGGAGGGTTAAATTATAGTTCAAAATGAGGTTGGAGAACTTGGAGCCATAAGGCATGGAAGGGAGTGAATGAAATGTGTGTGTGAAGGTTACAGTACCCCAGAACCTCCTTTGTGCCCGTTTAAAGCCTGCCAAGTGCACAGTATGAGTGATAGGTAGTCGTATGGTAGGAGTATAATTAATGCATTCTCTGACGTGAGAAGAAGATGATCACTGCAACACCCACGTGAGGGTAGACGGACGGATTGGGCTGGAACCAATGGGCTGGCATCCCTTATGGGGCAGGCAGATCCTGTAAAGGCGCTCACCAACCAGCTACTCAGGATTTTACTGTATGTATTGCGTCATGTATGACGATGTTTTTACTTATAAGATTCTGCTTGTACGACTTTTCAGTAGAACATTCTTAGCAGCAGAGTTTTTTGCTGTTGCTCTCATCTGCGTGTGAGATTAAAACTTGCTATCCTTACAAGATTGCCTTGGGCCTTTCTTCCCTAGCGGGTTCTATTCTCTCTGATCTGAGCACTTGCCTTCAGATCTCATAAAGAAAATCACTCTTGGTAGGCAGAAAATAAGAAAATAGAACAAGTCCATATTTTTAAATATCATGGGGTAACCATTGGTGATAGTGATTAGGTCACAGGGAGGCAACTCCATGAAGGGAATGCTAAAGAAACATAAGGAGAGTATCATTCAATGTCTGGAGTCATATATGGGACTAGAAACGCACTGTCATCTTGAGGGTAATTTGTGGCATCTCATACTTGGACAGGGACCGAATTTATTATACAAGCAATTTGATTGGAATTGGGAATTCCCTCACTAAAAATGCTGTTGGAAATTAGGAAAAGCATTTTGTATTTAAAAATGCTATGTTTTGAGAAACACACATTGGCCCTCTTTATAAGTTTGCCGGTCTGGAAAAAGGTGCTGGTAGCAGTTGTTACCGGCACTTTTTCTGTACTGCCAAACTACAAAGTCCGTCGGTAAGGGCAGTGAAGTACCAGCAGGCTGGAAATGCTGGCTGTTCAAGGTCCTACTGGCTGATTTTTCATTGAAGCACTAGGGGACTCAATGGAATGGGAACTTACCATTCCTCCACTGCCCGTAATATCATAGTATTACCAGGATATCAGGTGGTGGAAACGGTAAACTGAGGTTGCCGGAAGGCCGCCGGTAGCACTGGCGGCCTACCGCCAACCTCATAATGAGGGCAATTATGTTGCTGTTTCCCATTTAATCGAGAAACAATTCAACAGTATCAAACTGCTAAGAGTATTTTAAAAGGTGCGGGCAAAATTGCATGCTATTATAGATTGGCAACTTGAAGAAAAGGCTACCATAGGGTGCATTATTGATGAGCTTAAGAATAAAGCCTTTATATGGGACTAGTGAACCAATATCGAACATTTGTGTAACAAAGTTATGTTTACCCAATATGCCTCCCAAGTATTTAAATTATACTGTCCACAAAGATATGTAAGTGTGGTATTTTACCTGAGTTTACGCAGATTCATTATGCTTCTCTGTTTAAACCAGTTCCCTTCAGTGATGACGATGGGTTCGAGGTTGGGCATTCCTAGCGATAAGCCTGTTTTTAGGCTGCACAAACTATCCTTGGAAACAACAAAAAATGTGCTTACCGTGTGCCCAGTTCTTCATAGCAGCTATTAAAAGGCTATACATAATCTGTTTCCTCAATAGATAATAGTGTGGCTAAATTCTTCTGGGCATACTGTAATTAAGCAATATGCCCTGAGTGACAGGGCCATTACCGAGTCAGGTAATGCCCCGGGGGCAATAGTTATAGTTAAACAACACCCAGATACTCTGCTCTATCACAGGTGACAATGTAACTGATTCCAAAGCTCTCAATTAAGTTTACTCAATCTTCCAGGCCTGGATAGCTTATCATGGGCTCTGCTTCAATGATGAAAAAACTGAGCTTCTTGTCCTCGGCTCCCACATCAAACTCACTAAACTTGACTCAGCCTACAAATCCTATACTATTGATGGGAATTGTATCAAAGTATCCAACACTACGAAAACACTTGGCATCTATTTAGACTCAACTTTATCTCTGACTACACAAACGAACGCCGTGGTCTCTGCATCAGCTTACACATGCAAACTCATCACGGCTTGCAGACCTTTCTTTCCGCCTGAAAATTTCATTATCCTCGCTAGAACCCTCATCCTGTCTAAAATTGATTATTGTAAAGCCCTATATCTAGGAACCAGCCAAAGAAATATGGATAAGCTACATGTTACCCAGAACAATGCCATTAGGGTGGATCTTAACCTCCCTAGCAGAATACACATCTCTGCGACAAGACGTAAACTACACTGCTCCCAGTAGCACACTGTATTTCACTCAAAACTCTTGCTTTAATGCATAATATCCAGAACAACGCTGCACCTGCTTACCTTACTAAAAGCTTCACACAACACACAGCCAACAGGCCCTTGAGGTCTGCGCGTATACATACACTTACCATACCCCGTTATAAGCTCCAGACGGCTGGTGGATCTAGTTTCCCAGTCCTCGCAGCAAAACTTTGGAACACCATACCCACCGCACTCAGAACACAACCTTCCTTCCACTCCTTTAAGAATAAAACTAAATCATGGCTACATGAGCTTGATGCATTTGCTTTGTCTAATTAACCACTCTCATCACAGCAATCCTGTTTAACCTTGTTTTCCCACCCCCCTATTTGCTTCGTACTGTATTTTATACTGTAACCACTGTTACTTGTACTTGCTTGTGATGTCTGCATCGGCACTGTTATTGTATGCTGTGACTTTCCCCTTGGGAATACTGCCTCTTGATTGTATGTAACCACTTTTTGCATCCTGATTATTTGTAACCACCTCCTTTATTATGCACCCAGATGCCCCTGTGCAAGGTGAGAAATACAAATAAAATAAATACAAAATATAAATGTGACGTATGATGAGCAAATAAACCAGCAGAGAGCCACAGTATGGCTCTGCCCGGTGCCTATTAGAAGAGCAACACCTATTGAAGTACCGATACCCAGAAAACCATGGACAGTAAGGTATCCATTGAGGAAACCCTACCAGCAAATGAAACGAAATGAAGATTGCCGAATTACCGTCCCGGAAGACGAATGGTGACGTCACGTGGGCCCAGACTAACGTGCAGATAGAAGATATGACAACCAAAAAATGACACACAGTGACAAACGCCATGAATAAAGATATTGAGAACCTAAAGGGGAAGAATGATGTTGAAATACAAAGAAGTTCAAGCTCTAAGCAAGATGAAGATATTCAACCAGTTTACACCTGTAAATATGCTTGGAACCACAAGAAAGCTAAGGAAACAGTGCGGCTTGCTATGCTAAGTAGAAAAGTAGTGCGACAAGCGCCATTATACATAATCTACCTCAAAAAAAGTACCTTATTATAAGTATATTTCCACTTTGCAAACGAAGAAGAACCAACCCAGGGAAGCCAAAGTCATACCAATAGAAGCTATGAACAGAAGCTACTTTTAATTGAAACTAAGAACAGAACATCCTGTCTCTGAAGGATTGAGATAAGAAGGCGAAGGCAGGTAGCAGGTGAAACGAAAATCAAATACACAAATTGAGAGAAACAAGACAAATTCATGGTGTGGGAATCATGTGTCCAGCCGAGCAAGAAGAAGCACAGGTTCAAACCTACGCTTGGCACCGGACCAAGCAGAGATATCAGAACCTTTCCAGACAGAAGATGCAGTTTCGAGGCCAACCACAGTGAACTAATTGACACATGGCTATTAAAGTAATGATTAATTGTAACCATAATCGGAGGAAGGCCGGGTAACGAAGGGGCACCCCGCACCTGGCTGACCGATCTGCGTGCTGCTAAGCAAAGTAGAAAATGATGCATGGGGTGGTGCCAACCCAATTACATTGGACCAAATAATCTAGTTTCCTACAGTTAGTAGAACCAATGAGACATCGTACTTTTAGTGATGTCTACAGTTGTTGTTTTTGAAGGAAGGGCTTAGACACCCACCTCACAGTGTTTACCCAATCCCCTCACTCCGATACCATATACAGATATAGTACCTATAATAAAGTTACCTTTTTCCAACCAATAGAATTGCATGTTAACTTTTGAGTGTTACACGTCAATTATGACGAGGTTTGATTATAAATGTTACAACTTGTATGAAGTTCGTTGGAGTTGAAGCGAGAAGGACGATCACATCAATGCTGATATTCATGACTCCCCTTTTTCTGTACTTGTCATTAAACGGACTCCCTTTGCCAAACCATTGAGTTGTCCTTATTGATTGGTGTTTGAGTAATGAATCTGCACCCCCATCGATCTCAAGGGTGCAGCAATCCCTTTTACGCTCACCTGGTATCCACGGGGGCGCCACACGATACTCGATGGAGGTCTAAGTGCTATCCCGGACCCCTCTCTGATTATGTGCCAGACATTGGGTAGCACCTTTGACAGGAGATTGGAGGGTTAAGATACTGGTTCTGTGATGGGGGTACACCCACCTCCCTCTGGTCCAAATCCCCTCCCTTGGACTTATTGCTCACCTTAGGTTTTTGTGCGTTGAACTCTCCGTCCTGCGTCTCTGTGCAGGGGCACGTGGTTGGTGCGGGCTTTCCATCGACCTAGTTGCTTCACTGGTCTGTGTGCCCTTATGTCCGGTCCAGACCGGCTGTGACTCCAACTCTGCTTACTGTCTTCCAGGTGAGTTATAATGTCTTTTCTGACTTTATTCTGTCTCTTTCTTTCCCTCCATTTTTTCTGTCTTTTCTGTGTCTTGCTCCCCTACGCTGTTCGCAAACAATGTGTCTTTTTTGTTTTCACAGGGATGGTTGTGATCTCGGAGTTGCCGCGCCAATGGCGAAGACCACAGTGAGTTATTGATGCGTGGAGCACTGCACTGATTATTGGTGTTAATTGCTAACCTGTGTTCTCTTCTCTTCTTCGTGCAGATTGCAGTGATGTTCCGGAGTGATGAGCGATCGAAGCGCTGCTTGCCCAGGTAAGTGCTTTGTTAATGCTGACCTTGTTCCTTCTCCCTTGCAGGTTGCGGTGAAACCCGGAGATGGGCGAGGTAAGAGAAGCGCAGGGTGCTGCCAGGACTCGCTGCTTGCCCAGGTAAGAATTGTTATTAATGCTGTCCTTGTTTCTTTACCTTTGCAGGTTGCAGCAAACTCCGGAGATGGCTGAGGTATGCGAAGCGCAGGATGGATTCAAGACCGGTTACTTTACAGGTAAGTGTTCTTGCTTGCTAATGCTGTTCTTGTTCTTCCAGGTTTTTAATGGAATCCGGATCTAGGGCTTCAGGATCGGGCCGCTAGAGAAGCCGATGAGCAGGAGCTGGACAAAGTGAGCGTTACGCTGCAGGAGTGCAGAATAACGCTAAGCGTGTTCGGCTGTTTGGGTGTGGTTTAAATAGCCCAGGTAAAGTAGTTCCGGCCAAGTAGTTCCAGGCCCAGCCACACCCAAAACACTAGACCACATGGCTTGGTTCTAAAGAACTGAGCTGTGTAATAGGCCTCCATGTTGGATTAAGGTCCACAACTGGTAATGATTTAGTCCTGATAGGACTGACTCCATGTATGTTTCAGATGGAGTTTTAAGACCCTTGGGGCCAGTGTGAAGGGATTTAGGCCCATTGCTGCCAGGGGGCTGTTATACCTGAGGTGGTCAGGGGCATGGATTGTGACAATCTTGTCTTAAAGTACTTCTGAGCAAACCTCGGCTCTTTGGGCCGGCCGGGGGTCTCGGAGTACACTGTAACACAGTAACACAAATATATGTATGTGATCCAGCTAGGTAAAATACAAAACAACCATATTACTGTTGTACCAAAGCTAAAATAAATGTCAAATCAAGGTTACATAACAACACAGGAGACTAAAATTAAAGTCGAAATATAAACATACTACTAAAACACAAACAACCCAGCATTATAAAGGAATAAACCAAATATGCAGTCTTTTGGCAGAAAGCCTGCACTTTGAAGATAGGGATCTGTAGGCAACTGTCTTTGTAGCAAAGTTCATGTTGAAGAAATATGTCACTAAACGGTAAAGAGTGGGGTTTTACATGTCCCTAGGACCCATAAAGAATAGGCCAGTGGCTTATAACCTCTACTGACAGATTTAAGGCTTGTCTGTTTAGCTTAATAGCATCAAACTGCTCCTAGTGTGTCAAATAAGATGTTAATGTTAATGTTAAAGGACATTTGTACCGCGCACTACCACCACCGGAGTAGTCCCCTGGCACTCTGGCGGCTCTGAAAGAGGAGGGGAGGTTGAGTTAGTGGGAGGAAGCAGGACAAGTGCAAGAGAGTAGTGATGTGCTGTTGGCAGCCTCAGCCCAGTGGGTCCATTAGCTGGGCCTGGGGTGTTTGCGGCTGGTAGTCGTCATGTACTGTTGTGCAAGACTATGTGTGTTTTTGTTTTGTTGTTGCAATGTAGTGAAGTTTGTGCGGTTTGTTGTGCTGTAGGTTTTGGTTGTGTTTGGTTTGGAGTTTGAGAGGTGTATGCAGATAGGGAAATTGTTAGTAGGGTTGGTTAGTTTGCGTCTCTATCCTGAATGGAGGCTCTCGGCTTGCGTAGTCTCACCCTGATGCGGCTCTGTCCTGATCTGGGTCTGACTGGTATACAAGGTTCCTTACTCCTCTGGCCCCCACCTCTAACATGCTCTCTCATAGCTCCACTTATCCTCCCTTCATACTTCTGTGGCCAGTGCACCCGCCAATGTCAACCTCTCAGGTAGTGTGGTGATTGCCAATATCTCGACAATTCCACACTACTGTGGTACCCGGCAGTAACTAAGGGGCAGGCAAAAGTGTTGGGCGTATTGTCTGGGGTAGTTGACTCAGTCTCTGTGCGTGTCGCCTGTGTTCCAGTCTATCCGGTGTCACCCGTCCAGGTGCCATGGGTGCTACCCTCTCGGGTCGGGGATGTCCGTGTCCTTTCCGGTTTAGTCATCTTTTTTCCGGTTTTGGTTTCCAGATTTACTCTGTGGTGTTGAAGAGCCAGGTTTTTAGTGATTTCCTGAATTTTAGGTGATCTTCAGTGTTTCTTATTTCTTTTGGGATGTTGTTCCAGGTTTTTGTGGCTAAGTGGTAGAAGGAGGTGCCTCCAAGTTTTTTGAGTTCCAGGCGGATTTCGTTGCTTGATCGGAGGGGTCTCGTTGCTTTGTAGACTGTTATTTTCTTTTGTAGGAATTCTCCTTGTCCGCTGATTGCCCTGTGCGTTATGCACATTATTTTGAAGGTGATGCAATGTTTCACTGGGAGCCAGTGTAGTGTTTTTAGGGCTGGAGTAATGTGGTCTCTTCTGGATAGTTTGAGGAGTAGTCTTGCTGCTGCATTTTGGATCTGTTGCAGTTTCTTCAGGAGGTATTCTGGTATTCCGAGGTAGAGGCTCCTTGCATAGTCGATTTTTGACATGATTAGGGCAACGATAGGGAGTGTTTTGTGCGTGAAGGAGAGGAAAGGTAGAATTCTTCCTGCCCTATGAAGATGGTGAAGTCAGGTGCTTCCCAATGAGTTGAGTCAGTGTCGAGACAGAAGAATCTGATAATATCGAATGGATCGAGTCAGCATTGACAGGATGAAGTCTGTTTTACAGGATCAAGTAATGCAATGCAGTTCTGCAGCAGTGGTAGACTCGAGATGGCTTCTGAACAGGCAGAATTAATTGATTTGTTACCTCCAAAAGAGCTTGAAGCTGTTTAAAAAAGAATAGAATGTCAAAGGTATGGGTCTTGTTTTAAATCCCTCCAAAGCGGTCGCGTTTGCTTGAAAAGCAGTTTGACGTGAGAACCAGAGGTCAGAGCTTTTCCTTTAAGCCTTCGATGCAGTGGGACACTGTCCAAGGTCTCATAGGATATGGTGATTTCTTCTTCTGCCCTTTATAGCCACAAAGTTAGTGAGAGGGCACTAGCAAGGCTGACACATTCAGTAGTGTAAAGTCATGTGTATCAGCAAATAGGAAGCAGGCACACCTTACCCAAAGAATGGGTCACTTTAAATGTTCTGATTCACTGGGGGATGGGAGGGTATTGCTCCGTCCTTGGACATTTTGTATTCACCTCACTTTCTGAGGACTTTGAGCAGACTGCACATAAATAAGATGGCATAAAAATCCTTCTTCGTTTTTAGTCCAAAGTTGATTCAACTAAAGGAAGGTTTCAGCTATTTAGATACTCATTTTGCTACAGTGGATTGGTCAATTTTAAACCTTCTTTAAGAGTCCACTCTCAGCTGTTATAACAAGAGTTGTGGTTTTTGTCAGCTCTCAGAGTGTCTTGTCTGCAGGATATGGGAAGGGATGGGACACGGAGTGTGTGTGGTCCAGGAATTTCCACTGTGGTGGAATCCTTCTTGTGTTTGTACCTTCTTCCCTGGGTCACTCTAAATGTCTCCCTATTCCTGTCTGCCTTACATCAAAGATACTCCAGTCACTAGCACCCTATTGTTATTTCCCTGTGTTGCTCGCAGAGTTACCTTTGAAGCATTTGTCCCCTTCTTAATCTCTGTGTGTATATCCTGTCCTCGTGGGGAGGTGCCAACCTTCCCATCAGAGAAGAAAGGAAGCTGCTAGGTCTGGACCCAAAGGTTTGTTGTGGGTAAAACACATCTCCAGACAGTGAAACATAAACGTTCTGGCAGTCCTTTGAGTCACTAGAAAACGTTTGACAATAAAACAGCATTTGCTGGCTCTTTCAGAATTATAACTGTATATCATGAGAGGCAAATATGTCAATTGACTTCCATATAATATTTGACCACAATGCAACCAGTTCTTGGCATTGATCAGTTATATTCAAACCTACTTATTTCCTTTGAATGGATTTCTGTTTTTATTCCAAAAAAGTCCAATGCACATTTATTTAAAATAACCATAATTCTAAGCATGCCAACAAGAAATGCTTTGATATCCACATTTTCGACATAGTGATGCACCTTAAAATTTGTAGACTGCTAGGAGGTTTGCACCAGGTCAGCCAACCACAAATGTGTTTATGCATATTAGTAAATACATTGGGTTGGTTACTTTTTAAAAGTGTAGCCCTTTTGCTACTTGCATGTTCCTGGCAAGCCAAATACGTATTCCCAGCAGCAAGTATACATTGGTAGCCTTATCCATGTCTTGGATATAAACCCAATGGCGGGCAGGCCCATCTAGGTACACCCATCAAAAGCCATTTTTAAAACGCACAGGAGCTCATGCTCCAATGAGCGGTAACATAAATTGAAGGCATAACAGCCTTGTGCTAGGCTTGCATGCCTTCCATTGGCACCATTGGCACCACAGCTTATTTTCCATCATTTGTATCGTGGAAAGGAGAGGCAGAACGCAACTTGCCTTTTTTTCCGCCTTCCTTCCTCTCCATCATAAAAATGCTCCAGCATACGCGCTGGCATGATTTTCATGCTGGAGCAAATACTGGAGAATCCTGTTTGGTCTGCCTGCTTTCTGCACAAGCATGGCAGGCAGCACATACAGATACAATGAAACGCTGCCTGACATGTTTGCATGTTAGGCAGCGTTTCATTGTAAGTGCACACACTGCTTTCCATGCTCATTTAATATTAAACACTGACTGACATCCTTGCATGTTGGTCAGCATTTAATTGTAATGGGGGACATGGCAAACAATGCAAGCATGGTAATCAGTGTTTACTCACTTTGGATGCCGGATTGCAGAAATGAAGGGCAAAAGGCAGCTAATCGCGAGTATACCGCCTTGCACTCTGCACATTTGCACTCCTCTGTGCAAATGATGAAAATGTTGATGCCAAGACCTGGTTATGCCTGAGTTCAAATTTACCAGGTAACGGCCATCAAATTTTGTTTTAAAGCAACATGAGCTCCAGAGTGCTTTCTGAAAGTGAGACAGTTCAGCAAATCTGACTTTCGTGGCCAAATCCATTTTCTAGAGCTCCTTCAATTTCAAAGGCAATATTACATTCCCCCTAGGACATGGACATCCATCACAGTAATACACTCCAGAAATATAAAACTCTTCAGAAAAGGCTCCCTGATATGATACCCAGACATGTGTCATGAATTCCCTGTTTTCTCACCTTTACATTACTCCTAGTCCGGCTCTTAGTTGCCCCAGTACATGGTCATGGACTTATTCTTGTTAATTCCATCAGAAAGACCTTTTATCTTTCAAGGGAATGCAGCTCTAGAGGATCCCAATGACAGAAAGGATCAGTGCAATGCCTTTAAAGAGTAAGAACTGCAATCAGGAAGACAGATGCAGAGATAATGGAGATCATTTAGCTTTGCTTCCAAAGAAAGGGTTGGATTAGGTGGGCCTAGTTGTAAAGTCCCCAAAACACTAACAAGTTCATTTTCCCCACAGAGACACTTTTGATGCTTGACAGGCCGACCTAAGGGCACAGGGATGTAATTTCACCAAAATGCCAGGGTTAGCGGAAATGACATCACACAACCCTTCACCTCTGATGACATCACAGGAAGTGATGTTAATGTTAATGTTACTGTTAAAGGATATTTGTACTGCACACTATCGCCACCGGCGTGGTCCCCTGGTGCTCTGGTTGCTCTGAAAAGGGAAGGGGGTTGAGTTTGTGGGAATAAGCTGGAAAAGTGCAAGAAAGCAGTTATGTGCTGTTGGCGGCTTCAGCCCGGAAACTCCGTTGGCTGGGCTTGCAGTGTTTTCCGGCCGGTAGTCCTTGTGTGCTGTTGTGTTTTTTTGTTGTTGTTGCAGTGTAGTGAAGTTTGTGCAGATTGTTGTGTTGTAGGCTTGCGGTTGTGTTTAGTTAGAGTTTGAGAGGTGTATGCAGATGGTGAAATTGTTAGTGGATTGGTTAATTGACATTGCTGTCTGGAAGCGAGGCGATAAACTTCCGTATTATCTCCAGGTGGGGTGCGCGAGCATCTCTGCGTCTCTGTTCAGACCTGGGACCGTTCGACACTCACGGTCCCTTTTACACATTCACACATAGCATCCACTCACATTCATAACCTTGCCCCAGTTCGGCCCCGGCCACCTACATGGTACCTGTCTGTATGCGGGGCAGGAGGGTGTTAGTGCGTCCCTTCAAATCTGGTCTGGAGAGCATTTCCAATCTAGTCGGTGTGGGGCATCGGTCATCCCAGACTACGCTATCCATTTGAGGTGGCTGGTCCGCATTCATTGTCTTATTCAGTTGCTAATGCAGGCTTTCACTCCCAGCCCCTTCAGAATGTGGCACATGCCAGCGCTTGCAATAATGTCCAGGGGCGGCACCTGCCTTCATTCACAACTCCATCCAGTTAATGCCCATGCCAATGTCCACAGTTTAATTCAGGTGTCGCAAGTGCTATCATTCATGCAACTCTATACAAGTATGATACCTGGTAGCGATTATGGTGCGGGTGAGGTTGTTGGATGGGGATGGCAAGGGGTGCTGGTTTCTGTCCTCCTGGGTGTTGCTTGTATCCTATTTGACCTAGCATTGTCTCTCTTATTGTGGTAGAGGAGTTTCCTTTAGTCGATGTAATCCTGCCCCCACGTCACATCACAGGAAGTGATGGCACGTGATTTTCACCTCTTGAAAAAACAGGAAGTGGCATCACATATCATTGCCATACACTAAGAAAAATATGGTCAGAATATCACTGTAACATGATATACATTCATACAAGAATGGATCACCATGTGCAGCATTAATATCAGTGTGCATAGGCCCATATTACCAAATAATTGTGAATAATTGTGAATGTAAGCAGCTGTTTAACACAGCATGTACATCAATCAGGCTAAACTGTAAACCGACAGACCATCTTGAAGAGGACTATACCCCAAAGCTCAGACATCCAGTGCCAGCCAAGTGTCTGGCCGCAGACTGGAAACAGCAACTGACCAACAGATGTCCAACCAGAAATTTGATGGTCTGGAGGATTGCCCAGAGCTGTGCCAGTGGTTATGAATTCTTTGGAACCTTCCAGCCATCACTTTTCTGTTTTGCTTATTTGGTAAGTAACTCACAGTTTTTTTGTTGTTAGATGGGCAATAGAGTGGAAGGATGTGTTGCAGGTCACAGTAACTGCATGTTTTTTTAATTTTAAAATGTAAACAGCAGCAGCAGCTCCACAACATCACCCTTGGAAAAGCATGCTGGGCCTATAGACCTAAGCTACTCCTCACTGATGTCGCCCTATGAGGATAAAACATGTCTTGGGGATGCTTGTAGTCTTGTGCAATAGAGATGTGACCTGGGAGTTTGGGCTGGACTGGCTCTTTGGGGTGGGGCTAAGCCTGATTTGCATAGGGTCTTTCTCCTCCTGTAGTGGATTGACAGGCTGAAAACAAAGGTCTGTATGGTTGCCCAGAGCCGTGCCAGTAGTTATGGAAGATTTGAGACCTTCCAACCCTCGCCTTTCTGTTTTGCTTATTTAGTAAGTAACGCATAGTTCTTTTGTTAGATGGGAGATAGAGGGGAAGGATGTGTTGCAGGTCACAGTAATTGCAGGTTTTCTTTATTAAAAATGTAAACAGCAGCAGCTTATTGACAGCACACCTACAAAAGGCACATTTTATTATTTTCTTTTGTCCCTTATATCTTGCTTAATGCCATCGTCCTCCAGCTTTTAAGGTTTGGAACAGGAACTGAACCCATTGTTGCACTGCACGCTTGTGTTCCCAAAGCAAGTCCATTGCCCCTGAGCTATCCTTCAAAGTATATATCTTTTTTTGCTTGAGGGAGCAACAAATGGTTTCTTTAAAGGCAGGGGGCAACTTGATGTAAATTAATTATCTCACCTTGCCTGTCTCTACAGTGTTCCTTTGATGCAGGTCTGGCAGATCTGGGCCAGGTAACACAGTGCGCGGGCAGGCGGGAATGGTGGCAGAAGCCGTTGGGGCACTCCCCTCTCATCACATGCCCAGTAGCTCACTGGATGTGATTTGAATTCAAACTGTGCTGTCACTGAGTACTGCACGCTGCTCTTACCGATTCCCAGCTTGCTAGACCCAGCCCTCTTCCTGTTGCTACAGTACTGGGTATGAGCTGCACAGACAGCCTTGCCTCTGAACGCAACCATTCAGGCATTCTTCACTAATGGACTGTCAGTCAACCTCTTGGTGATGGCGGTTTCATGGTTTTTCCCCCATCCCTGTTATTTGTCCAGATAATGAGATGGCGATTCCAGGTGAAAAAACGGTGGCCCATTTTTCAGGTGTTACACATATGTCTGCACTTAAGACTGCCTCTTTTTCCAGTGGCCCAGGGCTAGCAAGGACAGATCTAGGAGTAGCAGAGGAGGAGCCATGTGTAGCAGCCCCCAAATGACGTCCCTGTACGGGCAATTTGGCATTCCTCACTGTTGTAGTCCTTAGTGGCTGATTAAAAACTGCCTTCCTGTAGGAAGGGAAAGAGAATTCAAGTACAATTACAGAAAAACAAAATTGGAAGCTTTACCGCAAAAGAACACGTAATATGGCAGAATACCATGGAAAAGAATGTCAAGAAAATGTAGAACACAAAGAAAGTTAAGCAATTGTGATGTTAATGCATTCTTCTCAGAGCTGCTAATAGGGACGGAGAAGCAGTTATGTGTCCATTATAGAGTTTTAACAACACGAGCTATGCAGACAAGGCAATAGATGTATTTTTACAGTGACAGTTGATAGCTCGGGAAATCTGGTGAACATACCACATTGAACAAGGGTGTCATTCTTGTGAATGGCTATACATTAACACTTAACAATACATCATGTATGCATGTGTTCTATAATGCATTCCATTATTGTTACTGTATTGGAGCACTTACTTAAAAGGTGTTCTTTTATCTAATATTCCTATGACATAATATCCCAAATGAGCACCAAAACCCTTTGCATACTGTATTCAAAGAAATACCGAATATATTTAAGTATAAAAAATTGACTAGAAATATTGAATTCTGGAAAGAGATCATTCGGGGAAAGTCTTCATAATATTATGCACAAGAAAAGAATTCCAATAGCAAAAAGGTATGAATTCTGCTACAATTTGATAAAGCAATATGACCTGAAAAAAAAGAAATGCCCAGATGATTATATGTATTTATTTATTTTATTAGTTCACACAAAGTGTCCTGTCAGAACCATAATCCATGCATGTCCCTTAACATAGAAGCTGCAGAAAGAGCATTGCCCCGAAGTTACTCTTGTATATTGTGGACTCTTACTAAAACACAAATATAAAATAAATCAATGAAGTAGGTTTTAAAAAATAGTAATTAAACATTAATACATGATGAGAGAAGGGAGAAAACGAGAGTAGAAGAAAGAGACTGCGAGAGAGAAACAGAAACAGCGAAAGGTAAAGAGAGGCTTGGAGAGAATTAAAGAAGGTGAATATAAGTCTAAGAAAGTAATGATAAAGCTGACAGGTTGATGACTTTGTAAAGTGCGCCTGCGTTCGTTACATGTGGTTGCAGTGTGTGATTGCTTTGTGATATGTCTGCATGTCTTGTCTTTTGACTGTGCTGGATAATGCTGTTGTGCTGGGTGTGTGTTTCATTTGTTGTCACACTGGCAACACAAATGCAGGCAGTTGTGCACACAAGCATCACACCCCTACCTGAGCACAACAGAACATGAGCTGGGATGAGGAGAGTGTCCTGTTGTTATATCATGCCCGATAACAATATAGGGGCACTGATCCAGTTTCATAAATTATCCTGAGGGCAGTACTCATTCATCGTATGTTGGTATAGAACACAGACACATTCATATTGGTTTACTGCCTGTATATCCAAAACTTGCAAACATGGTGGAGGCAAGTACTGACCATTGATCACTCTCCCTGCCAAACAATGCGGTTGTGATGGAAAGCCATTTTGGCAAAAGCATGGAAGCCCTTGCTTTTTGTATTTATTAATTAATAACATTATGCAGATAAATCCATCTCCTAGAGGGTACTCTGCTAATCAGATTCCCCTTTTATAAGCTCCACGGCACAAGAATAGTGTATATCTGTGCCTTACTGCATTAGTATCCTGATCTACATCCCAAGTAAACCACGTGTGTATAGTTGCGTTATAAATGTCATATCATATCATACCATGCTCTACCAGTGGACAGAGCAGGGTCAGAGGTCACACGTGCCCATTTGACAGCTGCAGTGACAGCTAAGTCTCTGTATGGAGGGGCTGCATTTAAGACATTCACCCCTCAACCAAAACCCATAATTATGAGTCTACTCTTCTGGAGGCAGGATAATCTATACATGTAAGTCATATCGGATTAATGGTATAGTGAATGGTAGTTTCTCATAATTATTACAACCACAGCAATTTGATATATTACACATTTGTTATCACCCTGTGATTCCAGCTCAGCTTTGAAGGGAGTATGTGTATTCTCCCTATGCAATTCTGTCTTTGCTGGCACGACTGTAGCCTTGTGAGTGCTTCTCTGTGTTCCTTTTCACAGGGCAGGGAACACCCTCCTCAGAAGACAGAGACTACCCAAGAATGTGGTCTCGGAACAGCAAGCAAAGGGTGCATCCATTCACAAAAGGTTTGGCCCACACAAGAGTGCAACATATGTAAAGGCATTTGATTCTATTGAGAAGTAAAGGGGGCCCACTTAGTGCAGACAGAGGGTGGAAGGTTCTACCATCTTGTTTTTTCCACCTCTATCTTTCCGTACTCCCTCTTCTGCTTCTACTACCTGTAGCACAAAGCATTTTGGGGGTGATGTCAGAAGGCAAAGTCCACTTGTTTCAGGACCAGGGATTGGACCCCTAAATCAGGGAAGCTCTAGTCCAATCACCTGGGGACTCTTGCCTTTAAAATAAGGGGTCTCACACCACTTCTTTGAATCATCTCTGGACTTTTATATTTCAAGAAGATTTCATTTGGACCTCTTTTGGGAGATTTGATCTCTACAAAGTCCTCCACCAGTGAGGAGAAGACTGATAGTCCAAGGCAAAGTTAAGCTCTGTCCCCTAATCACACAACAGTAACCAGGGCCTCACCATGTTGTAGGATGCCTGCAGTTGTGAGCCAGCCTCCTTAGTGCTTGGGATTAAGAGAAAAAAGACTAAAGCTTATTCTTAGCCCAGGACTCACAGAAACAATAGGACCACAACAGCCAGGAAGCCTGTGTTTTTCAGCCAAACTACTTCAAAACGTGATTCATACTTGTTTGCTGCCTTGGAAACTACAGGACCCTTTGTAGCTGATGTTGGCACTTTACCACCTCGAACCACTGTTCCATGTGTTCAAACTAGTTTTCCACTGCACTGCACCAGCTCAGTACATTGATTCCTCAGCTCAAAGCAGAAGAAAGGCATTGCAGCTGTCATCTTTGAATTACCAGCATCTTCGTTGCCGATCTTCAACAACAGTCAAACAGCCCCTGGGGTGCTCCTTCAAACATGGATCTTCGAACACTGCATCAAATGACTCAAACCAATCTGTGCATCCAGTCACTAGCATCCTTGCCATCACCTGGTTGGTCGAACCGACACTGATGGCCATTTATACACTCTCTTTCGAGCGCCATTTTCTTAATGCAACTTATATCTGCTCGACCCAGCCTGACACCTTCTTGCTGCCTGGAACCACGCGGCTGCCAAACTCAAGCTTTTTGTTCCAACGTACTTGCACCAGTCCATCACATAAAACTCCATCTCATACTTTGCTGAGCTCCACACCTGCCCAGCTCAAATCAACTGCTCCTTGTGATCAATGCAAACCACTGAGATGTCACTTGCCAGCTTCCCCCAGCTGTTACTGAATGGTTTGAACCCACTCAACCTCAAACTACCTCCTCAATGAACCACATACTGGAACATCAGGTTCACAGTTTTGTGCCCATATCCAACCTCAAATTGAACTGCTAAAACACCACTCATCGAGCCTAATCACCTGTTACCCTGTCTCAAACCGGTCAAGCTTCAAAACCATCCTGGTGCATACTCCGACCTGCATTGTCAGAGTGCCACCTTCGAACAACTGAGCCCCCAAATTTGACCTAGCTCGACACCCAATCAATGCTTGGGTCAGCTAAAATGCACAGTCCTAGAACCTGGTTTGGAGTGCTTTAACAATCGCTCAAAACCTGATTCAATGCTGTTGAAGAACCAAACAATGGCATTATGAACTACTAACTGTCCCCTTGGTCTAGTTGTGTGCCTTATACACTGATCAGGTCATACACTCCCCTTTGCATCCACAAAATATATCCTTTTAAAGACTGCTGTGGTTATTATGTGCCTTAGGCCATTACTCATTACTTTAAGTGCTGCATTGTGCTGCATTATGTTATAGGCTAATTCTCTGTTCTTTCCACAGGGGTGGGTTTTGTATTGTGTTTTTCTATTCATTAATTTTTGCAAATGGTTGCAACTGAGTTATATGTAAACCCTTCTTAAGAGCATAGCCTTCCCTTGGCTCACGCTACCACAAAAGACAAAGGAGGTATGTCTCTTAACTGTGCCTGTTTCAAATATATGATTGTGTTGGCTCTTGGTTTGTAGAAGTGTAAAGTCTGATGAGCATTTTAGCCTCTACTCATCCTTGTACTCCTGCAGGGCATAAGATAGTTTGTCACAGCTGGGGATTGAACACTCACCACAAATTGTTCTATTGTGTTGTTCTATTGGTATACACATGAAGTAAAACCTTCTGATCATGGCCAGGATGGTACTTTGTAGAAACATATAGCTGGTGTGTGTAAAGTGTTGGTTGAGGAGGATGGTGGGGGTAAAGTATAGAATGACGAGATGTAGGTTGGCACTTTCCTGCTAATGACTAGCATACTTCTGCAACTTAGTCATTATGTCACGATGGAACCACTTTCTTGAATGCTGAACTGAAGAGTGAGTATGGCAGAAGAAACTGGGTTATTCTTAAAATGGACTGAGGCGGGGAAGAGGGCAGAAAATGGTAACAGCTATTTCTGTGACACAATGGGTGGGCTTTTGAATAACTTCACCTTTGGAGGGTACTGCAAGCGGAACACAGAGAACACAGCCATGGAGCATGCTCTGTCCATGAGATAGTGAAGAGGTAGTTGGCAAAATGTCTGAACAAGCATCAGTGATGTTGTCTGGACCATTCATGGTGCCACAAAAAGCCTGGTTGAGCATTCAGGTACCAAGGGTGGAGTAGAGGGAGATTTTCTAAGGAGAGCAGGAATGAGCCAATATATGAGAAACTGGAGGGAGGGAAGAGCACAAAGCACCTCCTATAGCACTTATTCAGTCTCTGTTTGAAAGATTCCACAGGTAGCGCTGGTGAATTGGAGGGGTCAGAGCGCCCGAGCACAACGAGGGAACCCGAACCAACCGAGGGGATTTGGGTGGATTTCCCCAGAGAAAATGTTTTCAATAATGTGTCAAAATGGTGCGTTATACAGTACGTTTTCAGTAAAAAACTGGTTAAAATGCCAGTCAGGTTGCAATTGGTTTTGTAGGGAAACTTCAATCAAAATTGAAATAGATGCAAGTTAACAGAAGAGCACAGGAGCATTTTTCTATTTATTTTCTGTGATGCCTCTGCACACAATTTATACCAGTATAAAAACATGTTCATGCTTGCTGTACCCATACATTTCCATGCTGGCTTTACCAATATATATCATGCTATGTTCTGAAGCATTGCAGCAAGTGTTTAAAACACCTTATCTTGCCTGTTCCCCCCGCCAGCGTGGGTTAGTGTTTTTGCCTGGTTTACTATCCTTGGTGGCAATTCCCACACCCCCATAGCCTGCTTCCTGCTCTCCTTTTCCCAAGACAGCTCCCTTTCCGCCCCTGAACCTCGATGGCCCTGCCCAGCTGATCCAAGCCATTTCCGTGTTTGGAAGTGGTGAAGTAAGTGTTTAAAACAGCTTGTCTTGCCTGAGCCCCCAGCCAGCGTGGGTTAGTGTTTTTGTCTGGTTTACTATCCTTGGTGGCAATTCCAACACCCTAACCCCCAGCCCGCTTTCTGCTCTCCTTCACCCCACCCGCCTCCCTTCCTGCCCCTGAACCCTGATTGGCTATTCGTCCGGCAGTATTGCTGGAGAGAGGGACTAGGCCCTGCCCAGCTGATCTGAGCCATTTCCCCCTTCAGAAGCGGTGCAACATTTGTTTGTTTGTTTGTTTATTTATTTGTAAGGCACACCAAATTCGAAAGTATCTGGGCGCAACACCGGCAGCAGGTATAAAAGTATACTTTAGGCATAAATTACACAGGTTACAGCAAGGGTATACAATGAATTACAAAAAAGAAGAAATATAGGCATACATCATATACATACAGAGGACTCAAAATATACTAGAAATTACAGTAGTTATATACATGTGTAGTTATATACATTAGGAGGGTGCAGGCAGTGTGTTGGGGGGAGTCAAGCTTATCCATGGGTTAGTGATCATTGGCTCTGAGCCAGTCAAGAGTGTTCTGCCTGAATTTTGGAAGGTTTGATTCGCTCTCAATGGCAGAGGGAGGGCGTTCCAGTGCTGTGCCGCCATAACAGAGAAGATGTTCCCTGGGCATTTTTTTTGTCTGAATATGGGAATTACCCTGCAGGAGGAGTTAGCAGTCCTGGTATGGCTTAATGAGGCTTTTCTGGGGATTATCTCAGAAAGGTATAGTGTGCAGTTTTCTAGAGAACTTTGTGTGTTAGTGAGACAGTTTTGAGCAAAATGTTGGCTTTTATCGATAACCATTTGTTCTGTCTCCTCAACTCTGATATATGTTCTCTCCTTGGTATGCCCTGTGCAGTTCTGAGGGTATTATTCTGGAGGACTTGGATCTTGTTATTAATGTGCTTGCTCGCAACCAAGTACAAGGCATTACAATAGTCCAACTTGGAGCGAATGAGGGCTCTATCTAGGATAGTACAGCTCTCCTTGGCTAGAAACGGTTTGCAAGCTCTAATCAGCTTGCAGCTGTAGGCTGTGGCGAGGCCATAGCATTGACCTGTTTGCCAAGTTTGAGAGTTGAGTTGAGGTAGAAACCTAGAGTTTTTACCTCTTTTACCACTTTAATGTGGTTGCCGTCGATGTTGAATGATGTATATTTGGAAATAGGTTTGTTCAGGTGGACTGTAGTTCCATAGGCAGCCACCCATGCCTGAATGTTTAGATACATTTTGTTTACAAGGGCAGTGTCCTTGTCATAGCCCCTGTAGAGTGGTATGAGGACCTGGGTGTCAACTGCATAATTAGTGTAGGTGACACCCAATTGATCCAGATCGTTGAACAATGGCTTTGTAAATATGTTGTACATTGTTGGCGAGACACACACAGGTGATCGGCAGCCGCTGAGGGCGAGAAGACTCTCATGGTCCTGATATTCAGAAAGGATTGGATTCATGCTATGGCTGCCTGTGAAAAGTGAGAGGCTGAGTCGAGGTGTTTACATAGCACATTGTGGTCCAAGGTCAAAGGTGGACGAAGGATCAATTAGAAGTACCAGAAATATTTTCCCCTTGTCTTTAAGTTAATTGATCTGGATTTTAAGATCAATCAACGCTGTTTCGGTGCCATGTTGTGGCCTGAAACCTGATTGGCTGATTCCCAAGAGGAGATTGGTCTCCAGATACTTCTGTATTTGGATGTAGGCAACTCTGTCTAAGGAGGCCTATATTTGGTGGGAATGGATTGGTCTAGCGATTGTTTTTTTGGAGGGGGTATCTCCCATGATTCTTTTTGATTATTGGGGACAGTGCCGGACGAGAAGGAGGCATTGATTACTTTAGCAATGAAGGGAACTAGGTCTCTGGCGGCATCTTTGATGAGCTGGGCTGGACAGCTGTCTCCCTCACAGTTTGACCGTTTGAGGGATAAGATGAATTTTTCTACCTCAAGGATGGAGACTCGTGCAAATCTGTAGCTTTGAGGTGGTTTGGAGGAGTCTGACATAGTGCTAGAATGTGTGGTTAAGTCAGGTAAGTTAGATCTTTTTTTTAGGAGGGACATTTTACTTGCTAAGGAATTCTGGATGTTGGTACACCAGAGTTTGTCTTTCAGGCAATTGTCTGTAGGCGGTATGGGGGTTTCCATCTCCCTTAGGATCACAAAGAGTTCCTTAGTGTTTGAACTGGTTTGGTGGATCCTGTATATGTCTCCTGTTTGGTGCGTATAATTTCTTTTTGTATTGGATAGAGATATTGAGCAGGTTAGTTTTGTTTTCCTTGGTGGGTAAGTGTCTCCAAAGGAGTTCACATTTTCTCTTTTCAGATCTCAAAGTTTTGAGTTGGGGGGTAAACCAAGAGTTCAAGTGAGCTCTAGGTTACTTTTCTTCAGCTTTGTTGGAGCAATATGGTCTAATGCTTTAGACATAGTGGCATTATACTCATCTACTGAAGTGTTGGTGTTGGATGAAGCTGGCAGAGAATTGAGGGTGGGGATTATGAGTGGTATAATATTATCCACTGTGATGTTTTTATTATTCCTGGTGAAGATGGGCGAGGCTACTGAGTTGACCTTCCTGGAATTGGTATTAACTGTTAAAGTGAAAGATAATAGGAAGTGATTGATCCAAAGTTGGGGAGTCATAGAGTTTATAGCGACATTACAGTTAAGGTCTTCCACCTAATCCAGGGTTCTACCTTTGTCATGGGTAGGCTAGGTCACTCTTTGGATGAAGCCAAGTTCGTTGAGCATGTTGGCTATCGCTAGTGCTTGTTGATCACTAGGATCATTGAAGCTGAGGTTGAGATCCCCAAGCAATAATATTTGCGAGGAAGCCTTGGCGTTGTCAGATAATATTATGGAAATGTCCTTACGAAGGCGCCAATGGGACCTGGCGGTCTGTAAATAATGTAGGCTGTAAGAGTTCGAGAGTCAGAGATGGGTAGTTTGATAGTAAGTAGTTTGCAGGATTTGACCGCTGATGAGGGGGCTAGTCTTAATGCTAGGTTAGACTTGGCAAGGATTGCTAAACCTCTCCCTCTGGAGATCGCCTTATCTGCTCCAAGAATGGTATAGTTGTCAGGTACTACAAGTAAGAGGGTAGGGCCTGCAGCAGTATGTAGCCATGACTCTGTTATTGTGGTTCCATGTCTTAAAATTGTGGCAAAAATGGCCATGAATACAAAATATTGCGGCAAAAATGCTGTGATTTTGCCGCCACAATCATGTAAAAGATGCGGGGACACCCCCGCAACCCCCTGACCCATTATACCATTTAAGGAGGGCGGCAGACACCACCGCAACCCCCGCTGGCCTTAAATGGTACATTGGGGTACACCTTTACCGGCTCAAACCAGTGACATTTTTGCTGCAATTTTATTATCTGATATCGTTATTGCTAGGAAGTCGTAATGTTCAACCCGGATCAGGTCAGCTATCTCAATAGCATGTGCCACCAGGGATCTGGCGTTGATTTGGGCAGCCTTAATGTTGTTGTTGTTGGGAGGACTAGCAGCTAGGGTGCCCTGGCTAGCAGTTTTGACAGGTGGAGTAGTTTACTGTGGTGTAATGTTTTGGTGGTGCGATTGCTGGTTTTGGCTGTAGGAGTGGAGGATGTGGCATTCATTTTGAGACTGGAAATAATTTTAGCAGAGGGGTTGTTTCCCTATAAGAGGATGGGATTTCAGTATAGTTCTAGATTGTGGCTCATGGAGTCTGGTTAATTTAGCACAGAGTCTGAGATTTCTTGCTGAAGTGGAGCAAGGTAGGCTACAAAACCATTATATTAAAAACAGACAGTCACAGTCATGGTAAGGCCAATGTTGGTATGAGGAAGATGCCTTTGTGCTAGGCATCTCGTGTGTGCCGGTTTGAGGAATTTAGTACTTGTATTTAGCGCCTGTAAGAATTTGGTGGGCTCTACTGTCAGCAGGTTGAGCTTCAGCAGCGGCAGGAATTGTGTGGGTTTGATGCCCACTATGGGTACAGTTAGGTTCAACAGAATGTACCAGATAGCAGCATTTCCCACTTAGCCTAATTGTGCCAGACAAACTAAATGTACCAGATAGTAGCACATTTCATTTAGCTTATTGTGCCTGATAACAGCGTTTCACATCTATCCTGATTGTGCCAGATAGCAGCATTTCACAATTAGCCTGATTGTGCCAGATAGCAGCATTTCACAATTAACCTGATTGTTCCAGATAGCAGCATTTACCATTTAGCCTTATTGTGCCAGATAGACTAAATGTACCAGATAGTAGCACATTTCATTTAGCTTATTGTGCCTGATAACAGCATTTCACATCTATCCTTATTGTGCCAGATAGCAGCATTTCACAATTAGCCTGATTGTGCCAGATAGCAGCATTTCACAATTAACCTGATTGTTCCAGATAGCAGCATTTACCATTTAGCCCGATTGTGCCAGATAGCTGCATTTTCAATCTAGCCTAACTGTGCCAGATAGCACTTGTGCCAGATAGCAGCATTTCCCATTTGGCCTAATTGTGCCATATAGCAGCATGTCCCATTTGTCCTGATTGTGCCAGATAGAATAATATAGCCTGAATGTGTAGATAGCTTGATTGTACCAGATAGCAGCATTTCACATGTAATCGGAATATACTAGATTGTAGCATTTCCCATTTAGCCTAATTGTGCCAGATAGCAGCATTTAACAATTAGCCTGAGTGTGCCAGATAGCAGCATGTAGCCTGTTTGTGCCAGATGCCAGCATTTTGCATCTAGCCTGATTGTGCCAGATAGCAGCATTTCACAATTAGCCTGATTGTGCCAGGTAGCAGCATTTTCCATTTAGCCTGTGTGTGCCAGATATCAGCACTTTCCATTTAGCTTATTGTGCCTGATATCAGCATTTCACATATATCCTGAATGTGCCATATAGCAGCATTTCACAATTAGCCTGATTGTGCCAGATAACAGCATTTCACAATTAGCCTGATTGTGCCAGATAGCAGCATTGCCAATCGAGCCCAACTGTGCCAGATAGCATTTGTGCCAGATAGCAGCATTATCCATTTGTCCTGAGTGTGCCAGATAGAAGCATTTATCCTGAATGTGCTAGATAGCTTGATTGTGCCAGATAGCAATATTTTGCATGTAACCTGAATAAACCAGATAGTAGCATTTACCACTATGGGTAGCAGTACTTCCAATCAAGCATAATTGTGACAGATAGCAGCATTTCCCATTTAGCCTGATTGTGATAGATATCAGCATTTCACATCTAGCCTAATTGTGCCCGAGAGCAGCATTTTGCATTTAACCTGAGTGTACCAGATAGCAGCATTTAGCCTGAATGTGCCAGATAGCCTGATTGTGCCATATAGCAGCATTTCACAATTAACCTCAATGTACCAGATAGCAGCATTTAGCCTGACTGTGCCAGGCAGCCTGATTGTGCCAGATAGGTAATTTTGCATTTAACGTGAATTTACCAAACCACAGCATTTGCCATTTAGCATAATTGAGCCGGACAGCCTAAATGTACCAGATGGTAGAATTTCCCATTTAGCCTGTTTGTGCCAGATAGCATTTTACATTCAGCCTGATTGTGCCAGATAGCAGAATTGTTCCAGATATCAGCATTTCCCATTTAGCTAGTTGTGCCTGATAGTCTAACTTTGCCAGATAGCCTTACTTTGGATTTAGTCTGACTGAGCAAGAGAACCACATTTAGCATTTAGACTGAACTGTACCAGATAGCCCGGGTGTGCCTCATAACCATAGTTCAACCATTGCAGGAACTCAAATCTTGGGAGGTTTACTATGGCATTGCTCTGGTCAACCCTCCAGACCATCGTTCTTCGCCTTCTAAACCATTAAAGAAGGGGAACAGCCATATGCAAATCAGGCTTGGTTCCACCCCAAAAGAATCAGTCCAGCCTGAACTGCTTGGCCACATCCCTTCTGCATGTGACGAACAAGCATCACCATGCATGTTTTAGCCTTGTTGTGCCTCATCAGTTTGAAGTGGCTTGAGTTTCTCGGTCCAGCAGGCACGGCACCCAGGTCTGGGTGTACCTGTCCCACTTGGGGTGACCATAGCAAAACAAAAGAGGTGATCACTGGACGGTTTAGAATTTATTTTAACCTCTGCCATTGCTCTGGGAAACCCTACAGACCATCATTCTTCGCCTGCCATGCCATTACAAAGGGGGAAAGCCCATATTCAAATCAGGCTTGATCAGGCTTGGCTGAGCATTTTAATGGACACCCTGAATTTAAAAAAATGGGTTGTGCATTGAAATGTCCAGAAAGGAATCATATTCTCCTGCAACTATTTGCAATGGGGACTGAAGGATGCACACTAAGCACGGCAGGGTCACTCCTGAACCTGTAATTATGTTTTGTTTATTTGCAAGCAGCGGTATCTGCTGCTGTCACCCTTTCAATACTATCCCCCAAACAGGGATAGAAATGTTTTTTTTCACATTTCATATTGATAGGCTGTTTAAAGCCCCTCTAAGTGCTAGCCACTGTGAAATGTGCTCCTGGCCGCAGTTTTGGGGATTCTAGCCCCAGTGTGTGCAACAACAACAAAATATTTAGAAACAAAAGGTGAAAAGAAAGTGCAACAACTTAGGCCCTTATTCACAAAGCGTTTTCAAATAGGGTTTTGCCATTATAAAACGCTTCTGTGAATTAAGCCCTTAATGTACATGAACTGAGAAAATAGAGAGAGAAGAGCATTATGGTTGGAAGGCACCCATGACAATTATAAACAGTATTCCTCCAATTCAACTTCCTTCCATGTTCCTGCCACATCCTGGAAGAATCTATATACAACGGTTTGGCTTTCAGATAACATTTGATAAAGTCCAGTAGCAAAATACAACTTTGCATGTCCATGACTGAAGTGCAAACTGTTTTGCTTCAGAAGATTATGGTGTGAGGTTTAAAAAAAAATGGATCCAGTGAAAACACATGCATGTTCAAAAAATGTATGTAAGAGTCATGCTTGAATAAAGCTTTAATATCCCAAATAGAACAATTTACAGAAATAAGATAAATCTGGTCATGGAGGAAACATGGAATGAATTGTAAGGTACGACCTTGGGACAACCAGACAATAAAACTCTCCTCTAAGTAAAATGGCTTAGTGCACCTCTTTGGAAGGAAACCAAGATTTATTTTCTGTACAAATAGGAAAAAGGTGACAGAAGGTCCTGAAGAACAAAACTGACACAGAGCTCTCTGTTAGTTCAATGCAGGCCAAGGTGTTTAAAGGAAACAAGCATCACTCAAGGCTTAACTAATATACAATGTTAACCACCCACCCACATTGGCTACCACCTATATTCATACTACCAGTGACCTTTAGTCCATTGACCAATTGGCCACATCCTAACCTGCCCCTACCCTCTAACAAGTGGTCCCCCTACTTCATCACCTTGAATTCCGGCTACTGGATTGGTGAGTTACCTGGAATTGTAACCTCCCCTTCTGCTTAGTCATGTGTTGTGCACCTGGTCATTAACATGAATTCAGTGGGTAACTATGAGGTCAAATTGGCTTCTCTTGATACCAGATATGCAGGCACACTCACATGTCTCCTCATAGCGGCACTACATTTGCTGCCATTACCTCTTGCTCCTTGTATCACAAATTACAAGATGTTTAACTCCTGGCCCCACCGTTATCAGCTGCCGCTGGCTGGAGCCCCTTCTGGCTATCCCTAGGACCACAGTAACCAGCCAAATTCTGATGGATTTAGGTACTCTAGTTTACAGCCGGCTGGCAGCTGAAATGAGATGACCATCATACTTGACAGGTGGGGGTGCTAGTGCATTAAATCTAGACTGAGCATTTTGGCAGCTGGAGACCTCTGCCCCAGCCCCCATGGGTTGTCCTGCTGGATGGGCAGAGCCCTAGCCTTGCTCAGCCATGCACATTCCATTCTGGTTTTGCAGACCTAGAGCTCAAAACAATTATACTGGTATCAGTGCGATATGAAGACCATGATTCTGAGCTCCACTGCTGGTGCTTGGGAAGGGGAGATAATTTGAACTCGTCATCACTCTGTGCTGCTACATTTCCAATGGGGAATAGAAAATGCTAGTCCTCACGTCCAATATGGAGGTGGTTAGATATTTCTTGCATCCAGGCGCAGTATATGCTGCATCAATGTTATTTAATACATTTTCACTGCTGTTACACTATATGATGACCCATGCACTATGCTTGGGCATATGTACATGCGCATAACTGCTACAGACAACTGCGTCTATCATTCCCACTTTGAGAGTTCCACCGACCCACTTCTGCCGCATATATCCACTTTCTCTTGCACTAATAGTTTTTCGTAAGCCTGAATCGTTTTGGCGGCCATGGGAGCTGTACGCACATCCCATCAGAAATAATAAATAAATGCAAGGTATCATCGCGGTGTTAGCAGGAAAAGCAGAGGCATAATGGAGGGTTGACATAAACTCAGAAATACCAACTACAACACCCAGAAACATGAAGCAATAGTTGAGCATGCATTATTGTATGAGAAATCAAGCGTGTCGGAGCAGATAGTTTACGGGTTAAGCATTTGACTCAAACATGGGCATAGCCTAAACTTTGCATATTTCAATTTCAGCAAGGCGACCCAGCTGTTAATCCTTCCGACGTCGTCAAATTGTGTACAATGAAATGACATAATATCATTACTGAGATTTGAAACAAAAGGGAATCCGGCATAAAATGCTATTTGTCGTTCTCAAATCAACTGAGCACATTGTCCTCTGCAGCGAGCTGTACGCCCATGGTTGGTAACAGTACTATATACGGAACAAAATAACGAATATTAAAGAAATAAAGTGTTTACAGAAAAGAAGAAATTATGCACCTTTTTTGGAAGCATCGCTCTGCAAGTTAATGAAGCGACGACGCGATTCTCGTAAATTTGCTGCTTAAACTTAGAATAGGCTATGGTTTCCTAGACTGCGACGTTGAACAGCCTGTACCAGAAAATCATTGAAAGTGAAACAGCACTCAGAAGAAATAACTTAGCTGAAATCGACTGAAAAAATGAGGGCCAATCTTTCGCATGTTACTATTTTTTTAAAGTAATGATAGATTACACGATCCGATTGACAGGAAGAACAAGGTGTATGTTTCTCTGCCAGCCCCCGCGACTTATTCCTCTTGCTTCTCAGCAGTCGTGCTCTGTATCTGTATATGCCTTGAAAGGTTTACCTTAAACTCCTGGAACTGGGTGAAATGGGAGGGAATAAGAGCTTACTTTCAAAAGGAAGGGGCTATTCCTCCGTGCGCAAAAGCCTTTTATTTTGGTTCTGGAATAATTTGTTTCACTACTAGACGCTGTTGAAAAAGAATGTTATTTTGCTTGCCTCAATTCATTGTCTGAATGAGTATGCTCTTCAAACGTATTAGTGTTTGATCAGTGTCCAGCCAGAGTGAGACGAATTATGAATCAGTGTCTTCGAAAAAAAAAAAACACAGTGTTCTGTTTGTCACTGCTAACTGAAAATCCGTCATTCTTCATGTAGCTATAAATATTGGCCTGCTTGTGTAGAGCCCATCATGATTGTCTTGTTCATTACCTGACGAAAAGCCTGGCTCCCTTCCTGTTAACACTTCCAGCTCCTTGTAGGCCACAGGAAGTGGAGGCCAGGTGCATGTGCCATTTTTATAATGAAACGTGTGTTGCAGTACCTCTTCCATGCACCAACCACCTTTGTGGTTTATTTGTTTAATCAATCTTTTAGATCTTTTCATGTTCTATTCTAATCTTTGCTTAGGTCACCCTTTGTCAGTGATCCTTTTTTTAAGGATCCATCAGGACCATGCTGTTGTGGGGTACGCATGAAGCATTTCTGGTGATGGTGTGTTTGGGAGTCTTAGCTATGATGATCAGTGTTACAGAATGCCATGTGCGAGTTGGTGTAATCCTCGGCTTTACTGATTTTTGCCAGTTGAAATGATGCTGGTTTTCTCAGAAAGAGCTAGCTGAAGGTGAGCTTTGCTAAACAGGCCAAACTGTCCAATGCTTCTTGCTAGAAACAACTAAGAGAGAGAGGAAGTGTTGTGCAGCTAGGTAGAGGAGTTGTTAACAGGTGAAGGAACCTGCCATATTCTAAGGCCCCACTACCTTCTTGGAACTTACCCCCAAATGATTAGCAGATAAGGCCATCTGGGAGCAGCCATCACAAATATTAGCTCTTGTTACAACAAAGGCTTGCCACTTACAAAGGGCTTGGAATGGTCAAAACTCTTGCAACAAAATTACGATATAAGGCTACACCTCCTGCGCACCTTTATTTCATTTTTTTTTCATCTCCATGAAATCATCCTTTAAAGCGTCACAAAAAATTTCACTGAAAGCTTGTTGGGATAAAAAGTCTGCCCAAAATCCCCAGCCATTTGGCATGAAGATAAAGATTTAAAAGGAGGGTGCAGACCTTCTTTCTAACCACTTTGTGGGAACATTTGATGCAAACTGCAGTTGAAAAGGCATTACTGCAGCTGGGCACTGCTAGGCAGGTTTTTTCATACTGAAGTGGCAAGCTTTGACAATTGCCTTGGCAACCTTCCTAAATAGGTTGGGCAGAAGATGAATTTGGCTTTTACACAGAGACCCATTGAAGGGTCTGAAAGCAACCACAGGACCTTATGAAGTGGCCCTTGGCTCTTGCTGACTATTTGATCCAATTTGAGCCACGGTGAGTGCACCAAACCTTTTTGAGCCATAGCAAAGAATGAACTGAGCTGCCTTTGACACTGTACACCACATAATGGTTTGAACGCCGATCGAAACATCTCCCTCCTGCCACAAGCTTTTACGAGCAGCAGCCCTTGCTGGTTGCAGAAGAGCATTCCATTACTTGAAACAATCAAGCTAGACCTACACTAAAATGAAATTGCCCGCTTCACCCATCGAGACAAATCAACATTTTAAGTTGTGTGAATTTAAACATTGCTGCTTCTCCCAAGCTTCTTTGAGCCCCGAGTCATTGCTTCTAGATGGATTGCCACACTCTGCTTAATCCCGTTGAACCAGCTCAACCTACCCTAATGCCATGAGGGACACCAGAAAGTAACTACAAATTTGGCTCCATAGTGTAGCACATTTGAAAGAAGAAAATAAAGTATCTTATAATCATTCTATTCCACTGGCCTTGTTAAATGGGCCCTAGTGACATTTAAGACCCCACTTTAAACACTAAGGATATATTATTGAATTTATTTAATTTTCTACAAGAATTTTTACCTGGAGACCCCTGTTCCCAGACTGCCTCTTTCTCCCAAAGTCTACATGTACTGTGTATTTCTGTACAGAAATGGATTGTTAGTGTGTGTAATAGTGTGCCTTTCCTTTTAGTGTAAATGAAGTATTATTTTTCTTAAAACCTTGATTGGACATTTCTTTTTTGTGGTACTTACTGCACTATTGATGTTTGTCTACTTCCATGCTCAATCTCACCCTGTTGAGGAGCATAGCCTGCCCTAGCACCATGCTACCTTAAAGATGTGGAGTAGGTACTCTATTCATGTTGTGCCAGTTTCACTTTTATGTTTGAGAGCACTGCTGGTGTAGTAGTCGTGTGGGGCTAAGTAGGAGTTTGGAAGCCACTATAGATCCCTGTACGTGGGCAGTTATATGGACATTTTGTCACACTTGTGGCAAGAGGGAAGATCCAGTATGGACTGCAGCAACAATGTAGTTTAACAAAATGAACACATTGTACATTAGAAAATCTGCCAGGCTAATTACGTATAAAGGAACTGAACAGTGATACCGTAAATGGTTTACAAGTCAGTGGCCTTTTTGATCTGTGTCAGGACCAGGGTAATCCACTGTTGCACTACAATTAGTAATCTTGAAATGCCTTTAAGCTTTTGAGGATGCAAGGATGGATGAGGAGGGTCCGGGGATGGGTAGTGACTCTGCGCTCCAAAGCAAGGCATTAATTCCAGTGGTTGCAAAGCAGAAGATGGGGGATGGTAATAGCTGTTTGTGCCATTCTTCCCAAATAGAGGGTAGTGTGGTTTATCCTAGGCCCTGATTCTCGGTCAGGTCAAATAATAGTTAAACTGTAACTGTTCCACCTATTAGAAAGCACTCTCCAGGAAGAGAGGGAGGTGGGACTGGCAGAGCAGAAGAGGAGCTAACTAGTGATGTTGCACAAGTTAGAGCTTGAAAAGGACACATCCCCAAGGATACAACCATATGAGGTGAGTGAAGGATATTTCCATTTGGTTTGCAGCACCTCTAACTCAAAGAGGCGGATGAGGGATTGTGGTTTGCAGCCCTGATGAGTAGGTTACTGACTCATGGCAATTTTGCTATCATTCAGATGGGTCCCAAGTAGAGTGCTATTTAAAGCAAAATTAAAGTAGCCGTCCTCTGTAGGTTTTTTCAAAACCCAGCATCTCTCTTTATTGTGCCAGTGATTCCCACATGCTATGGATGCTTCATATAGAAGTGGACTAACACAATCTCATGCTTGGAAGTTTGTCTGGATTATATTGAAAAATCTCAAGTACTCATCCATTAGCATGAGTAGATATTTACTGGGTATTAATGGATGAAAGAAGTTGGTACAAAATAAAATTGGTACAAAAAGAAATGGACCCTGGTAGTGGGGCTAGAACACTTCAATGTGTAACTAATTGACAATCTTTTTTTATAAAAAAATGTATATTTTATTATTTTCAAAATAACACCTTTGTTCTTGTTCACTCGTTAATCATATAGACAAATCATAATGTTTGTCACCTTTTCAATCTCTTCACCGATCATCTACTCTTCCATTCTATACTGTTATTGATTCATTCTTACAAAAAACAGGGGATTCCCTTTGGCTACTCTCCCTGCCTGATATTTAGAGAAGGTCATTCGTACAGCACACAATAACCTCAATTCATTTGGATATTTACCAGCTATCTGTAGTTCTCCCACACACGACCTCTCCTCGCTCGCCTCCGAATAATGGGTCCAGGTTTGCCTTTGTAATCTCAAAGGTTTGGAGTGCACAGTGAGAACATGCACAAATAAAACAGAAAAATCATGCTCACCACTAAACCACTGACAATAGTGTATACTAATAAATGATCCCATGTAATGTAATAAGGTATGGTCACTGAAAGGAAATAAGGCCAAATCCATTCTAAATGCAAGGGGTAGTCATCACCGAATTACACATATTTTTTGTAAGAAAATACCACCAGACCCCAGATCTAAACAAAATATCCTACAAGCCCCTCCAGATTAAAAACACATTGTCGATGAAGCATTTCCAGGTGACTATATTGTCACTGAATGTCTGTTGTTGTAGCTTGTTATTCATACCAAGGATGTTTACCACCTCGAAGTTGGCCATGTATAAGTTAGCCACCGGTGGGGCAAATGTTGCCCCCATACTAACCTCTCTCAGTTGTTTATACAATTGTTTCTTAAATAAGAAAAAAGTTTTCACTCATTGCTAATCTGCCACATTCCAGGATAAATCCAGTAGGTGGCATATGGGGGATCGGTCGTTTGTCCAGGTACTTGACTAGGACTTCAAGGTATTCCATCTGGGGAATAGAGATACAAAGTGACTCTACATCCGTTGTTACGAGGATGTTGTCTTTCTCCACCTGTATGTCATTTATAATGTGAATCATGTTGGTAGTGTCCTTGATATAGGTGGGCATGAGCTGTACAAATGGTTTCAAGAAATAATCGCTGTAGATAGACAAAGGTTCTAGTATGGAATCTATAGCCAAAACTATTGGTCTGCCCAGTGGATGTAATGGATTTTTATGGACTTAGGGTAGTATGTAGAACACCCCTTTCTTGGGGTGATTTTTGCATAGATATATCTGTTCTTCCCGATTTATCAATTTATCGTCGTATGCATGTTTCATAAGACTGGTAATTTAAGACATAAGTCTCTCAGTGGGGTTGTACTCCAACTTGTGATATGATCCCATATCGCCCAACAATCTGGGGCATTCTTCTTCGTATTTACAAGTGACCATAATGACAGTACCTCTGCCTTTATCGGCAGGTTTAATTGTCAACAGTTTATTTTCGATTAGCTTTTGAGGCTTTCCCTCTCTTCCGTCTTTAAATTGTCATGATGGTGATTTTTCATTTTGAGTGCTTCTTGTGTTTGTTTTATCACCAGATTCTCAAATGTCAGTATTTCCGGAGGGCCCACATGTGAGGGGGGAGTGAATTGAGATTTATTTTTGAGACCTGTGATATTTGCAGTCTCTGATTCATCATGTGTTCTTCTATCATTCTTGTTCAAACTAGGTAAATACATTTCAAAGTAATGTTTTAACCTAATATTTATAAAGAATCTTTGTAACTCAACTTCACATGTAAAGGATTCAGCCTTAGACACTGGTACAAAAGATAACCCTTTGGCTAGTAAGTCTAATTCAACATTAGTCAAACAAGGATGAGGATAAATTAAAGATGGGTATTTTATCAATTTCCATTAATTCTAGTACCACTGGTGTGTCCTGACCCCTGGTCCGAATTGCTGTTCCCTCTGTCTCGAGCGGCCCCTTTGTCCTCCCCATTGAAAAAAAAAAACTGACTGTTGTCCCCTGGTATTACTTGTACTACTGCTTGCTTGAACCTGTATGGTTAATGCTTAACCCATACACACAATTTGTTTGTGATTTTTGAAACAAGGGGCTAGAAACGAATGTATTGTTTATTGTTTATTGTAGATCTGTACCAGAAGACACCATTCACCTATATATTGTTTAGACCTGACCTGAGTTGAAGTCTGTGTTGATCCTGAAGAAGGTTGTTGAATCATGGGTCCATCATGCAAGGGCTGATTACACAAGTGAAACATATGTAGATCTAGCAAATAAGCTCTGGAGCTATTTGTCGTATATGCACACAAAAAGAATGATCACTGGTGTAATTAAAATTGAAAAATATTAGAGTTGTTTTTTGTGATAGGAAAATGTTTCCTGGACTTGTTTTGTTCAATGAAGGTATGGAATGAAAGAGTAGATGATTGGTGAATAGATTGAAAAGGTGTCAAACATTATGATATGTCTATATGATTAATGAGTGAACAAGAACAAAAGTTTTATTTTGAAAATAATAAAATATGTATTTTTTGATGAAAATATTGTCGATTAGTTACACATTGAAGTGTTCTAGCCCCACTACCGGGGTCCATTTCTTGTTGTACCTATATAAATCTTACCGCGAGGACTCTGGGTGTACAGGTAACCTTTTGTTTCACTTTTGAAAGAAGTTGGTTACTTCAGCTTGTATAGTCCAGATATATCGGGTTTGCTGGTGCAATGACATCTTATCAATTATGAAGATCAGGGTTAGGACCTACACTGTGTCCCAACATAGTTTATATTTTCATGCTGTTACTATGGGTGTCATCACGAGTTTGAAGGCAGCCATGGAGCTATTAGTGCCATTGCTGCCTCCAAACTCATGTCCATGTTCTCTGAATGGGGATTTACCCGGTCATTCCAACCTTGGAGGACCCGGTAAGTCCCCATTCAGATAACCATTCCCTGTTCCCATTCGAGCCCCCATAGGACTCAATGGGAATAGGGACGGGGCTAATAACGGGCCTGTAAATTACGTGCCCGTTATTAGTTCTCTGGTCCCTTAGCGGCACCCGCTAAGGACGGCTGGTTTTACCAGCCGGCCTTAGTGGGATCCGCTAAGGGATCTCGGCGGTAAGGGGTTAACAGCACCGGAATCCTTACCAGTGCCGTTAACCCCTTACTGCCACACTCGTAATGACCCCCTATATCTACTTCATATGTTGAGTCAACTGTTTGCAGGTTGATACAATTAGGGATTCAAATTTGGAATCCTCCTAGATATGGTCCTTTCCTATTTACAACCATTCCCTTTCTTATGTTTTTAAATATTTTAATTTCATGTTGAAATACTTCCAGTGTGTAGTAGCTTGGTTCTGTGACATTTACCCTTTCTTCAGCTTTCTATTTGTGAAGTACATAAGAGTTAGCTTTATGCAATTTCAGTAAGCATGACAGACACTGAGCGTACTGTTTGAAGTGGAAATTACTTTAGGCATCTGCCACTGGTGGATGCATTGTAGCGTTTCTCGTCTGTGAATGTGTTTGCCATCTACATGATTATAATGTTTTCCTAACTTGTGTAAGATGTTGAAGTCATATTCATGTAGTTTCAGGCTTCACCATTCAATTTTTGATTGGTATCTTTTAGTCTGGGTCGATGTGAGAGTACAGTGACAATGGTAAAATATTTGTCCTATGTAAACATGGTATAATATTCACATACTTATACTACTGTTAGTCTCTATTTGTTATGCTGGTTTGCTTTCTACGTTGAGTTATGCTAGCATGGCCCTGAGGCCTACTGAGCATGCATTCATTGGAGGGGTGCAGGCAGGCAGAGGGCATGCTCAAAGTAGGCCATGTGCTCACCAGTTGTTACATCTTTCATGAGTGTGGTAAAGACCTCCTAACATTCTGCATATTAGTCAAATGGTCTCCCCTCTTTTGTTAGTTCCCCTGTAAGCATGTTGTTGGTGATATTGTCCATGATGTATCTGATGCAGTGCTGGCACTCGTAGAAATTACTTACTTTCTCCTCCATACAATTTTGACAGAGGTTGTCTACTATCATTACAATCCTCTCCGCTTCTTGTTGCTTTTCCTATCTTAAAACACGTGCCCAAGAAAAGTTAATTCCACCTAATCGAATTCACAATTCTCTGTATTCAATGTTAAACCAGCTGCTTCTATCGCTTCACATAATCTATTCTATGCCAAATCATGCTGCTCCTGAAAAGTACTATATTTTTGGGTGTTACTGAAGCAATTCTAAATGCTCCTTAACACCTTTTTAAAAATATGTTCTTGAAACATATTTGCAGCAAGGTACGCACCAAAGCCAGAGTGCCAGGCGTTTAAAAAAAGTAGTTATCTGCGATCAATGTGGGCAGCCCAATTGATCAAATGTTTGTTTGGTTGCAGTTAAGAGAAGGTTTTCCCCCATTCTGAATGCTGCTCAAGTCGTTAATATCATCGGTATGTTGTCTTTCTCCTTAGATTGATTTGTTTACCTGTCAGGCATTGACACGCATCCATATTTGACAATCACCAGTTTTCTCTTTGGCACCACTCTGATTCCCATGGTGCAGTTCCCTGCACTGGTGCTATTATGTCTTGTTCAAGAAGCGCCCGTTATTCTTCCATCATTGGCTGAATGAGTAATGGAGCTGGTCTATGATTCTGGGGATTGTGTGAATCATAACCATCTATGTGTAGGGTCACTTTTGAGTTGAGCAGTTTACCAATTCCTCTGAATATACTGGGAATGTGTCCACCACTGCCTGTTTCATCACCATGTTAATCTTTTAGAGACCCTAAAGACATTTGGGAAACCTTTATCCTATGTAGCAGAATGTTTCATTCCACCTATCCTCAATGTGCATCCATTTCACCAATTGCCACCATTTAGTTTTAGCATATTCAAATACTTCTACGTTGGATTGCATGAAAGGCAGACTCTTTTTTTTATCTTCACATATTCTGTGAAGCATAGGCTTGTCATCATTGATTCTGTGTTGAACACAAACCTGAGAGCAAATTTTACAATGAGGATGTTGATGTTTTCTCCGACTTCATCTTCTCCTTCTGGCATCCTCTAGATATATTCACCATGTTCTTTCATCTGTTTCAGAATCTAAAAAAAACACCTGCCTCACGTGTCCTGGTTTCCAACACTGTTGTCTTATTTCTTTTTCTCCTTCTGCTGTCTGTCTATTGGTATAATTGATTTGCAGATGATTGCAATCCTTGTCCCAGTTGAGACACATGTGTCCCATTACTGTACATGTCTCCATGCCTTGGAAGAAACCCCGTCTGTAGCATGTTATCCGATTCAAACTTTAGTGTGTTTGCTTAGTTGGTCTACTATTTTCTCTCATCTCTCTTCTTAGCTGTCTGCTCATTAATTGCTGTTTTTCACAAGTACAAACACTTCTGTGTTCTATCTAAGTCCCCTTTTTATCTATTCTGGCACCAGTTCTAGCTATGAGGAGGAGGATTGAAAATTGCATGGTTTCTCTGAAGAACCTTTGTCATTGGGTAGGAGTGAATCACCATTTAGGTCAGCCAGTTTGCCCTGTTTATTTGAAGCATGTTTTAAGTGGCAGTACACCCCTAGTTAGGACAAGTTGGTTGCAAAACCATCCAATGAAAACTGTGATGAATTTCGCGGCCATAGGTGTGCAGATGGACCCAGAGGAGGTCCACTGGGAATTCTCTCTAGCTCCCCATATTTGTCCAAGGCTACAGCAGTAAAACTTCACTGGCACACAGCCTCTATAGTATTTCTGAGGACTCTGGTGTACCAATGCCATTGCCAGAGTAAATCCCCCGGCAAACCATCATTGGAGACTAGTGGCCATCCCCAAACTAAAGGCATGCATTGCTTGCTAGAAATAGAGATTCATGGCAATGGAATCAAGGTGTGAACTGAGAAGCACTGTTGCCACACCACGGCACACACACACAAACACACACATACACACACACGTTTTACCTACCTTGTGGGGACTATGTGTGGAAACCAGCCTTGTGGGGACTAACCTTTCCCAATGTTCTGGAAATGTGTTAATAGCAGAAATATATTCAGAAAAAAATCATAATACAGGATCCAACTTCAAATTTGCAAAAATACTTATTTTTAGTCGCGTGTTTGGTACCATCTTTGCGGGGACTTGAACGTGTGTTACCATCCTTATGGGGACTTACCACATTATTCTTATTCGGGATGGAATGTATAATGAGCAAATGAAAAAATGCTTACTTTATAGTACTTAGTATACAATATACAATTATATTTTATATACAAGTACATTCCTGATTTTTAGGCACCACAACAGATGGATTAGGATGTTTTTGAATTTGCAAGATGTTTAATTTGCATGTGAAACTTAAAGGCAGTTTGTTCTGGCAGTAAACACTATTATAAACACTAAAAAAACTTCCAGGAAAGAGAACTGTGGCACAGAGATGGTGTTCAATTATGACAATGGTATGGTCCCCACAGAGATGGTGTGTGATTATGATAACACCAAAGTCCCCACAGAGATGGTGTGTGATTACAATGATGTTAATGTCCCCACAAAGATGGTGTGTGATAAGAAAGAATGTTATTAAAGACACACAGAGGCCATGCAGAGGTCAACAAAAGATGGGAACTCAATCATTTCTGTCCAGTATTAAACTCCCCAACGTTTGTCCTCATTTCTCATCTCCTATTGCCCACCTAAATGACTTTCTTATCCTTTGCCTACTGCTTTACACCACACAAATATATCCATCTCACACATGACAGCCTTATGCATATTAATACCACATGAACCAGATGGAGGCATGCCAAAGCTCTAACCTCTATCCATTTTACTCATCCCCTAATCCAGTGGCTAATTCGGCATACTAGCACACTCATTTAATAGACCTTGGGCCCTTATCTCCATAAAAATGAGAAATCCAAGTGCCACTTTTACAAACCATACTGAACCATACCAGCATTGGGCACTGAGGTAGGTACGGCCTCCACTTGTCAACACTGAAGGCTTTTCAGACGACTCCCCATCTAACCCACTAAGACCCCAACACCAGTTTCCTCTAGTAGAACCATGTGCAATAAAACCCCCAAAATGCTTCTCTATTAAAGACATTTCATTTTGTTGGTTGTGTGTGATAATGATGTTGAAGTCCTCAAAGAGATGGTGTTTGAATATAATGATTTCAATGGCCCCACAAAGATGGTGTATGCATATTCAGATTTTTAAGTCCCCACAAAGACGGTGTACGATGATAATAACATTAACATCCTTTACAGAGATGGTATATGATAACAGTGATGATTATGTCCCCATGGAGATGGCATGTTGCTATAATGATTTTAAGTTTGTTACAGAGATGTGTGATAACGGTGATGATTAAGTCCCCAGAGATATAGTGTGTGCCATAAAGGAGGGTTAAGACCCCACAGAGATGGTGTGTGATAATGGTAATGATTAAGTCCCCACAAAGATGGTGTGCGATTAAAAATAGGTTGAAGTCCCCACAGAGATGATGTGTGATTATTGTGATGTTAGAGTTAAAGTCCCCATGGAGATGGTGCGTGATAATGGTAATGATTAAGTCCCCATAGAGATGGTGTGTTTTTTTTAAATGTATTTATAAGGTGTGCCAGACCCGAAGGTATCAGGGCACAGAAGAAGCAAGAAGACTTTCAGCTTAGGTTACATAGTGGCATATAAAATACAGGTCAGAATATACAGATGCATAATGTAGACGATATAGCAGAAGCATAGATACATACGATACAAGAATAACACTATACAAACGGGACATAAATATATAGAGCACTCTGGTGTGTTATTATAACGATGTTAAAGTCCCCTCAGAGATGGTGAATGATTACAATGAGGATGAAGACCCCACAGAGATGGTGTTTGAAGATAATGATGTTAAAGTCCCCACAGAGATGGTGTGTGATAACGATGATGATTATGTCCCCATAGAGATGGTGTGTGATTATAATGATGGAAAAGTCCCCACAGAGATGCTGTGTGATAAAAATGAGGCTGAAGACCCCCACAGAGATGGTGTTTGAATATAATGATGTTAAAATCCTCACAGAGATGGGGTTTGATTTTGATGATTAGAATGGCTCCACACAGATGGTGTATGTATATTCAGATTTTTAAGTCCCCACAAAGATGGTGTACGATGATAATAACATTAATGTCCTTTATAGAGATGGCATATGATAGCAGTGATGATTATGTCCCCATGGAGATGGCATGTGGGTATAATGATTTTAAGTTTGTTACAGAGATGTGTAATAACGGTGATGATTAAGTCCCCAGAGAGATAGTGTGTGCCATAAAGGAGGGTGAAGACCCCACAGAGATGGTGTGTAATAATGGTAATGATTAAGTCCCCACAAAGATAGTGTGCGATAAAAAATAGGTTGAAGTCCCCACAGAGATGGTGTTTGAATATACTGATCTTAAAGTCCCCACAGAGATGTGTGATTATTTTGATGTTAAAGTCCCCATGGAGATGGTGTGTTATTATAATGATGTTAAAGTCCAGACAGAGATGGTGTATGATTAAAATGAGGCTGAATACCCCACAGAGATGGTGTTTGAAGATAACAATGTTAAAGTCCCCACAGAGCTGGTGTGTGATAACGATGATTATGTCCCCATAGAGATGGTGTGTGATTATAATGATGTAAAAGTCCCCACAGAGATGCTGTGTGATAAAAATGAAGCTGAAGACCCCACAGAGATCGTGTGTGATTATAATGATGTAAAAGTCCCCACAGAGATGCTGTGTGATAAAAATGAAGCTGAAGACCCCACAGAGATGGTGTTTGAATATAATGATGTTATAGTCCCCACAGAGATGGTGCATGATGGATGAGTATGTCCCCACAGAGCTGGTGTGTGATAACGATGATTATGTCTCAATAGAGATGGTGTGTGATTATAATGATGTAAAGGTCCCCACAGAGATACTCTGCCATAAAAATAAGGCTGAAGGCCCTACACAGATTGTGTTTGATAGGGGTGGTGTTAAAGTCTCAGAGATAGTGTCATAATGGTGATGCTACCTTCCACACAGAGATGTGTGACAATTGTGATGTTAAAGTCAGTGATTATATGCAACAGCATAAATAAATATATAATTGAAAATTGTATAACCTGGCTTATGCTATTTTCGTGGCTTCTTGGCATTATGATCTGCAATAGAAGAAGGTGGGGGTTGGTGGCAGCAGAGTAAAAGGTGAGCTGCAGATTCTTAAGTGTGATTAGTACAGATTTGGATACATCGGTTTACTGTGAGGTTGTGAAGTGAGGTTGTGAAATGGATACATGGGTCTTGCGTAGACATATGCGCCCAGGTGTGTTGTATTATATACTACTAGCAGGTGTACCCGTGCTTCGCACAGTAAATCCTACTTAAATCCTAGTTTGAAGTTTATTTAATAAACTAAACCAATGCTTCTTTGAAGAAAAAATTGCTAGTGTTTCCTGTAGGAGCTAGTGTGAACAATTTGTCTTTGTTTCCAACTCTGGACCAAGCCACATAAAGCTGACCATTAAAAAAGCATGAGTCACATAAATCGATTCCAGCTACTTTGAGTTGGAGCATGAGATTGCACAGCAACATTATTGGTGTCCCGATCCACAGCCGAGGCAGCAGCGACCTCAACATAAGTGCTGTCCGTTTAGGGCTGAAGTGTGTAAGATTGAAGTGCTGTACCCGTACGTGTACGACTGAAGCATGTACGCTTTGTACTGTTGAGATGGCATACATTCATCAGCCTCCATGGGAAATGAAGTTCCTGTAATTATTATGATAGATTTGCCATGATGTGACTGACAATGTCATTGGAGACACTATAGAAGAGTCATGCACCATTTCCTGTCACCCGCATTACTACAAAAGCACTGTTTGTGTCAACCGCATGACTTCAAAAGTGAGTGCCGCTAATGTCAGCTAGAATGCTGATAGTGTGGAAAGTTTGGAACAATGAACTGCTGAAGTTTTCATGAACTGCTGAACTTTAGCAACAATGAACGTAGAACTACAGCGGAACTATGGTGCAGAGAGCCATATGATGGGGGAAAGCATTGCACATTGCTTAAAAAAATCTGAAAAAGGTCTATTCTATACATGTTAAATTGTTTACACCATGGAAGCCTACCCACATGCCAAATTTCAGGTTGGTAGCATGTTGGGAAGTATGCTGAACATTTCGAACAGACACACATACATATCCACAAACTTCCATTTTATATATATGGGAATATGGGATACATTACTCACCGTAATCATATTTCTGGTGCTTGTATCTGCTTAGATTCACATGCTCTGCATAGTCCAACATCTAGTGGAAGTTGCAGAGTATCACAAGATTTGTTTTCATAACTCAAAAATGGACGTCGACAGGCCGTGTTAATAATACTATCCCTAGTGTAACCTGTACTGTACACATGGTCCTTCACGCGTCGATGTCCCTCAGATTGTTCATTTCTGACATGAGGTTGCATGAAGTGTAGCGTGAGTACAGATGTAATGAAACAGAAACAGTGATAGCCCAGAAAACATCTGTGTGTCTTCTACTCCAGAAGGGGAGGAAGGGTGGGCACGTTCATCTAAGCAGATAAAAGCACAGAAATACAATTACAGTGAGTAATGTATCCCTTCTGGAGCTTGTGGATCTGCTTAGATCACATGTTCTGCATAGATTACAGAGCAGTATCTGGAGAAAGAGGTGGGAAGTGAGAAGGTAGAGCAGCAAAGAGATGTTTTCGGACGCCTTATTCCACCTGTAAATCTGCTTTAGAGTGTGTGTTAATGCAATAATGCTGTGGGAACGTATGGATGGAACTCAATGTAGCAGCTTTGCAAATGGCGTCTAGCGGGATGTTTGCAATGAAAGCTAGGGTAGCTACTATACCTCTGGTAGATTGAGCCCTGGGGGTGAAAGGTAAGACTTTCCTGGATAGGGAATAGCAGAGCTGTATGCACTTGACAATCCATCTGGAGATGGTGTTCTTTGACATGTGATCACCTTCCCTTCCAGGTGCTATGGAAACAAAGAGTTGGTCTGTTTTCCTTAGAGGTTTAGTTTTGTTCACATAGTACAAGACCGCCCTCCGTACATCAAGTGTACGGAGGCTTCTTTCTGCTCAGTTAGATGGATGTGTTCTGAGGACAACCTTGTCCTTGTGTATTATGAAGAAATGGTCTTGTACGGACAAATCCTGTAGCTCGCTGACTCATCTTATAGAGATGATGTCTACCAGGAATGCAATCTTGTAAGTCAGATGTTTTAGGCTGGCATTGCGCATAGGCTCAAAGGGTGGACCTATGAGCTTGGAGAGCACAGCACTGAGATCCCAACCCAGAGGAGGTTTGGAATTTGAGGTTACAGCCTCTTTATCCCTTCCATGAATGCCTTAATGACTGGAACTTTCCACCAGGACACCTTGTTCTGTGAAGTGGTGTAAGCTGACAGAGCTGCCAGATGCACTTTGATGGAATTAAATACCAGGCCATAATGTATTTAGGTATTTAGGTATTTATTTATTTATAATGCGCACCAAACCCAGGGGTAACCAGGCGCAGAGGCAGCAAGAGGGTTGCAAAAACATAGTTACATACAATAGGGTGAGGTCCCGCTGTGGTTACAGTGCAGGATGTAGAATGTTAGCTGGGGAACAATGTTGGGTTTAGTGTTTGTGACATGCACCATATCACAAATATCTTCCACCTATTGAAATAGCAGTGATTGGTGTTGAGTTTTTGTGCCTCCTTTAGGATATCCATACACCTTTCTGGAAGATTCAAGTGGCCACATTCTATGACTTCAGGAGCCAAGCTGCCAAGTTCATAGATGTAGGGTGCGGGTGGAGGGATGCTCCCTTGTATGTGTTAGCTTGTTGTATGGGCACGGGAGCTTGATTGGGTCGCACATCGCCAGTTTGAGCAGATGTGGAATCTAAGGTTGTCTGGCCAACATGGGAGCAACCACGATTAGAGTTACCTGTTCCTGGTGCATCTTGTGCACTATTTTGCTCAGGAGCGGTGTCAGGGGATGGGGGGGAGGGTGTTGCATAAGCACATTTCCCTAACCAGTTTATCCACAGGGCGTTCCCCTTGGACCCTGGTTGGGGAAACATGGACGCGAAGTCTGGGCATTGTGCGTTTAGGCTTGTGGCAAACAAGTCTAATGGGGGGTGACCCCATTGTGAGAATATTCTGTCTCGAAAGGATATCTCTGTCGAGTTGGCACTCGTGTTCTTCTGGTAGAGGTTATCTGCTTAGAATGTCTGCCAGAGAATTGAGTTCCCCTGGAACATGCTCAGAAGTTAGGAAAATGTTCTGCTTGAGTGCCCACTTCTGTATTCTTGAGGATAGCTTGGACAGACTTTGTCTCTTTGCTTGTTTAGGTAGAACATGGCAGTTGTGCTGTCTGTGAGGACCTGCACTGTTTGACCTGCCAGATGTTGCTGAAAGGCTTGAAGAGCCTTGAGGACTGACAATAGTTACAGGAAGTAGATAGGTTTCTGTGCTGTAGGGCATGCCCATTGGCCATGGGATGTGTGGTGGAAGAAGTGAGCCCCCCCATCCGGCGAGTGAGGCATTTGTAGTGAGGATCGCTTGTGGTGGTGGAACGCTAAAGGGTTTTGCTTTGAGTAGGTTGTCCCTGGACCACCAACAAAGAGCCTGTACCAAGGTTAGCGAAACAACCACTAGATCGTCCCCTGATTGCTTGCCTGAGTCCATTGTTTTGCTAACCATTCCTGCATTGGACACATGCGCAAGTGAATGCATGAGGCCCTCATCCCGTGCAAGTACATTGCTTTGCGTACAGTTATTTGGCGACCGACTTTGTAGTGAGGTACTCGCAGCAGCATGTTTTGTACTCTCTTGTTTTAGGGGAAATTCAGTTCCTCTTTTGTCTTTAGAATAGCCTGTAGAAATTGTTTTATTTGTCTAGGGACTTAGCTTGATATCTTTTTGTTGATGGAAAAGCTCAGATTGAAAAGAAGGTCTATTGTCTTTTGAGTATTTTGTTGGCAAATTTGAGGAGATTCCCTGTTAATTAGTAAGTCATCCAGATAAGGGTATACTGGGATGGACTTTCTGCGCAGGTGTGCTTCCACCACCGCCAGTACCTTGGTGAATACTCTTGGTGCTGAGGCAATGCCGAAGGGGAGTACCTTGAACTGGTAGTGAACTCCCACTATCTTGAAGCACAGATATTTTCTGTGCGCAGGGAGCATTGAAATATGAAAATATGCATCTTTCATATGCACTGTTGCCATGTAATCCCGATTCGTTTTAGGAGTGGAATGTCCCCCTCAAGCGGGATCATGCGAAACCTTAGTGTTTGACATATTTGTTCACAGGCCGCAGATCTAGTACTGGGCGCATGGAAAGGTGATTCTTTGGCGCAGTACGTTGAATAAATACCCTTGTTTACCTGATTTGCTGGAACGATCTCTATGCGTCCTTTTCCAGCAGTGCCTTTACTTTTTCCAACAGTATTTGTTTTTCTTCTGTTGTCATTTTCCTTTGTCTCGGCGGGTGGTAGGGTGGTTTTTGTAACAGCTCAATTCCCACCTGTCACGGTGGACAACACCCACTTGTCTGACGTTATCCCCTCCCATGCGTGGGGGAAGTGTGAAATTCTGCTTCCTACTGGAGTGGCATGGGAGGGGACCTGAAGCGGGGCATCATTATTTGGGAGAGGTGGAGCCTCTCCCAGGTGAGGTTATTCCCTTTTATTTCCTCATTTAAAATTGGGAGCAGAAACTTGACCTTGCGATTGGCCCCAAGACAAGGACTGTTCACCTTGAGTGTAGCCCATGGAATGTTGAGCACCCTGAACCCAAAACCTTCTAGAGTTTGAGGAACCCCGTTGAACATAGGGCTTGTTTGTCAATTGGCCAAGGGATTTGAGCGTCATATTCGTCCTTAGCACTCTTAAGGGCATCTTCAACGACCTTCCTTTGCACAACACTATTACACTGGCAAGAAAGTGAGGATAACTAGTTGTCTCAGCTCATTACTGTTGCAACAACATGAAGAACCAGACGTTATTATCCAAGCCTTCATGCTCTGTCCACTTATCATGCCTCTGCCCAGTAACTACTGCTATTCCATAGGTCTGTGCCATGTCTATGGTAATGTGCCCCCTTGGATTTACTGCCTCCCACTTACACATGCTCATCAATCGGCCTCGGCTTTCTTTCAACCTCTTTAATGGTTCAGACTCAAGAATTAAGATTGCTCAAAAGCCTTTAAAAATGTTACATTATGACAGTTTCATAATTGGATACCTTACTTTTACTGTTTCAAAATATTAGGCTATAAGTCAACCAGGACAGCATAGTCAAATACCTGCAAGAGAATAGTCACACCTTTTCTCCAGAGTCACTCCTATTATGAGAGTAAAATATAGGATGTAAGCATAGGAGGGGTCGACCAGTTGAACACTGCCACATGCTGTTCCCTTGGGGAATTTCAATTCTATCACAGAGCTTCACTGTGAAGTAGTAGATGTGATTACACACTGAGCCACAATACGAGTTAAGCAGTAATTCTGCGATAAATTAGTGGAAAATGAATTAGTGTTACCGCCACTTGATCAGGAAGAATTTCAGCCTGATTACAAGTGGTGGTGGTGTAATTCCCCATTCATTGGATGTAATGGGGCTTTCTTTGTGGAATTACCGTGGCAGAATTCTGCCAAATCTGCTGATTTTTTGGCGTTGAGTGGGAAGATTTTGCTCCAGGGTTTTGCTGGAGATAAAACCTCCATTGAAAGCTGAAAGTCATAATTTGGCATAGTAGTAAAATTGGCGGTAACTCAGTTACTGACAATTTTATCACTTACCACCCAAATCGTAATGAGGCCCACTGTCCTGTGATGGGCTTAAAACTCCCCAACGATTTACACTGCAGAGACATCATTGTTACACTCGCTATCTCTGTGAGAACGTTCACACACCATTCCTCTGGGGACTTCAGTGTAATCACACATTATTCCTGTGGGGCGGGGACTTCAATTTGATGACATACCATTGCTGTGCGGACCTCAATTTGATGACACACCACTACTGTGGGGACTTCAAAATCATCACACACTATCCCTCCGGGTACTTCATACCATCCCACACCATGCCGGTGGCAGCTTGAATATAAACTAGGATTAGCCTTCTGTTGAATTTAGTATCATCCCACACAAGCAAGATAAGACATTTCAATATATTCTCAATTTATTTTTCAATGTTGCGAGGATTCCTTCAGTATAATCATACACCTTCTGTATCATCACAATCTATTCCTCATCAGACTTCAACATCGTGAACGCTAACGCATTTTGAAATGTTAATGTAACAGCACACCTCCTCACATACACCGAATAAAGAAGCAGCCCAATTCACAAAGGGCATCGGAATTAACGCATCTTAAATGTGCTCATTCAGATTCTCTTTTTGTACCCCTTTCTGAATTCACAAACAGGATGTGCTTTTAAATGCCCTGAAACAAAGGCGTTCCCACTGCGCCATTTGAAACAGGTGCAGGTGGAGGCAATAATCATGGTAGGGTAATTTCTTACCCTGTCATAATTTTTCTTTAGAAGTGTGACAATCGCGGGTTAAACCGCTGCATCCACACTAGCATTTCAGCCCCTGAAACTGGGATGAACTGCTTTTCTGTGTCTTTTCATTGTGAGAAACCAAAGGGTGTCTCACTTTCTAAACCCTGCGGATCTCTTGCTCAGGTGGCCAGATCACGGCCATCACCTTTGGGTCCAGACCCTGGGGGTGCGGGAGGATCACCTGGGTGAGGGGTCCTCAGGGAGTGGGGGTGAGACATCTGACGGGGATAAGCGGTATCCCACTTTTTCCTTTACCACTACCCAATCCTATGTTATAGGATATTCCCACCTCCCATGTGAGAAACCTGATGGTGTCTCACCCTCTAGTCCCCAGAGATCTGTCACCCAGGTGACTAGGACATTGCCATGGCTATTGAATCCAGTTCCTGGGGGTGGACCATTGGGGGAGGATCACCTCGGTGAGGGATGTTCAGAGAGTGGAAGTGGGACATGTTAAGTATGAACATCCGGACAACCGCAAGTTAAAGGAACTGTTTATTTTAAGTTATATTTATAATGAAAGGACCTCCAGCTGCATAACAGTACAACCAGGCACACAGGAAAGCAGCAACAGATTCACTTGGAATGCCAACAAAAGTAAACAGCAGCATCATAGCCAAATGGAATGTTCTATTACAGTATGACATATCTCCATTCCAGGCTACATTGAATAGACAGGGCTGTATTCTTTCCATGGCAAAACTTGCTTTCCATTGTTATTGAACACAACATTTATCTTGCTTATATTTCCATATCTTGAACCTACATCTTAATTGACATTTATATATGCCTCATAAAAGCTACACCATAACACATCTCCCTCCTTTATTTTATTCCAAAAACATCATCCACCCCTTTTCACAAAAGCAACACGATTCAAGTTCCACACTTGTCCTCCCACTACCCGAATCGCTCCACGCAGCACAGCAATTACCTTTACAGGATCAGAATATAGTGCTTCTCCTTTCTTCTTCAACACCCCTTTCTTTATCCTCACCATGTCTCCACATGTAATTCTCAAAGTTTTCTTCCCTCTCCTTGCATTCTCACACGCTCCCCATTCCTTCTTTTTCTTTTTCAAATCTTTGCTCACACCATCTACCACATAATCACTTTCTCTGCTTCTTCCCAACCATGGAGGACTGACCACCGTGTTTGGTTTACATCCTCTCATTAACTCAAAAGGGGTTATTCCCGTAAATGAATGAGGTGACATGCGCAGGCCAAAAATCCTGTCCTGGATTGCAACTTTTCTATCACATCCTGTTTCAGTTGCCATCCTAATTCTTTCCATGATACATCTATTCATTCTTTCTACACACCCATTCGTCTCCGGGTGATATAACAAAGTCCTCTTGTGTTTGATTCCAGCCTCTTTGACATATTTTGCAAAACATCCACCAACAAATTGAGGACCATTGTCAGTCAGAATGCTTTCAGGGACACCTTCCCTAGCAAATATCTGTTGTAACTCCTTTACTAAGGCCTCTGCGGTGGTCTCCCTTACTATACTAAACTCACACCAGCGCGAAAATAGATCAACTAGAACAAAGATACATTTTCCTCTTCCATACCCTAAATCAACTGGGCCCAGGATATCCACTGCCACATCCCTCCAAACTCCACCTGGTAGTTCTACCTCTACCAGGGGTTGTTGTCTAGCCACTTCTCCTTTTCCAATCTTAGTACACATAGGACACTCAGCCAGTCTTCTTTCTATGTCCCTATCAAATCCAGCCACCAATACTCGTTACGTAAAACACTTTTTGTTCTGCTAATGCCAATGTGTCCTACATGAGCTAAATCAGTAATTCTGTTTCGTAACATTCTGGGAACCACAGCATGCTCCCATCTGAATAAAATACAACCTACCACTCTTAGTTCATTCCTGACCTCCCAAAATGGGACGGTATCTTCTTTCAATTCTGTTTTCTTGGGCCAATCACCCAAATCCACATTTGTAATAACCAACTTTAAACACTCGTCCTTGTCCATTTCCTCCAACCATTCTTCCTTGGACACTATGCCCTCAGTATTAATGAAAACCATATCCATTTCCACATTCTCACCATATGAATCATTTTCATTCTCTTGTTTCCTTAACCTTGACAAACTATCTGCTAGTATGTTTTCTTTACCCGGAATTACTTTAACCACAAAACTGTGACATTGCATATGGGTAATCCATCCGGCAACCCTCTTGGACACCTTATCTAGGCCTTTATTCTCTAAAATTTCTTTAAGTGGTTTATGATCAGTGCACAACATAAAACATGTTCCCCATATAAAATTTCTGAATTTCTCCATGGCCCAATAACAGGCTAAAGCCTCTTTTTTCAAGGACAGAATACATAAATTCAGCTCCTCTTGATCCTTGAGATGCATGTGCTATAATCTCTTCCTTTCCCTTATCATCCACTTGAGACAACACTGCACCAATCCCCATTTCGGATGCATCAACAGTGACTTTACTCTGGCGGTACGTATCAAACTGTCCTAATGGTTGTGCTAAATCTATTTCCTTCTTCAATCTGACAAATTCACTCTCACATTTGGACGACCAGACAAACTCACTTCCTTTCTTCAGCAGTTTTCTCAATTCAGTCACCTTACTAGCATAGTTGTGTACAAACTTCTGATAAAATTCAGTCATCCCTAGGAATGATCTCAATTGTGCTTTGTCCTCTGGGCTTCTGATATCTTTTATGGCACTTACCAAACTCTCTTTTGGCTTTAAACCATCTGCCGATATTTCATGGCCTAAATATTCAACTTTAGAAACACCAAATTTACATTTTCCTTCCCTTAACACTATGCCATTCTTTTCAAATATCTCCAAAACTCTATGCAGTGTGTTATTGTGTTCCTCTTCACTCTTCCCACAAATCAACACATCATCCTGAAAACAATATACACCTCTGATTTTTCCAACCAATCTGTCCATGACCTTTTGAAAAACTGCAGCAGCAGATACAAGTCCAAAAGGCATGCGTTTGAACTGGAAAACTCCCTCATGAGTGACAAATGCTGTGAGCTTTCTGCATCGTTCTTTCAATTCTACTTGATGGTAAGCGGAAGCCATGTATAATTTCGAGAATACCTTTCCTTGCCCAATTCTCGAAAGCATCTCTGACAGATTAGGTAGAGGATGGCGATCTACCAACACTCACTTATTGAGTTGACGTACGTCCACACACAAGTGGAGCTCACCTGAGCTCTTCTTAACTACCACTAGTGGAGAAGTCCAGTCTACCCCTCCTGTTCTTTCAATAACATCTAGTATCAACAATTTCGCCAGCTCCTCTTTAACTCCTTCTCTAATTGCCAAAGGTACTGGCCTCAATTTTGCAACCACAGGGATACTCCCTTTCCTTAACAAGATTTGATGCTGTATACCTTTAATCTTTCCAATGCCCTCTTTAAATACTTTGGGGTGTTTACTGATGATCGATTCATTCACTTGCAACACTTGTTCAGGACTATTGGGATCTAACTTGATCTTCAATTTCTTTTGTTCCCTCCACCCCAGTAGAGTAAGACCTATTTTGGTTACATACATTTTCCCTTCACATTCCCTGTCTTTAAATTTAAAGTGATTCTTACTATACCCTAAGAGATCAATGGGGTCCTGACTGTAGCCACCAGGCCTAACATCAGGTTTAAAAAGTCCTCGTACATCCCCTTTCACTACTCTTTCAAACACTTACTTGGACAAGAGTGTTATTTTTGATCCTGAATCTGCCATCATCCATACTTCTTTACCATCCACTTTAACACTCGCATAAGGACGCTCACATTCATCATCTTCATTATCCACATCATCAACTGCATTAATGGTATCAGCGATGGTGTTAACAATAACATTTTCCACTGGAAGTTCATTCTCATCATCAGAAGACTTCTGTCCCTCATCCTCAGTAACATATAGGACTTTTTTTTGAGTGTGTTGATCCAAAATGGAATGTTCTCTTACAGTATGACATACCTCCATTCCAGGATACATTGAATAGATAGGGCTGTATTCTTTCCATGGCAATACTTGGTTTCCATTGTTATTGACCATAACATTTAACTTGCTTATATTTCTATATCTTGAACCTACATCTTAATTGACATATATATATATATGCCTCATAAAAGCTACACCATAACAGGACACCCAAAGGGTGAGACATGGTATGCCTTCCTTATACTTTTCCCCATCCTTCTACTTAGGATACTTAGAAGCTCTACCCCCCTTTACAACACAAACACTTTCTTACACTGTGACAAACAACGGACTAAAACCAGACCCGTTTACCTGACATGTCCCAACACAATGGTCAGGCAGAGTCAGGCAATTGCCACTAATCACACACACCTGACTGCCCCTTCCCTTCCCCACACGGATAAAAGACAGAGCACGAGAACATACTTTGGAGCAAGGCAGAACGCACGAGGACGCAGCTATTCCCGACTGGCAGTTCAAACGGAGAAGAAAGACGGCGAGACCTGAAAGGAGGACGAGGAAGGACTTGCCCATGTCCTTTTCAACTTAGCCACGCAAAACCTCTGAAAGGACAATCATAAGACTGAGAAGTCCAGCTGGAGTGTGGTGACAGGTGTCAATGGCACACAAGACCCTCCCGCGTTTATAGCGAAAGCGGGGAGCAGCGCAGGCTACCGTGGTGCTGTCCTTGACTCCCGAAATCAGAAACTGAAGCAAATTCAGAGAAGCCGGTGAGTCAGAGAAAAGTAATAATAAACCAAACTGTGCGGGGCCCAAGCAGCAACACTGTGTGAACAAAGAACTTGTGTTTATGAACTTTAGAGAAAACCCAGTAAAGGTCCAGATACAGAGTGGTCCGGCGCTATGTGGGCGTCCATTCGAAGGACTCTGGCTGGGACCTTTTTGTGTTGAAACTACAAATACCAAGAGGCCTTGGGAAAGGCTGGCGTGAGGTGTCAAGCTGGTCATACAAGGGTTAAGCAAAACCCCTTGTACACTCGAAAGTCATTGACACGTGGAGAAGGCAAGTGAATTGTGTTAATAGAATTGTGTTTGAATGGGTATGTGAACCCGAAGGAGGAGGGATTCCAGGAGAAAACTGAGGGAAGTTAATCCTGCATTGTGATAAAACAAAGTGAACTGTGATATTGGCAAACGTGAACCCGGCTGAGGGATGCCTGCGAATTGGGGTAAACAGTGCTACCCCGTGAACATTGTGTTGACAAGAGTGAACTTGTCCACAGTGAATGACTGTTTAAAAAAAGACATTGAGATTCTTGAATGTTATGTTTGAATGAAAGGCTGTAGTGAACCTGACGGAGAGAGGCTAACGCAAAGAGGGATCGAAGCACGGTTGAGGGAGATCCAAAGGTGAAGAGTAATCACGCAACGTGAAGATTTACTAAAATAGCTTTTGTTTTTGTTGTTTATGGCTCATCGGGTCCTCTGAGGCAAGAGACTTTGTGTGAAAGAGACTTGCCCACAGAAGGCTCTAAGAATTTGGAAACAAACTTTAAGCTCATGCTGGAGAAGCCCAGCAGTGTGCTGTGCTGAAGAGTCCCGCCTTGTCCAGTGCTAAAAAATTGGGGAAGGGACACTCCGGCTATACCATCCTGACTTATCATTTTGAGAACAATTCTTTCTTTTCTTGTGAACACTGTCCCACACTCTTTTGTAGCACAGCGGTAAGGATTGGAATTTTTTTTTTTTTTAGCATAGGCCCTTTTTCTTTGATTAAGACACCACTAGGACAGTATTATTATTATTTGATGGTCGTAGCTTGCTCCCATCTTAGATTTAGGTTTAGATTAGGTGTTTATCTCACCCATTTGTACAGTTTAATAAACACCCTTGAACTGTGATCACTTGTGTCTGTCTTATCTTGATACCATGCCTTCCCCCTACACCCAACTCCCCGCCATTTCCTACATGAACACTGAGCCGAGGTAGAGGAGAGCTAAGAGCAAATATGCCTATACATTGCATTGGACATGTCGCACTAATACTGTCAGGCAATGTCAGCCACTTGACCGTGATTGCCTACACCTGAGGCCTATTAACACTCCCCACACGGTTAAAAAATAGATCTGTAAGGGCAAGAATCCCACATTTGCAAATTAGGAAATGCCTCATCATTTGATGAGCACCTTTCTGAGTGGAAGATGGTTAAACAAAAAGCTATATGTTGTGGCTGAACTTTTGAGCAAAGGAGCATAAAGATAACAAAGCTAGCAATAGCTGGCAAATGACGTGAAAACGTGTGCATTAGATACCAATACCTGGCCAATGCTGTAAGCTTATCGATTTTCTTTATGTTATAGCACATCCTCAAATATACTGTGAATTCTGAGTAATGTCATGGAAATACCATGCGATGGCTCATCATAAAGCATTGGAATGGAAAAAAAACCTTTTTTTAAACTCTACTATATTGATCATCAGTTGTCAACTGCCATGTGAGAGTTGTTTCTAGTCCATTACCGAGTATGAAACAGTTGTCTTCTTTCACACATAGTTCTTCTGTGAATGTTGTGGGTTGATTTCTTCAGTTCACACACTTTGGCTTGTGGCTCGGTTCACACATTCAACTTTACATTGTTTTGTGGACACATTGTTACATATACTATGGTTCTCAGAATTCAGTGTCATGCCTCTCTTTCTCTCACAATGTCTACCTCTACAGTCCGCTGTTTCGCACAGTCTCTTCTCTAGGTGGACGCAAACACCTGCACAGGCCTTATTGGTACTGATGCCGTTGTGTATGAATGATGGCAAGAAAACATTGCTCAACATTTCTGGGAACCATATCTACAGACCATTAATATTGCCACTAATAGAGAAAAGAATCAGTCTCTAAGTCAATCTGCCAAGCTCATTTTACCACAGTTGGCCACTGAGCACAAACATATTCTGTGCATTATGTTGGATTGTTCAAAGAGACATTTTCTGCCTGATAGAATAGCTGTTGTACTGACAATAAATGTATTGGTTATTAAGAGATCTTGTTGCACTTTGCATGCCCACTTTTAAAGCGTTCTCAGTAAATTAGCACTCTCTAGAAAATGGGTGGCAAATCAGGTAGCACAGTTGAAACCACTAATCCATGCCCTTGTTCCACACTTCCGTCCTGTGCTGCGTCTCGGGTACTTTGCCTTCCTGCCACCCCTGACTCTGCCTCTCAGATCACCTCTCCTGTCCTGCCCACTGCACCTGTGGGCTGTGCAGCCCACTGCTTCCCCACCAACTAGCTAGTTGTCTGATTGGCTCACAACTCGCCCCCACCTGAAGTACACTGCCAATGAAAAATAGAAATGGAAGATTGGCTTTTTACTTTAAAGTACTGTAGTTGGTCTTTACCCGCACATCAAGAGTGCTTCACTTTTTATTTTTATTCACTATTAGCACCTGAGGGCTTATCCCTGGAATGCTAATGGTAATAATACCCACTTTGGCAAGCTGCATCAGCAGTTATTGGCACCGACTTCTCTCAGGCCTATAACTTGGACCGCAAGTTGTTACTGGTCAATCCATCCTGTCCCCGTGGGTAGCATTACTTAAATGTACATTTACTTTTGTTCAGAAGATGGAACTAGGTATTTAGTGCACAGAACCTTTGATTTTGCGAGAACTGGGGTGGGTCTTTTCCAGAAACTGGTACAGAGGCAAGATGTAAGACATGCAGCAGAACAAGAACCAGCTCCTGATGGATGCCATACCACCTGCAGTCCATCGTGGATGAAGAAAGCTGGCTATGGGTAAGCACTACTGCCTATGAGTGCTAATGTTAATTGGGAGCCCCTGCTCCATTCCAAGATGGCAACCTGATTTAACTCAGCCTTGCCTGGGTTGCCTTGACCACCCGACCTCCCTCTGCATGCCCTGGGTTGGCTCCCGTCGATACAAAATGCCCCTATTACTGGGCGCCGGCAGGCGTCGCGGCCCCCATGCAAGGGCCACTTTTAAGGCCATCAATCTCTGTCTGGCTCTGTCTGGCTCTGTCCGGCATTGGATGGCGTCCAATTAATATTATAACATACTCATCAAACGTTACCCCTATACCTACCCAATCATCATCAATAGTCCTCTACATAAAACAGAAGCCCCATCATTCTCCACCAGTAACTGCACTCGCCAAGTAAGTCTCTGCTCACCCTGCTAAATATTGTCTTTACTAAATGGCATCAGGATTCCAAAGACTCCCACCCTCTGCCTGATGAGGTGCAGCTCTTTCTTTCAGACGGCTTATAGCCGCTCTACACTCAGACCTACTTCAACTGCTGTATTTTGCATCTCGCAGACACCACGATCTGCATATGGTCCTAACAAGCTTCTTGTTGTCATTCACAATGATTTTGTGCTGCTCATCTTCCCTGTTTCATCGGGTGCTAATCCCGCTCCAGTAGTCAGTGCTTATCCAATTATGCCTCCTCACCCATTGCGGTCATCCATATCTGCTCTGCAATTGACTTAGTGACCTTTACTTCTAGCCCTTTGTCCCTCTCTCGGAGCGTTCCTCAATACTTTCTATTATTGACCTACTTGGACTTGTCCCCGCTTATTTGACGAAGCCCACCGCACCATGAGGAATGACTTTTGCAATGCGATGAACCCACCTGACTTTCCTTGCTTACTTGATGACGCCCTTCGCAACATGAGGCACAGCTTCCTGCAATGTAACGGACCTTGCCTGATTTGTCCCTGTCTAGTTGATGAAGCCCCTTGTACCATGAGGCGCAGCTTTTGCAATGTGATGAACCCACTTGACTTTCCCTGTTGTATTTGTTGAAGCCCCCTGTAACATGAGGCACAGTGTCTTGCAATATAATTAACCCACCTGACTTTTCCCTGTTTACTTGTTAAAGTCCCCGCAACATGTGGCGCAGCTTCTGGCAATGTGATGGACCTTACCTAATTTGTCCCTCTCTAGTTGATGAAGCCCCCCGTACCATGAGGAGCAACTTTTACAATGCTTCAACCTAATACCTGCCACTTAACTTGGTTGTCCACTGCAATATCAGAATGTATCCCATGTAACTAACGTCTCAATCTCTTGTCAACCTGCCAGTAACCATGTTGTACCTACCTGATTTGTACCTAACTGACTACCCAAATAACACAGTCAGGTACTGTTTGTAACCCATTACCTGTGCAAACAACCATTGTAACCAATTCACTTAAGCAAAAGCGCCCTAGATATCTCTGGGTTATGTGCGCTATATAAATGACAAAATAAATAAATAAATAAGCATTACCAGCCTAAGTCAAGAGTCATAGTGAAAGCATACATACTATATTAGCATTTGCAGGAACAACAGCAGCAGTGCCCTAAATCAGTTCAGAGAAACAACAGCACTGCACATATACAGGAATGATGAGAGGAGCAGAGGGTCAAGCTAGCAAGGATGGCTTAGTACTACAAAAAAGTAAACAGAGGCGAGATGCTGTCTTGCAAATGGTCACGTAAAAAGGTAATGGTAACTACATAAGGATTTTGTCCATCATGCTCAGGCATTGTAAGGAACACAGTACTTAAAAACGGGACAGTCCTGCTAAATATGGGACGGCCCACCACCCTAGGCAGAGTCCCAGACACAGATGGATGAGAAACGTTACGTGCCAATCTCGCTGTTTCATCTTCTGTGAGATGGCTCTTAAGAGTCAGAGAATGCCCAGCATGGTGCGCAGCTTACACTGTGCCAAGTAAACCAAAAAGGATGATTGAACATACCTCTCTCAACTCACCCTCATTTGGAATATTTCCCTATTGGGCTCATTTTCACCCTCATCGCAAGCCCCTAGTCATAGAGTTCAGTGTCTACGAACTCCCAGCAAACATTCCCCATCCTTCAAAAAACAGTTTACCCCTTTGATTTCAATGGGTTCACTCTCCAAAAACAACTGCGATCACCCGTCAACAACACCAGGACAAGAGGCCTCATGATCAGCTGCTTCTCAAACGGAAAGCAATATCATGCTTAATAATAAGAAAAACTGCAGGTGCGTTTGTCCTTTTTTTCGCAACATTTTTAGATGTACTGCTTGATTGCCCTGTAATACAACTATTCGTTTTTTAAGATATCAAAAACAGCAATCCTTTTTGGACAGGCACCCTGCTCTAAATTAAACAGTTTTTTTGATTTAGCATATGGGAGAGGGGACATAAATTCACCACTGTGTACGACTTTTAAATAATGTACTGTTTGTTTGGGGATTCATACAGTAAACAGCAATTGCTTGTTTCTAGATTCACATTTACCCACTTACTGTGCTTGACTGCTTAATAGTGAGGAGTTGTGGGCTGGGTGATGCGGCCGAGATTCATGCAAAGCAGTAACTTGCGCAAAGCCTTTGTTATGTAGAACTTGACGGCTAAGATTAACACCTCTCTGCCTGGTATCCATGGCGATGGGAGTTCCTCTGCAAAGAAGAAGGTGTGCCTGGCACACAGGTCAAGGACAGGAAGGGGGAAGGGGCACACTGAGTGTAATTCTCGGCTCTCAGGTTAGGCACTTTGCTACTTCAGAAAATCTATGTTAAAGTCTGTTAATTTACAAGGCCACGTTTTTGGGGCAATGGTCTATTTTTTAAACATACACCTAAGCCCCAGTACATTTCTGAATGATTTTTAAGCAGGGACCCTAAAAAGCACATGCATCAGGGAAACGGCTTTAAGATACTAGGTTGAAGCAGTGTACATAGAAGGGCCCTTAAAAGCCATTTGATTCTTGCTTGTCAGAACAAAAATGCAAAAACAAAATACTCAAAGCATTTTTCTATGCATTGTGTCATCAGGAAGGATAATGTTTCAGCGAAAAGTAGCGATACATTGGTAGTGCAATGTTCATGTGTACTCTTAGCGCTGGAATGTAGTGCTGCTGTAAGTATGGAATAGCAGCAGTAGCATAGTGATCTGTGCGGCTGAACATCAGAAAAAAACAGGATGCACATCACCAGGACTGACATGGTTTATGGAGTTCAAGCAATGGAATAAACAAGGGTGCTGTGGTCCAGACAAGGCTGTGTTTACAACATGGAACAAGGTTATGCTCAATCGGTCAAGTGCTCGTTTTAGGCAATAGTGTACAACCTGAAATCACAGATACGATTCCTGCATGTGTGACACAGACTTTCATCCATTTGCTGTGAATACATGAATTATCTTTAGATCGGGTTACAATAACAGCTCATATTACGTAGTATAGAAATACAACACATCAGAATGAAATGCTATATAAAAATCTGATATTATTATTAGCACAGTACAGAGGTAACGGTGAAGGATGCACATGAGAAATGTTCTTAGGCAGAGCTGCGGGCACCAAGGAATAAAGTAAACGGTTTGGACAGACTTTAGAATTGCGGTACACTAGCTGAACTGTCTGTGAATCCCACAACTCAGTGTTTAGAATCAAACAAATGTATGCTGGACTTTTGAGGGGTGGGATTAGGGAGGTATGCGGTGAGGCAGGAGACTAGTAGCAGGGATGTCATGGTGACAGGTAGATGTTAGTCAACCTTGGTGAAATGCATTTCAGGCAGTCATCATATCACAATCACATTAGTCCTGTTTTAAGTTTTTTTTTATCTTTCATGGGACAGCACTTTTCAGAAGGCCTGATATTTTCTTTTTGTCATAGTACCTGCATTTCTAATAGGGGTTGCTAATAAAGTGTTGTATTGTTGATAGCACTTCTCCATAGCCATGCCATACTTTTAAAGGAACAGCACAAGGACTTCTTATCAGAACCTCTGTACTTTTAGGCGGCTCTACCAGCATTTTTCAGAAGGGCTGAATTACATTTGAATGGCCAGTACTAGGAAACTGTGGTAAAAGGGTTGGGGAGTGCGTCAGTGGCAGAGCTGTGTGAATGCCAGCAGTGGAGTAAAGGTTGCAACACAAAAAAAGAGATCCTATTTATTTATTTATTTATTGTGCATTTATTAGGTGCTTATACAACAAGCAAATTGTGTTTTGAAGCGCTCCGATGGCATGGGAGGGAACATGGGATTGAAACAATATATACAATGGAGGAAAAAGACGAACCTTCTGGGCCTTGTGAGTATTCAGAGCATGCAAGTACAGAGAGAGAAGAGGGCGGGAGCGCGTTGGTAGGTGCGGGGTGGTAGGTGTTGGAATGTCGTGCTCGTGGTTGAGCAGCAGATGTAAGTGCCAGGTACAGTAAGTGCTAGGAAGCATTCAGCTGCTGGAAGTGGGTAAGTGCCGGCCTATATTGGGGTAGGCCAGTGAATACTGAGACAAGTGCTGTGTGTAGTCAAAAGATGAGGCGATTGGGTGTGGGAGGCAAGGGCCCCGAGGACACATAAGGGCCCTGGTCACCAATTGTAGCAACTGTGAAGTTACAGAGAAGAGAGGAAGGGGAGGAGGAAGAGAAAAGGAAAATCTTGAGGAGCATCCGGAATTTGAGGAGGTCCAGCTCATTACAAAGACGAAGGCTGTTCCACAGGAGGGAGTGTGCTGAAGCAAGAGATCGGCCTGCGGCCCACTGTTTAGCGAACTGCTTCACACACAGAGAGTTGGTACCAGGGGAGCGTAGCAGTCTAGATGGAGAATATTTAGTAATTGCAAGATGCAGATACCGTGGTCCCGGGCCCCAGACATCCTTGTGGATGATGCAGATGGATTTGAATTTAGTTTGTGCAGCAACCGGGAGCCAATGAAAGATTTTCAGGGCAGAAGAGATGCAATCCCTGGGCTTGAGGCCAAGGATAAGTCTTGCTGCCCTATTCTGGTTTAGCTGCAGGGGTCGTAGAGAGGAAGAAAATAGATTCAAGAGTAGGCTGTTGCAGTAGTCAAGCCTAGAGGGAACCAGAGCTCTTGTAAAATTGAGCTTCTGGGGGGAAAGTGAGAAAAGGGAGGATTCCTTTGAGGTGGAAGAGTTGAAAGTTCGACTGGTTGTCAATGGATTTGAGGCAGGAAGGAGAGAGGGGTGATGAAGATGACGCCAAGGTTTTTGGCTTCGGATGAAGGAGAGGGGGGAGAGCCCATACAGGATGCCCAGAGTGAGAGGAAGAAAGAGCAAGCAGGGGTCCTAAGAGGAAGGATCTCAGTCTTGCTGGCATTGAGGCAGAGATGCTTGGAAGAGCATCAGTACTGGATGGCAGATGGCAGTCTGAGATGATGGAAGGAGCAAGAGTGTCAGCATGAAGTTTGAAAAAGAGTTGAGTGAACAAATTGGCAGAGTGAAAAAAGCATCAGTGGCTATTTCATCAATCAATAAATATTATTGTGAAACAAATTCAAACATTCTTATTAAATATGTATGGTTACTAAAAAGTGGAGAAAAGGTTGCACTTGAGGTGCACATCAGAATGGAAGTATTGCAAATATATGTGTATGTGCTCACAATATCTCCGAATATTTGCATCAGATGCCCAGGTACTTGTGCCTTTTGCTAGGTATTGATATGGTTTGTCCTATTACTCATGCCAGGTGTTGTAGTATATATATTTATTTTAATTTTTATATCGCGCCGCAGGCCTCAGAGCACACACAAAACAGGGACAAGACACACAACATGCAAAGTCAAGCCAGGAGAGAGATGGGCAGACAGAGACTTATATAAAATTACTCCCGTCATTTGACAGATATTTTCATGATATAACCAGGTAGCGACATCTGTTTTCTGGTTTTTGCTATAAAATCATATTGAATAATCGATTCCTATGATGTCCGAGAGAGGTACATCACACACAAATGGTGCCTCAATATTAGGGCCCTGCGCCGACTTCTGAGTTTTCACAATCCTGCGCGTGGCTAGCACACAGGTGAGGTCTTTCATTGTGTAAGATGTGCTGCCCCTCGCCTGTGTGGAAATAACCCCAATAAACAGAACTCCGGGAGCCAGGCATGTAGGTTTATTTCACCTCTGGTCACCCTATTCGCAATCCCCACCAAATATTTCCTGATCACCGCGCAAAACCAGAATACATGGAGCATGTCTGCATTTTCTTCTGCACATCTGTGTCAGTGCTGCTTATCTGCTCTTTCTGGGATATCTTGTGAGGGGTGTAAGGAAGGCATTTCCTAAAAATATCATCCATGGACACCAGGTCACTCCAAAGTCACCTCCATGTCAGAAGACCACCTAGGTATCATTGGCACATATGAAGAAGATTAGCCAGTGGGAATGGACAAGATCGGCCAGGGGTCTTAAATAACCACAAGTCACTGACACTGTATGAATGAACCAAAATAGAGGATTCATTGATAAAAGAATGCAGGTGGGAGGGAGTAATGACTTGCTTTAGCTTGCCCGGACAGGGCAGTTGGGAAATTGGCTTACTGTTATGGTGATTGCTGGGGTCCAAAGAAGGCTTTTTCAGCAATAGAATGGATACAGCTGATTTAAGGCAGGTTAGGCTTATGTGAAAAATGAAATGTTACTAATGGTGCAAAATTCAGAGTGCACTAATTGCTATCTTGTCAAGTATACCTTTGCTTCATCACTGTACAACTGTGCCCTACCCTGCCTGTAACTCGAAGCTTAAGCGCCCATATACCCTTGGGTCAGGTGCGCTATACAAATTAATAAACAAACAAACAAACAAACCAGGGCATGAGCATGCATCAAAATGTGTGGATCATGCAGCAATCCCTGGAGGCAACATAAGGATATAATGTTTTAGAAGATGTGACTTCAATATATACTGAAAGTCTAGAACCGTATTGTCTGAAACAAAAACTAAGAATGATCACCACAAAGTTCCTTAGATGTATCAGAGCTATTACATTTAAATATATGATCTGAATAATATTTTTCATTTGTCCTGGCCACAGCATCTTTATAAGATCTATATCACACCCATTAGAATGTAGCTACGACCTATGACAATATTCAGTCTAGCTGGACACTGACCCCAGACTTGCCTCAACACCTCTGCCACGAGGCTACAGCGACAAGCTATGACAAAAATTGGTCATGCTGGACATATAACGAGTCTCTTGCACTTGCATACACTTGTAACCCCCCCCAACACCCACCCACATGCCTGACCTCTTGAGTTGCTTACTGGAGTCTAGCCATCCCATCTAATTCCTAATCTTGGCCAAAAGCACACACACATTCTAAGCCTTTTGAGCATTTTCCCATACCTGGGCTTCGGTCCCAGAGTGCGTTCCTACCACAAGCACGTTGCGACCATAACGGGAAAAGGTGCTATATACATAACTACTACTACTAAAGTATCAATAGCAGAGGACATTTTCTCATATAACCTTTTCAGCATTATGTAAAGGTTGGGATCTATTTCAAAAAATGGTCTTAGACGTTCAGGGGTAACATTAGTGGCAATCCCCTATTGGAAGGCCTTCAAGTGACAACTTTGGCACCCCTGAGACATGTCCTACATTCTGGTTAATGCCTCATCAAAGCTCTCACAAATTAACAAGGGGGTCCTTGGAGTCCCTCTGCCAGACATTAGTCCTGGTTACGAAAGCCTTACCCAGATTCTTTAGCTCACTATCTTTCACAGAGGAGAAATATCCAAAGCATATCAGTCTTTCTCCTGCCCTGGGGCAGTACAGCACCAAAATGCTTGTCAATTCTCCTCTGAACTTTTTCATCAAAGGTCTCTGCAAATGTGACCACATCATTGAATATCCCTGGCTCCCACTGCAATTATGTATCACCTTCAAATCCTGTTGCATCTTCTGCTGTAACACCCAAGTTCCCATGATATCTCACTGGGAAGTTCAAGAATTCCAGATGGTTATGATCCACCAGAAGCAAGGACATGTGCAGACTTGAACTCTGCCAGTGCAGGAAGGAAAGAACCAGAAGACAGGCCTTAAATATCTATGCTCACAGACTCTAGAATCTCTTCCCACTCAATACCAGATTCCCCCTCTCGCTTCTAAATTTCAGGAAGGAGCTCAAGGCCATGCTCTTCAATTAATGGCTCCTCCCTAACACCCATGTCTTTACACAAATACCCTTACCCACTCTACCCCCACTCACCTACTCTCACTCTCTCTACCCAGACTACCCTAACCCCACTCTCTGTACCTGACTCACCCACACTATCCCCACTCTCTCTACCCCACCCATCATACCCCCACTATCTTTACCCCTACTCACCCACCCCACTTCTCACTCTCTCTACCACCCTCACTCATTCACTCTACTCACACCCACCCACATCCTACTCTTTCTACATCACACCTCACCCCCCACGCTATATACCCTGACCCCCACTCTCTCTATACACCCACCTCAACCCCACTCCCACTCTCTACCTCACCCACACACCCCACCCTCCACTCTCTACCCAAACCACCCCCATCTCCCACTATCTCTATCGCTACCTCACCCACTCTCTCTACCCTCACCTATCCCACCCCCACTATTTCTAACCTCACCCACCCCAACCCACCCCCACTGTCTCTACCCCAGCCCACACCACCCCTACTCCCTCTACGCCCATCCACAATCACTCCCTCTACCCCCAACCCCCACTCTCTCTAACCCCACTGACAATCACTACCTCTACCCCCAAACCCCAGTCGCTCAACCCTGACCCACCCACCCCAATCCCACTCACTCTATCCTGAACCACCCACCCCACCTGACCCCCTCTACCCAAACCCATCCACCCACCCCCACTCATGCTACCGCATACCAACTCACTCTACCCCTACCCAAGCCATGTTCACTCGCTCTACTCCAACACCACTCTCTTTACTGCCACCCATCCCACCTCTCACGCTCTCTACCCCCACTTTATCTACCCTCCACACACCACATCCCACCCACCCATCCCCTACTCTCTACCAGCATCCACCCGAGACCCCACTCTACCCGCACCCATCCTACCCTAAACTCTCTAGCCCACTTGCTCTACCCCCACCGACCCAACCCCGACTCTCTCTACACTACCCGTCCAGCCTAACCCCACTCTCTAGCCCCACCCACCCTAACCCCATTTTCTCTACCCCCACCAACCTGCCCTACTCACTCTCTCTCTAACCAACCCACCCACCCTACCACATCTCTCTACTCCACCCACATACCCTACACCGTCTCATCCTGCCTGTCACACTCTTGTTTGATTTCTTAAACGCTCACTCTCACCCTTTCTCACTCATATTACCTCTTGCTCATCACCAATTGCACCCTCTCTCAATGGATTCCTGCCTTGCCCTATTCCCCTTCTCATTCACTTGCACACCAGCACCCCTTATCGCATTCTCCTTTGAAACTTTGCCCTATCCTCTCTGTACCCTGGTCGGTGCCTATAAATGTAAAATGCAAACAGAAGAAAACGCTAAAATTATTGGCTATGCCAATGCTTGTGTTTTGAAGTATTCTTGCCACTTATTTGCCTTACAAAACAGGTTTCACAATCGCACTAATGTTCTTTTTTAGTATTAATATGGAACTTTCAATTTCAGAGTTAAAGTGCTCACAATATATAGGGTATTCATTTATCATGTTTCTTTTTTTTTTCTTAACTTCGAAGTGATTTATTTCATTTGGCATATTATTTAGCATTTGGTGTGATGAAACACACTTCTATGAAACTATGATCATATGTGGAAACTATCATAGCCACCAATTTTTTGTTAGTCTAACTATGTGTAATCATGCAGGTTTTACTAATATGCAAAGCATCAGTGCAAACAGGGGAAATAAGAAAATGCATTTCATTTTGACAGGGACAAATAAATTGTTTGCTAACCAGAGGCATTTCCAAAACCGCAGTTAGTGGATAAGACCTGAGCTTCCCCATCCTCCACCAGCTCAATGGCTTCCAGGAGGTGTGAAATTCCAATGCGCACAGAGTTTAAGCATGACAATGGCTCAGCCTTGGTGTAATCTGATCCCCAATCAAGGCCCACGGCATGCATTGGGAGACAAACACTTCGAAGGGCAGTCTAGTATCTCAGCTGTTTTAGCAATGTTAATGAAGTAAGGACATGGAAACAGATTTTAAACTCCCAGTACGAGAATGTTTTCCTTTAGTTTAATTAAACATGTTGGTTTCCTTCTTAAATCAATAAACTTTGGTCAGATTTATAATTTAGTATGTCTTATTTCAAGTGGTAAAATGCACAGACTTCTCGGGGTACATTTGTATCTATATTTACATGAAACTACATGTCGTTTACACAGTTTCAGTGTTATAAAGAGTATGCACATTTTCTAATCCACCAACATTGCAACTAAAGAGAAATGCACAATGTGTTGAAATGGGCACCAAAAAAGCCCTGAAACATCATCAGCTCTCTCTGAGCGCTGCCAACCAGTTCCTGCTGCTATATTTGCATCAGCGTGCTTGAATATGCCACAAGTTGCAATTTCACAGAGGCAATCCAAAAAACATTTTTTTTTTATCCCAGCCTTATGTTGAAATTTTAGAAATAATATCACTGTAGAGTAGAGTCGCACCCAGAGAGGGGGATTTACACGAAATGCAAAAAAGCGCACAACTTTTTAAATGAACGTGGTTTTTGGGACTAAAATTAAAACTGATAAGGGGCATAGCAGACTGAACCCTACAGCCAGAGTCGGAAGAGGCGGCCTTAGGGGGGTTCGGGGGAGTCTTTCAAGGGCTGCCCGAGCTGGCGTTGTGGGAGAAGGCGCGGCAGGCGGCATTTTGCTGTAAAATGCGCCCACAGCGGCGGGTGCATTTAAATGCGCCCCTCCGCCACGGGCACTTTTCATAAGAAAAGGCACCATTAGCCTCACACCACGCTAGCTCGGGGGAGTCTTTCAAGGGCTCCCCCGAGCTGGCGTGGTGGCAGAAGGCATGGCAGGCGCCGCATTGTCATTGAATGCCCCCACGGTGGCAGGCTCATTCAATGACAATGTGGTGCTGACGCGCCCTATTTAACCTCCTCGCCGGAGCGAGGAGGTTTAAAAAAAAAAGAGTGGCCCATCCTGGCCCCGCCCCATTCCGCCCCCGTGCCCTGTTAACCAGGGGCGCGCAAGCGGTAAGAGGGGGGGCCCCAATTCACCCAGGGCGCTGCTGCCCCTGAGAGTCGGCATACCAAACGGCGCTGGGTGGTACACAAAAAAATTGATATGCTAAATTGCATATCGAGGCTATTGTACTAAAATCGACAAGTATAAAGGGCTGTGAAGACCTACCAGTGACAGATGGACCTATACACTACTCCTTTGACATCAACATTGGCATTTCTTTGCAGGGGGAAATATTTCACATGGTGGTGGAACACTGTGCTCAACTAATTTTTTGTTTTAAATGACCGGTTGATAAATGATTTGCTGCTGATAGGTCTCGAGGGCCAGAGTAGCTGAGAGGTTCTGTATTACAGGATGGGAAGCCTTGATATGTGGTTGCCGGCCCACTGTCTCTCGGTGCCTGGGAACGTGGCATGTTCAAAAGTGAAGTGTGGGGCTGCTCCATCCTCAGTCGCATGTCAATGGCAATAGTACTAATCCCATGCAATCCAGCCAGTTTGCTCTGCTCTTTGGTCTACTACTGTGTACAGCCAGACTACCATCGTTTCACAGCCAGCCGAACAGCCTTAAAAACTAACTTTGCATAGTATTGTGGTGTGGGTCAAGGCTGGTAGAGGAGACCTTTCAGTCAGAGGAACGGAAGGGAGGGACTAGTGCAGAGAGGAGACACACAGCCGGAGCAGGCCCGCCGGGGGAGACAAAATGAGTGGGAGTTGAACAAGTCAAGAAGACACAGAATGGGAATCGGAGAGAGAGAGAGGAGACACTGGGAGAGGCAACACCAAATGAAGTGTTGCTAAGCGTGATGAAGTGTTGCTAAGCGTGACAAGCACCAAAAGAAAAAAAGCATGCAACTGCCAATCCATACCTGTCCAGGCCTGCTGCCCTCAGCACCACAGCCTTGAGTCGCAGCAGGTCGCTAAGATCAACGTGTGCCTGCTGCAGTGTGCTGAATGGATGCAGGTAGCTCATTGTCGCTGGACCATAGGCTGCACAGCCCGGGCCGCACCTGCGCATTTGTATTCGAGCACACTACGGCACATGCGGTTTCCTGGTGCCCGCCGGTGCCCCCCACAATGTGCAGGTGCAAGCCAAAATCCACAGGCGGAATCATGCGTGATCATGAACCACACCACAGGCTGGCTGGCCTTAATGTTCCCACATGCTTTGTTATGTATCTTTCCCCCAAGAACAGAGGCTCTATGTCCCTGAAGTGTAACGGGGAAACCCCCAGTATCCCAGTGGCCTGAATCCTGTCCTCTTTGATTTGGATGCCGTGATAGGGGAAATGATGAAGGTGTTCGATACCCGTTTCTAGGCCCAAGGCCTTGATTTAACACAGGGCAGCACCAGTGTCCTAGATTATAAAACACGTTTCAATTAGCTGGCTACAGAGACAGCTTGGCCAGAACAGAAAAAAGCTGTCTTTTATGGAGTCTCAACAATAGAATTAAGCACCCATTATCAGTGGTCCGCCTATCTGTACTTCCTATCCTGATTTGGTGGATTTGGTCCTCCAAGTTGATGCCAGTCCTATTGAGAGGAAGGGGGTAGTACAATCATCCAGTTGCCAGAGTCCAAACCCTCCTGAACAACCCACTGAGCCCATGCAAATAGGGAGAATTAGTGGCCCGTTAACCACAGCCAAGGCAGAGAGAAGGCATGCAGCCAACACCTGTATTTACTGCGGGAAATCTGGACATTTCAATAAAGAATGTCCCAGAGATGCAACAGACCAACAGTTTTTCGGAAAGGCTCAATAATAAACCGGGGTGCCTGGATGTGCCTAACCCTTGATCAGCCCCATCATGCTAGAAACCCCAAGTCCCATTTTCTTGGTTCTTTTCTCATTTTCTTCACTCCCAACATCCTTTGTAATCGGTCAGACATTTCTTCCACTGGCCCGGACCTGCTCTTCACCTACACCAGGTAGTTGACAAGAGGACTGGGGAATTAGTGTAACAAGGGGAACTGTAATTTCATGCTTTATGATTCACTGTATATTTGGTATTTGTATTTATTTATTTGTAGCGCGCAGCCTTGCCCTGAGGCATCTGGGCGCGTAGTTACAGGAAGGTGGTTACAGTCAAGCATAACCAGTTCCCCTAGGGGAACAGTCTTACAAAGAAGAACACTATAACTTACAATGATACAACGAATGACATAGCGGAGCAGGTTACACATAATTACTCCAGACATGTAAAACAGGTACTAGAAGCTAAAGTAAGGGGTGGAAATGAGAGAGAGGATAAGAGAGAACATAAAGAAGTGCTGGTGTACTGCAGAGAGCACCTATGATGGGAGTGAGGTAGGATCATCAAGCTTGTGAAGCCAGAATTTGGTTTTGAAGGAGTGGAACATGGGTTCTGATCTGAGTGTGACAGGGGTGGTGTTCCAGAGTTTAGCTGCAAGGACTGGGAAGCTACATCCCCCAGCAGACTGTAGCTTAAATCTGAGTATAGAGAATGGATTGACATAGGCTGATCTCAGCGGTCTGTGCGCAACATGCTGTGAGAACCGGCTGGTCAGATAAGCTGGTGCCAGGTTATTCTGAGCCTTGTAAATTAAGGCTAAGGTTTTGAGCGATATTCGCTGCATGACAGGGAGCCAGTGAAGGTTGCGTCTGATGTCAGAAATGTAGGATCTTCTAGGGGTGTTGAGGGCTGCCCGGATGGCATTGTTTTGTGTAACTTGTACCTTGTCAATGTCTTTTTGGCTAGTCCCTCGGTAGAGGGCGTTACAATAGTCTATTTTTGACATGATTAGTGTTCTAGCTAAGATGATGCAGTTCTCAGTGTTCAGGAAGGGTCTGCAGGCTGTGATGAGTTTGCAAGTATAGGCCGAAGCAGACGCTACAGCATTGGTTTGTCTGGTTAGCGATAGAGTTGCGTCGAGATAAATGCCTAGAGTTTTAGCTACTATTGACACTTTGATGATGTTGCCATCTATGGTGAATAATTTGTATGCTGAGTCATGTTTGGCCAGTTTGGAGTGCGTTCCAAGGATGAGTAGCTCCATTTTCTCATCATTGAGGCAGAGCCCGTGATGAGCCATCCAAGCCTGGATGATTAGGTAGACATTGTTAAGAGCCTTTGCGTCAAGAGCAAAGTCACCAGAGATAGGGATGAGTATCTGGGTGTCATCAGCATAGTTGGTGTATGAAACACCCAGATAGTCAAGTATGTCAAAGAGAGGCTTGGTAAACACATTGTATAGTGTGGGAGAGACTCAAGATCCTTGGGGGACTCCACAAGGGACAGGTGCAGGTTCTGCTGAGGCTAGAGGAGAAAAAACCCTCATGGTTCTGTTCGCTAAAAAGGAACTAATCCAAGATGATGCTGAGTCCGAGAAGTGCGCAGCAATTTTGAGACAGTGGCAAAGAATTTTATGATCGACCAAGTCGAATGCTGCTTACAGATTGAGCAAGAGGAGGAGTGCCAAATTGCCCTTATCTTTTAGGTCGTCAATTTGCATTTTTAAGTCAATCAGGGCAGTTTCTGTGCCATGTCTAGGACGGAAGCCAGATTGACGAAGAACAAGTAATTGGTTTGATTCAAGATAGTCCTGTATTTGCAAGTATGCGGGGCGGTCCAACATTTTTAGCAGGTATGGTACCGTAGTGATAGGCCTATAATTAGTGGGGTTACTCGGGTCAAGTGAAGGTTTATTGATTACTGGGATAACCCAAGCATCCTTGAGGTTATCTGGGACAATGCCCTATCTAAAGGAGGCATTTATAAAAGTAGTGATGAATGGTGCAAGGTCATGCGCAACTTCATTGATGATAGGTGCAGGACAGGAGTCGCCTTGACAATTTGAGGGTTTAAACTTTTTGATAATATTTTCCACTTCTTCAATGGAGAGCGGAGAGAAGCTAAAAGGTTTGAGAGGGCGTGTGGGGACTGGGAGGTCAGGCGGAGTTGTGTTCAAGGTAAGATAAGATGGGATGTTCTTTTTGGCATTAATTTTCGCTTGCAATAAGGCAATTTTATCTAACAGTGCCTTTTGAATATTCAAGCACCATCCAGCGTCAGGGGAGCAAGTCACCAAGGGGGCAACAGGGGACTCTAGTTCCTTGAGGATCTTAAAGAGTTCTTTTGTGTTTGATTGGGCCTGCATAATACGTTTGTTGTAGACATCTTTTCTGGCTTCAAGAATAGCAGCTTTGTAGGTGGAGGTGGCCAGGGTTAGGTTGTTTTTGTTGACCTGGGAAGGTATATTTTTCCAAAGGGACTCAGCTTTTCTTTTTTCTTTGCGTAAGTCTTAAGATGGGGAGTGAACCAGGAGTTCAAATGCGAACAAGGTTTCTGTTTACGCAGTTTGAGCGGTGCAATGGTATTGAGGGCTTTGAGCATAGCCTGGTTGTAAATATCCACTAAGACTGTAGGGTTAGAGCTGGTAGTCAGAGAGGTATTTAGTAGAGGAAGGATAATAGGAAGGAGTTTCTCGGTCGAGATATCCTTATTGCGGGTTTGAATGGAAGGGGCTAGATTGGGTTTGCAAATTTGAGGGCTGGAATTGATAGCAAAGGTTATTTTGTAGTGGTCTGACCACAGGCAAGGGCTCACAGAAATCAAGTTAAGCTTGCAGTTTAGGTCAGCAACCCAATCGAGCGTGCAACCTTTGATATGAGTGCGCTCTTTGATGTGTGGGTGAGTCCAAAGTCAGTTAGAGTGTTTAGGAGGTCAGTAGCTTTGGGATCATTTGCATCTTGGTAGCCTAAATTAGAGTCACCAAGTAGGAGGATTTGCGAGTTGGGCTTGGTGTTAGAGGCAAGAATGGAAGATAAATCATCAATAAAGGACGAGATGGGGTTGGGGGGCCTATATATGAGATGCGCTGTGATAGTTTGGTTGGGGGAGATGGATAGCTTAAAAGATAGAAGTTCAGCAGATGGAATCTGGATGTTAGGCATCATCCTAACTTCAAGTATAACTTTTGAAGATGACAGCTATACCTCCACCCTTGGATTGATAGGAGTCCCTGTCTTGTCTAATGATGGAATAATTATCTGGAATTGCAAGGGAAAGAGCAGGACCGGAAGCAATATGCAAGCAGGTTTCGGCGATAGCCAGGAAGTCTAGATTACCAGAAGTAATCATATCAGCAATATCAAGGGCGTGTGCCGAGAGGGATTGGGCATTGATCCGAGCACCTATTACTTTCTTATTACTTGCCTTGATATGGCCTGAAGTCAGAGGTGGTGATGGGTTTAAATTTGTGTCCGGTGCTGGGTTGGGGATGTGTGTTAGAGTGAGGTCAATGGCTGGTCGTGGGAGTTTGGAGTTTGGGTGAGGGCCCTGGTGGCGTGTCCCAAGAAGGAGTCTGGATGTTAGTCTCTGGTTTCTGGTGTGTGACGTGCATGGTTGACTCTGGTGAATGCAGGCGGGTGCAGTCTGGATCAGAGATGGTTGGATAGGAGCATGACGTGGACTGGTGAAGCTGCTAGCGTGGGGATAAGTAAGTGTAGGAGACATGTGTAGTCTTGTGCCTAGTCTCAAATTGTGGGCATGGGTGGCTATAGGATGAGTCAGTGATGTGGCTAAAGTGGCTGTGTACGTGGACTGAATGGTAAGTGCACGACAGCGTTTAGAGCCAAGTATCAAGTTTCTGGTGATGATGGTGCAAGGGCGATTCGGTGTGGGTTTAGTGGCAAAGTGTTGGATCCAGAGGGCTGGGTCGTTCAAATATGGGTTGGGTACAACCATGGTGAATAAGGCTGGTGGATAATGTGTGTGAGAGTGGATAGTGTCAGGAGTGGGCCAGGAGTGCCGCTGAGCACTGGTGGAGCTTAGGGGCAAAATCAGGGGTAGAATAGACAGTAAGGCAGAAGATCTAAAATACAGTGATAGCCAGTAGGTGAGCTGCAGCCAGTGGGACCAATGCGGTATGCAGGATGAGTCAAGGGTTAGCAACATTTTAAACTCTACCACGTGGGTTAAGTGCAATATCAAAGGCACAGAAGGGTAAATACAAAGTTAAATGCTAAATGCAATATCAGGTACAAGAGGCTAAATACAATGTCAAATGCTAAATGCAATATCAGGAACAAGAAGGCTGAATACAATGTCAAAGGCTAGATGCAGTAGCGACGGTGCAAAGGGCTAAAGGTAAAAGGCAGCGGCTAATGCATTGTCAGGGGTGCGGTGGGCTAGAGGCAATCGCACTGGCAGCAAGGCAGAATTTGATGATCTAAGCATAACAGCGAGGCTCATTGCAGACCAAACAGGGGCACAATGAGGCAGATGCAGACATTTACAGACTAGTAAGCTAAGCTGCAAGTTCGTATGAAGGAGTGCACAAGTCAGTGAATATAAGTTTGGTAGTAATATGGTTTTGACTGGCTGGTTTCTTCCACGTGTGAGGCATGAAGTGCTGCAAATGCAAAAGCAATCATCTAGACAGTAGGCAAGATAATCCACATTACAAACAAGGCCAAATAGGTGGGCAGTTGTGCAATGTGTAGTGGTAACAGTGCCAACACCTGGGTTGAAATAATGGATGGAATGGGCAATGTTCAGAAGTCAATGATGAGCAGAGGCACAGGCGGGGTGCACAGCATAGGGAGATCGAGGGTGGGTAAGCTGGGTAGTCGACAATAGACTACGGACGGTAAGGTGTGCACGTGGGAAAGATGTTTCCAATAGTACCAATTTAGGTCTTCTTACCCACTTAACAGACAATGATGGCAGGAAAGAGTTGCGTGCAGATTTAAGTTGCACGGGCAGCGTTCCTGGCCCTGGGCTCTGTCGGCTCTGGACAGGCTCGGGACCGGACCAGTTCCTTGTTGTGTGGTCCTTTGTGGGTTGGTCCGGCGTTTGCCTCCCGGCGAATGATTGGCTCAGATAAATGAGCCCTGGCCAATGGGGTCGAGAAGCAGGATCTGGGGGCAGGACGAATTAGGCAGCAACACAGGGGAAGCCGACGGCCATCTTGGCCTGGGGCTGCCTCGTGTGTTGTAATGGTGGCACAGTAGAAATGCGTGGCTTTAATGTAATAAAGCGATTTTTGGGCCAGAACGCAATTTACGTGCATCAGTTGCACAAGAGAGGAATTATCAGGCGGAGTCCTGATATGATCATAAAGACAGATGAAGCTCGCGGCAAATGTGGCAGAAATACCACAGAGCCTACCTTTGCAAAGGTGATGTCCCAGGCTCAGATCAGGAGCGGGGGCACTGCTCCAGCAGTGGAGGGAGCTCCTGCTCCTACGGCGTAATGGTCCAGATGGTGTTTCCTTTACAGCTTGGAGAGAGGCGAGCGGCACACCGCCTTGACTTCCTGTTGCCCATTCAGTCGGTTAGTGGAGTTGGCTGCATTTCTGCCTGGCTGGCTCCCAATGGAAGAAGGCCATTCAGTCAATCTGGAACCTTTGTGCCTAACAGGGGCAGAGTTAGGCTAGCCAGAAGAGAGAGGGAGGGTGGGAGATGGGTACCACATCTTGTTTTCTGTTAGGGCTTCCTACAACTTCATGTCCACCCCTTTCTTGCTGGACAAGGCGCTGTATGTGTGATGTCAAAAGGCAAATGACACTTGTTACAGCAGTCTGGATTGGGTCCCTTACAGCAGGCTTGCTTCCCTGTGACATATTTACTTTTTAAGAAGAAGGGCACCCCCTCCTTCTTTGATTCATTTGTGGACTCTCAAGACAATAAGAACGATTCAGTGGACCTTTGTTGGGAGTACAGTCTACTGCAAAGTCCTCTGATAAAGAGGTAAATTCAGAAGGCATCCAAGGCAGAGGCAAGCTATGTCCCCATATCATCCATGAACAAGTGGGGGTTAACTGCTGTGGACCAAGGCCTCTCTGCTGGATGCACTGGAACCAGTAAACTGTTCACTGGTGATGAAAGACTACATGCAGGTTCCTGTCCAATTGCGGTGGAAATGTAGAACTGAAGGACTCACCTTGCCCCGGAGAACTTGGATTGAGCCTCTCAGCAACCCAGAAGTCTAGTAGCAGCTTGAACCCCTGTTTCATTGCCACAAGACATATTCAAGTGGATCGTCTACACTCTATGCACTTCGAGCCTCCACAGGATCCATGGGTCTGCTTTGGGCATTCTAAGCCACTTTGAATCACTTGCTGCACTTCAAGGCATCCTGATGCCAGCTTGACCCATTGAAGCAGACCGACTCATATTGACCCGATCACAGGTTCAACATTGAGAGCAAGTGACAAAAGTGCTGACTTGACTTCAGGAAGTCATCAACTCACCTTCTTTTGAATGCCAGCTCAACCCCGTATAGTCAACAACTTGCTGCCGACTTGATTCCCAGCCCCAAACAGTTGGAAGCCATTGTCTCAACCATCTCAAACACCAACAGGAGCTTACACCTTTCATCCAATTCAATGACAACTGGAAGATGGGCTGCATCGACTCAAACATCTCAACATCAGCTAGACTGCAGCAAAAGGGTCTAGAAATCTGTTGCAATGCTGTAGAGCACCAAAGACAAGAGATAAAGGCACCGTGAAGATACCCTGTCTTCCTGTTCCACCTTTTGGGATAGGAACATTTAAGCCCTTTTCTCCACCTTTTTCTACAAGAACATACCTTGAATGTTGGCATTTTTAGAAAACAGTAAAATAGCTACACAGTAAAACACAGTCCTACTTAAAGTAGAATAGTGGTGCATGATGTGGGCTGCCAATTCTAAGGGAGCTGCTTTCATATGCTATAATGCTGCAAGCAATATTCAAATACTGCCCTAACAATCATAGGTGATGTCATGAATCTTGGAGTGCCGGAAAAGTTCATAGTGGGATAGTCAATGAAATATTCGGTCTAATGGTTGTCAGAATGGCCTTTTTTTCTTAAAAAGTATTTAATTGGGAAATTCACTCCATCTACCCTTATGTGGTGTCTGGTCTCCTTTCTATAATGTCTTTCTGGACTTTTTGAAACATTTTCTACCTTTCAAAATGCAGTATCGGGGATCTCGTTATCCTGACAATGTATGTCTTAGATATCACAGTACCTTTACTACATTACCCAGAAAGCACTGTCAAAGCTCCCAATGTCACACTGGGCCTTACTAAAAGCTTGGCTGCCAAACTCGATTATTGTTACGTCCCTTGTAATGTTACTTAATACACCCAATTACAAGTGGTTGAATGGTGATGTTAGCCCCCAGATTTGGAGTCTATCTGACTCCATTGGGATTGTTGAGGAATTAACCTGGGTGGAGAGCTATCACAGGGTTTGGTGAGGCCTGGGACAAAATATTTGGTGAGGCCCCCTTGCTACTTTTTGCACCGCGCCAGAGGCTACAAGAACAGAAGACACAAAAAATCTCCTTTTCAGTTTGTGTGTGGAGGGAGTAGATATGTTGATGAGGCCGCCTGGATGCAGCTAGGGCACCTAGGCTAAAATAATATCTTGATGTTCATCCATTGTGCTTAAGATGAAAAAGATTTGAAGGATAAATCTGGAGAATTAACAGACTGGACATCTCACACAGTTCATGTCATTGTCACTCCAACATATGCCCTCTTCCACCAGTATTTAGAGTAAAGAACGATGGGCCTATCTTGTACACTCTAGTGAGGGGAAATCTTCCCTTACAATAACCCTTGCCAGAAGCCTTCCTTGAACAAAATACTTCTTAGAATGATCTTGACTGTTTTATGTTTGAGATCTATTATTCTGTGCAAAAATAATCCATGTTTTGATGTTAATGTATCCTAGATATTCCTGTATTGAGATACAATAGTTTGTATTATATCATTTTTATATACATCAATTCAGGTCTGACCTCCGGTTACTCCTTCTGAGCACTGTTAAATAGGTGTAATTGTAATGAAATGTAATGTTACTTTAATTTATCAACCTCAAAGTCTGGTTAAGTCCTGCTGAAAAATTAACTTGGATAGTGCAGACTGGCACATGTCAGATTTTAGCTTTTAACTTGCTGAGCTGTCCAATTGTGACACCATATGCTGTTTGACCCACTGTGAAGTTAAAAAGAAACATTTGTTAGGATTTCTACCCAGCACCCTCTCTTGTCCCCTGAAGTCCTTTTTAAAACAAAATTCAACACTACTTCTATCATGTTTATCAGTGGGCCATGCCATATTCCTCCTTTTAAGTACTTTAATAATAAGTGAGAGATATCTGATAAGAAAGCTGAGCAGCTTAAGTGCTCACAGCTGGAATGTATGTGTGAGCTGCAGGTCACAGGTTTGAATCTTAGGACCACAGAAATGCTCCTCCATTTATAAAAGAAACTCAGACCCTTCCCTTTGTAGAGTACTCAGGAATCACTTCGGACCTGCTATTCTTAGGTGTATATCACCCCTTTGTACGAGATAGTCAATCTACTCATATCCTCATTTAACGACGACATATCGCTTCGGCTCTCCAACAACACCAAACCTAACTCACAGATACTCATACTAGGTGACTTCAATCTGGGCTATAATGACGAGAAAGATGACAAAGCAAGCGCAGTCACAAACACTATCTCAGAATTAGGACTCACGCACCACATCTCTCAACCTACACATATCAAAGGCCGCACTCTAGATTGGATTGCAGACCTCAACTGCAACACCTCCATCCTATCCAACACGCCATGCGCCTGGACCGACCACCACCTCTTCACCTTCACCATCAACAAAGATAAACAAACACCGGCACCCCTTCCTAACGCTCCACCCACACTCACAAGAAACAGCAAAAACATCACAGTCGAGAACCTCATCCCTTTACACCAGCCTATCATCGACTTCACACCCATCATCACCAACCCCACAGAATTAGTAGGCCTTTATAACACAACCATTCTTAAGGACATCAACACTGTAGCACCACTCAAATAACGGAAAGCCAAACCATGCGCGCACCTCAACTCCTGGTTCACACCTGAATTAAAAACTCTCCACAAAAATAAAAGACAAGCCGAATCAGCCTGGAAACAGTCTCCTTCCGCTAATAATAAAACATCCTATTCCTTAGCCTCCAACATCTACAAGTCAGCAATCATCCAAACCAAAAAAAAAGCATGTATAACGAGAGAATTAGCAAAGCCAAATCCAGCACCAAAGAGCTTTTCAATATCCTTTGAGACCTCGAGTCACCATCTCCCATACCAGACACATGCACCAAAGACTTCTCTTGGTGTACCAACATACAAGAAGCACTCCTTGGCAAAATTGCTATGTTACAATCCAAAATTGAGTCAAAGAAAGAAAGCCTCACCTTTGCTAACAATTCCACCTCACCCACCCACACCACACGAACAGATAATAATAACCTATTTGAATTTTCCACCATCACTACAAAGGAGGTTGAAGATATAATAAACTCTCTTAAACCCTCCAAATGTCAAGGAGACATCTGCCCAGCCCCAATTATCAAAGACGCGGCCAAACATCTTGCCCCTTTCATCACCTCTCTTATAAACTCAACCTTCACATACAGTATAGTACCCAATAACTTAAAGGATTCCTGGGTTTTACCTCTACTCAAGAAACCCACTTTAGACCCTAGCGTACCCACCAATTACAGACCAATTACGACTGTGCCCTTCCTGCTAAAAATCCTCGACAGAGCCGCCTACCTGCAGATTCAGAACCACCTAGAGAAAAATAACTTGCTAGGACTAAGACAATCGGGCTTCCGACCCAAACACGACGCAGGGACAGCCTTGATCGGTCTCAAGACACAAATGGACAATCTCAAAGACAATGGCAAACTAGCCCTTCTTCTCCTCCTCGACCTTTCAGCCGCTTTTGACTTGGTAAACAATGATATTCTCTGCAAACATCTAACCTCAGCAGCTAAATTCTCTGACAAGGCCAATGCCTGGATCCAGTCTTTCCTGAATAATAGATCCATGAGGGTCTTTGCTCCCACGGCAGCCGCTGAACCGGTCCCTGTCACTTGCGGCGTCCCCCAGGGCTCCTGTGTTTCCCCCGCATTATACAATGTGTTTACGAAACCTCTCCGACATACTGGACCATTGGGGTGTCATCTACACGAATTATGCAGATGACACTCAAATACTCATCCCACTAACAGGAGAAATTGGTTGACAAGGGTAGAATTGCAAGTATAACGCATTATACAGGTATGCAGTGCCGTGTACCCACTTCCTCCCCTCTCGGTTTGTGAGGTCAAGAAACCCATTCCCTGCTCAATCCACTCAAGTAGGAGAAAGTGTAGGCTCGCAATGAAAAAAGGCAACATATGTAACTTGAAAATAAAAGGCCAGCAAAATTCCAAAGTGCGTAGTATGTTTACCCATATGCCACTGAGTGTTTTTAGATGGGTTATATCAATGCCAATTTCTGACAACCACAAAACCCGAGTCCCTAAAATGCACACAGCATTAACCTCCATTTGGCGTGAGCGTGTTTAAACGCAGCTGCATTGTCAGCCATGCCCAAACGTCCCTTCTGCCAAATCGGCAGCTCAAGAAAGGCTTATGCGCCAGAATGGGCACACCGAACTGGCTGCCGCACCAAAGCGGTCGCGCCAAACTGGCCCACGCCAAAACAGCAGCACCAACAAGGGGTGTACTGCCACAGGTGGGTGGTGGGAGGTAAAAGATGGTGGGTGAAGGAAAGATTAGTTTTATTTTATTGATTTTTACAACACATAACTCACCTTAAAATGACTAACAATTCCAAACACATCACAGTACACTGCGAAATAGAACATTAGGGTGACATGAATGATGTATGCTACATAATATGATATGGCATTTATAACTTTCCTATACACAAGTGTTTCAAGGCGCAATGAGGCAAGGGAGGAGGAACCGAGGGAGGACAGAGACAACGATCTTACTAGGCCAGGTGACATTGACATCGTGCAAGTGCAGGGGATTGGGGAGGGGAAAGTGCGGGGGCGAACGGGGAGGGGCAGTACATAGGATAACAGTAAAGAATAAACAAACAATAAATAAAAAGTGCAGCCAGCTGGTGGCAAGTTCCAGGGTAAGAGCAGACATCACGTGTCAAGTGCTGGCAGGGGGCTGTAAGGGCACAGAAACAACCCCCGAGTGCAAGGGTTGCCAAGGGGGCAGTGCAGGTGTGTAAATGGCGGGGAGGGGACCTGGGCCTGAGATCAGAGGATAGCCAGGTAACCAGTGCAGATTCAGTATCAACCCAGGTGATCAGCAGGAGAGAAAGCATGGTTCTCTTCAAGTTTCAGAGAGGCAGGGAGGCTGTTCCTGAGGGAGGCTCCAGTCGAAGAAAGAGATTTACCACCAACTCATTGCTTGGAGAAGCAGCTGACCCTGAGGGAGTTGGAGGCGGATGCGCAAAGAGCTAGACAAGGAAGATATTTAGGAAGAGAGAGTGGAAGATATTGAGGAACCAGGCCCCAGAAGGCCTTGTGGAAAATGCAGAGGGTTTTGAACTTAATCCTCGCAGCCACTAGGAGCCAGTGCAGAGTTTTCAGTCCTGGAGAGATTTGATCCCTGGGCTTGAGGCCAAGGACAAGTTTCGCAGTCCTATTCTGGATGAGTTGCAGAGGATGGAGAGTAGAAGCAGGCAGATTTAGAAAGAGGCTGTTGCAGTAGTCCAGCCTAGAGAGAACAAGAGCTCTAGAGAACAGTGAGCTTCTGGGGGAAGGAGAGGAAAGGAAGAATACCTATGAGGAGGTGTGGCAGGTAGTGTGATTTCTTAGAGACGTCAGAGATGTGAGAAGAGAAGGAGAGTGTGGAGTCGAAGATGACCCTGAGGTTTTTAGCCTCACAGGTGGGAACAGGAAGAGGGCCAAGAGAGGCCGGTCAGAGAGTGACAGGAAAGGAGGGAGCAGGTTGGCCAATGAGGAGAATCTTGGTCTTACTGGCATTAAGGCAGAGATCCTTGACGGCACACCGCTCCTGGATAGCAGACAGACAGTCAGAGATGAGAGAAGGAGAAGAGGTGACAAAAGGGAGCCTGAGAATGAGTTGAGTGTCATCCGCATAGCACCGAAGGTTGTGAAAAGAGCGGCAATGGGGTGGGCAAGAAGTGAAAAGTATTGGTTGAACAGCCAGGGAGAGAGGTTAGACCCCTGGGGAACACCACAGATAGAGATAGAGACAGAGGAGAGGAAGTACCCCAGTTGGATCTGGGAGGTTCGGTTGGAGAGGAAAGAGGTCAGCCAAGCCAGTCCTGATCGGTGATACCCAGGTTATCACGGAGATGGTTGAGCAGGATGTCACGGTTGACCATGTCAAAGGCAGAAGAGAGGTCAAGTAAGATGAGGACACAGGGTGTGCTGTAATCGAGGTTGGAAAGCAGGTCTTCACAGATGTTCAGGAGAGCAGTTACTTCTGGCAGCTCTGAAGCCAGACTGATGGTCACGGAGGCAACCAACTGATTCAGTGTGAAGATTAAGCTGGGAGATGGCCATCTTTTCCAGGAGTTTGTCCAAGAAAGGTGTACATAGCATGAGATCTATACCATCACATTATACATAGCATACGTTGGTGTACAATGGTTCTTTTGAACATTCCCAGTTAAATAGTTCATGGAGCTATAAGAGTGAAAAAGTGATTCACTGAAATCTGATGGCAAAATCTTGTTTTGTTCTATACATGTCCCAAAATGCAGAGTGAAACGGGATCTGATGAACTACTCGCACCTGATATGAGAACTCTGGAATGTGTTAATGTGAAAAAATGTTACTTATTATGAGTCAGTGGTACCTAATATGACACAGTGAGGCCAAAAATAATGCAATGGCACAGTACTGATCAATATGGGACAACACAGCTGAGTATGACAGAGATGTGCAGAAGGACACATTTTGGCATGGCAAACACTGTTCTGCTAATCCAGCGTGGCACAGTAGTGCCATATGTGCCAGGGGGCTGCTAAAATATGCTATGGGGCTTTAGCTAGTATAAAGGAATTGCCCATACATTTCTTGGTGCAGTCATTAATCCTAGAGCGCTGTTTAATTTCTCACAGTGACATGCCATGTAATCGTGTACTAAGTGGTGATACGGCCAACGAAGCCCAATGAAATTGCATTTGCATTTTGTGATAGTCAGGGGTTTGACCTACTCAAGCTGTAGGACGTGGGGGGGCTTGACCCCTCTCAACATGGGACAGGATGACAGCCAGTATTTTCACCACAGTCCAGCCTCAGAGGAGGAGTGAGGGAGTTAGGAGGGCCTCAGTCCCTACCCCTCATATATATGCCTTGTTGCATCTGGAAGGTATGATTGTCAATCACCTAATGCCTGCTGTACCCTACTCTGGCCAGAATTCTATCATTTTTTCCAGGGCTATTTGACTAATTGGAGATATTCGTCCCTTTGACCCAAAGGGGAGGCCCACGGTGAGGCGAGGGAGATGAGCCTGCACTGCAAGACCTCCTAGGGGTCGAGTCAAGTGCCCCCTTCGGGGACAAGGACTCCCGTTCCTTCGAGGAACTCCCTAGGACATCTACCCTGGCTGCATACATGTTAGATCAAATAATGTGGCATCTTTACTGTTGGCTGAAGGAAATGCAAAAAGAAACCCATTTGTGAGAGAAAAGGAAGATGTCTCTTTATCAAGAGACATATATTACCAGGGACATGTAGGAGAGAAGAAGGAGAGCCTTGTGTGCAGGGAAATCCCCCTGACATCATTACGCCTTGTGGAGGTCGAGCAAAGGCATGTCGCGGAGTCTGCAACTTTCAACTTGCCAGATAACGCCAATAAGAGATGTCGCATGCCTGGCGTGGGCAGATGCAAGGAAAGCATTGTGAAGAAGGAAAGAGGAACAATCCAGTTAAATCATTCCTTAAAAAGAATTTTGCAGAAACTGGTGGAATCCAATGGCCAAAATTGTGATATAATGATACCCTGAGCCCAATCTGCAGTTCAGAAGACCCATCAGACTTCCCTGGGGTGTTCTCCCTTTGAGTTACTCTATGGAAGGGAACCCAGGATGTTTTGGACATGTTGGAGGAGAGCGAGAGGCCATCCTACCCATTTCCCAAATGGCCCAGAAATTAAAAGCGCATATGGCGTCAGTAAGGGAGATTGTAAAAAGACAATTAAGTCAAGCTCAAGAACAGCAAAAGGCAGTATATAATAAACATGATGTAACCCGATCCTTTTCTATCAGGCAATCAGTTTTAGTTCTCCTTTTGACATTGGATAATAAGCTAATTTCCTATGAAGTCCTAGAAAAAAATGTCCCCTGTACTATCAAATCTCCCAAGCTGGTAGGTGTCAGAAAACCTAAGTCTATCTTGTTAATCTCCCGAAAGAATGGAAAGTAGATCTCAGTGAGACAGCTACAGTCACTATGGGCACCCTCCTTACTGATACAGAAATTGAGACCCAATAGATTTTACCTGAGTTGCCATTATCCCACCAAGAAGACCTAGGCAACTTACTGGCTCAATTCCCTTAAGTGTTTTCAGAACAACCAGGGAGGGTCGATAATTTGTTCCATATCTTCCGCACACTGGCAGGGAAACTATCAACCTAAAGCCTTATTGGATCTTATTGTTCTCTCTTGGCACCATGCACCTGGCCACCCTCTGTCCTTCGGGCCCAGGTACCTGCTCATCCTGCCACCCTCCCGCACTGCCCTCGGGCCACCCCTTGCACTGGGGTCTGTATCTGTACCCATACAGCCCCCCTTTGTTCTGCCTGCACTTATCAGACCTGCCCTGTCTGCTGCCTTAAACCTAGCACTTGCAAATTGCTGGCTGCATTACCACTGTTTTGTTGCCTTTATTATTAATTTATTGTTATTTATCTGTTTCTCCTCTGCTTCGCACTTTCCACTTCTCCCCACTTCCATGCACTTTTCCCCTCCCCCCTCTCCCATTCACTTGCGCGTTCTTAATGTCACTGGGCCTAGTAAGATCGCTGTTTTGTTCTCCCCTGTTCCCCTCCCTTGCCTTGTCGCGCTCTGAAACACTTGTGTACGAGTGCGATAGAAATAAAATATCAATCAATCAATCAATCCCTGAGGCCAGAAGAAGCATTATTGAACTGGAGATAGAGGAGAAGCTCAAGGCTGATATCATCGAGCCCTCTGAGGGTCCTTGGTTTTGGTCCTCCCCTATTTTCCTAGTTGCCAAACTTGATAACTCGTGGCAATTCTGTATAGATTTTAGGAAGCTGAACTCAATCTCCATCTTTGACAATTATCAAATTCTTCAACGGCTCTTAGATACAATACCGAACCTATGCACTGCTTTCTGTGAGGCCTCCTGGATGCCATCTTGGTCCATAGTAACAGCTGGCCAGAACATTTCACCTTCTTTACTCGATTGTCTGTACTCTTAGGAAAGCAGGTCTACGAGCAAACCCCCGAAAGTGTCACTTGGCCCAGTCCACTGTAAAATATCTCAGGTAATTTGTGGGGAATATTCTAATCCAACCTCAAACTGAGAAAGTAAAAGCGGTGCAACAAACACCAACCCCTAAAACCAACCAGGATCTCCGATGGGTCTCACCAGATATGACAGAAGGTTTATCCCCAACTACTCCACCCTAGCTGCTAACCTGACGGACAAACTAAAAAACTCACATCCACAGAAATTGGATTGGAATAAACAAGACCAAGCAAGTTGAAGGGCTGAAGACAATTCTATATCAGGAGGCTCTCCTTAAGATGCCATACTTTAATAAAGAATGTATTCTGCAATCAGATGCATAGAAAGTAGGCTTAGATGCAGTGTTCTCTCAAGAGTATGACATAGTTGAACCTCTGGTCTTATTACCAGCCAAAAACTATTTTCCTTAGAGCTGTCCTATGCAACTATGGAGCTCAAAGCCCTAGAAATCAAATGGGCCTTTGTACATCTGAGGTACTACCTCACAGGAAGGAATTTCAGGTTGCTTACTGACCACTCACTGTTAACCTGGATGAGCCTGAGAAAAGACACTAACCCAAGAGTAATGAGATGGTTCCTAGATCTCCAATCATTTTGCTTCACTGTAGAACAGCGGAAGGGGAAAGAACAGTGGAATATGTATTTTCTAAGTTGATTCTCTAAATAGAGATGGGGAACCCACCACTGTAAGGGGAAGGGTATTTGACAAATCACAGGTATTCATCCCTTTTCCCCTAGTGGGAGACCCCCCCCCACTGTGAGGCTTTCGATGTGAGCCCACTCCACAAGGCCCTTCCTAGGGGTTGAGGCAAGTGGAACCTCAGTGGGAGAGACATCTACAACACCACCAAACCAAGCCCATACAGACTTCAATATGTTCGCACAACTTCACTGTGAAGATAATCCATATTAACGCAAGCTATCCCTGTAAGGTACAAAATTAAAAAAACAATGGCAACTTAAATATCCTCACACACCATCACTACATTGACCTCTGTATCACCATTGCACCATCCCTGTGGGGACTTCAATATCATGACACAGCAAACCTGCAGGGACTTCATTAGAAGTGCACATAATGTTGGGACTATTCTCATTATAATCCCAGTTCATGCAGTACGTAAATCAGTATCACACCCAATTCATGTGAAGTATATGAAGACATTAATATCACCATAAACTGTGTGGGGACTTATCACACAACAGTGCTGTGAAAACACACACCATCCATGTGGGGCCTTACATATCACAGCACACCACCTCTGTCGGGACTTCAATGTCATTCTGATTCCTACTGAATACTGGAGCATAATTGCATATGTTTGGTGGTTAAAGGGGGCATTTTCCCATCAAGGAAAGCACCTTTTGATTTACAAACAAGATACTATTTTCAATGTAAGGAAAATAAATCCACATAGCCCCAATTGCCTGTTTGGCAGTGGCTCACCCTATTGAATTGTGGATGTTTCAAATGAGTTGCTCTGTAGCAATGGGGCTAATTCAATATGTGCGTCTGACTGGCTGGCGTGCAGTGCCCGAGGCTTGAAAAGGCTGGGTGACCATTTGGGGTCAGGAGAAAATCCTGCCTCCTCTCTTTGACTCTGTCTATGTCCCATCTGGCTGTGGTGGCTCTAGTAGCTCAACTGGTCAAGCAGTTCTCAGTCAATGATTCGGTCTACCTCTTCTTTGGTAAAACAGTGAGAGCGCTCACTCAGGGAAATTCCAGGTTTGTGTCTATGTCTAAGCTAAGCAGGAAGTGTCTCATGTGGAGCCTGAGTTTGGTTGTGGTGAGATCAGTTGGAGCAGTTGTACCTATTGTGCCTTTCTCACCATACTTTGTTTGTTACTGCCCTCATAAAAAGTTTGGGAATCATACTAGGAGAGAATGAGGAAGCAGATTTGTAAGGGCATTGCCCCTAATGAATTGAGAAGGTTGTAGGTGGGTATGGGGAAGAGACCACTGACAAACCCTACTCAGTCTTCGTCCAGGTAACTAAAGCCAATGGCCTAAGGGTCCTGCTAAACTGGACTTCCTGGTCTCCATGCAGGGGTGGCTCATAGATACTGGGCAGCATGAAACTGGCCCACCACACATTATGGAGGATCAAAGCTAGCTCTGTGCTGTGACAAGACTGAGTGCTTTCTCAGCTGCGGCAAGCAGCTCAGTAAGTGAACCAGGTCTGGATTTAACTCTAAAGGGAAACATAGTTTCTCTTTGACAGCTTTCAGTATCCTGGGCATAAATAATAAGTGTTATTGTGTGGTTAGACTGGCCTGCATTGGTGCAGCCCGCCTGAACATCTTTTCTTATTGTGGTATGGCATTTTGTGCCAGGCACCAAAGTCAAAGAATCATGATCAGTGTTATTACATGGCTAGATTGCCCTACCTTGGTGCAACCAGTCTGCAAATAGTTTCATACTGTGGCATGGCATTTCTTAGTGGCATAAGGAGGTAAGCCAACATGAGGGTTCTTAAGTTGACATAATAGCGTACATTGGTGATGGCAGTCTCTCATTGTGGCATTGCATTTTGTACTGTCACAGCTAACAGGAGTATGTTTCTATCTGGTAATACTGGCATATATTGGTGCAGTCTGCATGGACTTGCATGGGCACAGCCAGCAAGACATTGTTTTAAAATTTGCAAATATTGTGCACAAAGGCATTGTGGAAATGAATTGGAAAATGCTTCTGTGCATTGTTGGTGACTTGCAGTCATTGGAAGTTTTCATGTGTTACTATACAAAATCGATTGCAAACTGTGTGGCTTTTTACCCAATTATTTACAGAAAGCGTGCTGTAAAATGCACTATTTTTAGCCTATTATATAAAAAAGAATTTCAGGGAAGGAACCCACTCAAGTCCGTCTTTTGTTAGTTCATTCTCCCTCGCTACACTCAGTCACTCCACCATATTCGTGGGAAACATATACACCCGTCCAATAAAAAATTCTTACCAGCCATCACTGTCCCTAGTGTACCCGCTAGCTCAAGGAACAGGCTCAGGACCCTGAATTTTCACAGTATCGAGAAAACTGTTGACATGAACTAATCAGATTAATATTGTATTAGTTTAGCACAATAAGATGATCATTTTGGATAGAATCAAAATATTTCATTGCAAAATCTAAAACGTAGATAACACTGACATTTACTTGCAGCTTTCCCATCCTTTTCTCTTACCTGCGCATTTTCTTTCTTCCAGCAGATTAAGGTCTGCATACCTTTGATAGGTTCATGGTACGCCACCCCATGGGCAAGCATATGTGTTCTACTGTGCATACCACTGTGCTGGCAATTTGGCACAGTATAAACCATGATAACATAACATAGCACTAATGCCAAAACCTTGCATATTACAGTACATACCCATTCTGATGTCCACCCACCCGTAACATCCAGTTCATCTTCCCTTCAGTGCTAGGATTCCCAAAGCTCTGTCATTGAGCGGATCCCCCATTTATATAGTGGGGGGATGGAAGACAGGTGTAGATGGGATCAGCAAAATGCGTTTATGACACTCAACTTTTAACTTTAAAAATGTAACCCACCTCTTACCTGTCTCCGGCAGCCCCCACTTGCCTAAGATATGCCAATTCTAGAAGGGGCCAGTTATCTTTTAACAGAATGGACAACTGGTTTGGTCAGAATGGGCCAGTTTCATAAGTTACTACACTAGGCTTAACCAATGTTACTAAGCAAATATGTTTTCAAACATGTTAGTTGCAGCATATATTACCACTTTGGTTAATACACAAACAGTCTGTTCTGGATAGTGATGAATTGTAATGTGTGATTGTGGCCCACTTTTTCAATGGTGCCTGGACCAATGTTATGCCCCAGTCTGAACCTGCCTTGTTGCACCACGGTGGGAAGTGGACTTGGTATAAAAATGCAAAGGTTGGGATGGTATTCCCCAAAAACCTCTTGGTAAGAAACACAGGGATATGACTTTTAGCAGACAGAAAAGTAAAGGCAGACAGAAAAATGCTGGTGTACGATTTGTTTAGTTGATCTTAAGCTTTTTCCCTTCTCCCAGTACACCAGCAGACTTTTACATTTGTATATAAAAAGGGGTAATCACACAATACTATTTACATTATTAACCTACCTAAACAGCTGAATTACTAAAAACAGTACAGAAAAGAGTCCTTTTAAAATATAAACAGTTCTTCCAAAAAATAAAAGTCCTTAAAAATATATGCAAACGTCTCCATACAGTGTGCTGTAACTATTTATAAAAAAACATTACTTGCGAGTCAGCCAGGCCGCGCTGTCACAAGGTCCTTTCTGCTCAGGGTATTTCTCTTCCTCTGTGTTGTAATGGTTCTCTGGCAGGCTAGCAGCAGCAGCATGTGTGATGGGTCCCCAAATTTTCTTTTGGATGGGCAGCTTATGCGAGGTGCAGCCCAGGAGTCTCGGAGGCCCGTCTTGGCAGGGGGCAGGCCTTAAATCATTACACAGCGCTCCCCTCTCTACTGGAGAGCGCCACACCTGACAGAGGAGGGCAAGGGGGGGCAATGACTGGGGGCGTTACCCGCTCACAGAGCCATGTGGAGCCAAGTCACGGCAGTGACAGGAGTGCCAGGAGGCAGTGGTGGGTTCTGGCACAACCGTACCTGTCTGGGGAGAATCACTCTTTCAGCTCGGGCCCGCAGAGGTGAAAAAGAACTAGCAAAGGTGCAGGGAGGAGTGCTGCTCAACCCTCCTCAGTGGAGGTTCAGACCAACTGTCTTCAAGGCGCTCTGCTCATGCTGCAAACCTTTTCCTTTTTTAAAGAATCCCTGTGTGGCATCAAGTGCGGATGGCTTTTACTCTAATGTTGCATGCTTCTCCCCATGCTTCTCCCCATTACAATATTCTCAACCTTGAGGATAGCCAGGGCCTGAATTATAAATCTATCTAACTAGCAACTTGCTGTACACACCCGCCACTCCCCACCCGACCTGAGACTGGGTGATCTGCTCCTCACTGTTTTCTCCCCTGATTGTTTGGAGATCGCTTTCCCACCCTCCCCCTCCGAATACCCTAACAATAATAATAATAATAATAATATAAAAATAATTGAGCCATGATTTAGATCTAAAGTCCACCTGCCACAGTACCCCTGAACTCGTAGACACATTGCACTAAAGAAGAAAGAATGGAAAACGTAGGATCAGGCAATGGGAAACTCACATTGGACCCCTGGTGAATCCTAAATTAGTTTCATGACAGTCCTGCTCTCCCTGCCGGGGCCTCATCTAGGGTTACCTCCTGACCCAGCAATCAACCCTGTACCAAGTCAGTTCCTATATTCCAGTGGAGGAATGGGTAAGGGTTCCCTGCCACATCCAACTTAGCAGGAGCAATGGGATCAGGATTAGTCTCGAAAGAACACTCTCAGATTCGGGTTCACATCCTCTTCTCTCACTAACGGTGTCAGCTCAAACTCATCCTGGACTTGGAGCAGATGGTTCCGGTGCAAGGTCTTGATGTTTCTTGGCTGTCCTCATACCTACAGTCAGTAGACAGGCAGCACTACTAATTGATGCTCAATGTTGAATGGTTGAGACTCCCACTTGTTACTCAGCTTGTTCTGTCCACTCTTTCCCAGGCTGTGGATCAACACACAATCACCAGGTGGAAGATTTGCATCAATGTGCAAGATGCAAGGCAACTGAGGATCTGTGTAGCCCAGAATTGGTCTGAGGATTCGAGGAGCTCAAGTAGTGAGGATCCGCTTCAGCTCCTTGAATGCCTCCTGGTATTAGTCGGTCCACCTATCATCAAAGGGCTCATGTGGATGGTGTAAATGGTCTGCAGAGTTGATGGTAGTCCTGCAGCTCCTCTAGTTAGACAGGTATCCTTTGATGAGGTCCACAAGCGGTTGCACGATGTTGTCATATCCCACAACAAATCTCCAGTAGCAGTTAAAGAATTCAAGGAAACTCTGTAACTCCTTCAAGTTCTGAGGTCTTGATCAGGTGAGGAGGAATTCCGTCTTTGCGGGATCTACAGGAATGCTGTCTGCAGAGATGTTTCCGCTGTATTTGATGCTTGTCCAGCAAAACTGGCACTTGTTCACACTGACCTTTAGCCCTTGCTCCCTTATGCAGTAATTCTGCCAAAAATGCCCCATTGAGTCCAATGGACTCTGAAAAAATGGAATCATACTCCGCCACCACCATCTGTAATCCACCGGTAAATCTGCCAGACCAAGTGGCGGTAATGGTAAGTCCAGTGGATTTACAGACAGAATACTGCCCAACTCGTAATGACCCCCATTGTCAGGTGAGATTTCGTTCAATTTCTGATTTGTCCATGTACTAAGCAGAGCTTGATGTAACATTACCATTACATGAGTTCATGTTAAGATAAAACACACTCAGGCCTATAAATACTTTCTTAAATGATTTCAACATCTTCACAAAACCTCTCTTACTTCCTTGAAGCATTATATATATGTACGGCATTTAATGTCAAAGAGCCCACATACAAAATGTTTAATATCATAATACATCTTCATTAAGGAGACTTCAACATCATCACACACTATCCATGTGAGGACTTAAATATCATCACATATCAACCCTGTGGAGACCTCAACATCAGCACACACCACCCATTTGACGACTTAAATATCATCACATATCAACCCTGTGGGGACATCACCATCAGCACACACCATCCATTTGAGGACTTAAATATCATCACATATCATCCCTGTGGGGGCCTCACTATCAGAACACACCATCCATGTGAGGATTTCAATATCATCACATATCATCCCTGTGGGGACCTCACCATCAGCACACACCATCTATGTGAGGATTCAATATCGTCACATATCAACCCTGTGGGGACCTCAACATCAGCACACACCACCCATTTGAGGACTTAAATATCATCAAATATCAACCCTGTGGGGACCTCAACATCAGTACACACCACCCATGTGAGGACTTAAATATCATCACATATTAACCCTCTGGGGACCTCAACATCAGCACGCATCATCCATTTGAGGACTTAAATATCATCACATATCATCCCTGTGGGGACCTCACCGTCAGCACACACCATCCATGTGAGGACTCTAATATCATCACATGTCATCCCTCTGGGGACCTCACCATCAGCACACACCATCCATGTGAGGACATCAATATCATCACATATCAACCCTGTGGGGACCTCAACATCAGCACACACCATCCATTTGAGGACTTAAATATCATCACATATCATCCCTGTGGGGACCTCACCATCAGCACTCACCATCCATGTGAGGACTTCAATATCATCACATATCAACCCTGTGGGGACCTCAACATCAGCACACGCCATTCAGTTGGAGGATTCAATATCATTGCATTCAATTTCTATGGGACCTTGAGCATAAATACATACTATTCTTATGTGGCCTTCTATACAATGACACACCATCCCTGTGAGGACCTCTATGTCATCAAACAACATCCCAGTGGAGACCTCAACATGACCACTCACCATCCTTTTGGTGGACTCAGTACCATATCAGCTCTATGGGGACTTCAGCATCATTACATACTATTCGTATTCACATACCTTTGTATGGCCAATTGGGTGCATCTGTGGCTTCATTTGTATCACCTGAATGCATTTTCCTTCACCTTTTGGGTATTTTTGGTTGAATTGGCCACTATTTTTGGCAGTGTTTCTTTCGGTATTTTAACCTGAAGATAGGATGGAATTAGCATTTCTATTCCCAGCGCTAATTCCACTGGAGTATTTAGCCCCGGGGGAATTATCACTGGTTTGCATTGCTTATTCCTCCAGCGCTCATTTCTTCAGGGTTAATTCCACCAGAGAAATTAGCGTCCATTTTCAATAACCCTTATATCAGCAGATTGATCAAAGTGGAGGCAATTGCATTACTGCCACTTCGTCCCCTTAGCGATCAACTTGTAATGAAACCAAATGAGTATCAATTAAACATCAACATTGTGAATATTCTTTGAATAATCAGACAAAATGTGATGCCAACTTTCAATTAATTCACATATCAGACTATAGACAAGATGACATCCGTGCACATAATGTGTTGTCTTGACAGTGTAGAATTCAATATCATCACACACCACCCCTATAGGGACTTCAACAAAATCACAGAAAAATAAGAAAGTAAAGTAAGTCACATTGTGATTCGTATGTTACAAAAGTAGCCAATGCTTGAAATGAATCTGGAAGTGTGTTGGGCAATCAATGAGGGAAGACTTACATTGTATATCAATTATATCCAATTCTGTAAACATACAAAATACACAAAAAAAATCTTAATTTCATTATTTTACATTTAAACGCAGAGTTCAGGCCATTTAAAACATAATGGTATTTGTGTATAAATGGTTCCCATGAATCTGCTGTCTGCTGCCTAAGCATGTAGGGCATCCGATGTATCAAGTGTGTTTAAATTCCTGTCCGTGTGTTGATGACTGCAATACCACACCCAGCCTGCGGGGGCAGAGCTGAGTAAATAATCAACACACCAAAATAAACACAGGTCCCCACAAGGCAATTTTTTAAAAAGTTATAAAAATTGGCACAGACGACTTTTAAGTTGTTTTAAATCATTTGGAAGGCATTACCAGATGGGGACTTGGGTTTAGGTCCCCACAGTGAAATCAAGTCCCCACAGCATGTGTGTGTTTTCATACCCAAGTCCCCACAAGGATAGTAACAAAACACACACACACACACACACACACACACATACTGCGTCAAAGCAAGTTTACCAGGAAGCAAACCATGGAATTCTCTGGCAGCATTCTGCTCAGTAAACAGAGGAAAATTCCCATCCAAGATGGAAGACATCCCTAAAATATATACATGGTCTATATCCATCTGCATACCTGCACATTAATAATACATATAATCTGTTGAGTGTGGTTGAACATGGGATAGCTATCAGGGTTGGGCCAATGTGCTAGGAAGTCCTCTGGCAATCCAATCTAAGTGTGGGTGTTAGAAGGAGGATGTAAATGACAAGCAGGGATAGTGAATTGCAAAGATATGTGGCTTTAAGGTGAATTGAAGCAGGAGACAGCTGGAGGATTTTGTAAAGAGTCTGGAAGTTGACAAAGTAGATAGGTTGGAAGAGTGTGTAAGGAGGTTACAATGAGAGTGAGAAAGAAGGTTATTTGGAAGAAGTTTGGGAGTAGAGTAAGAAGGAATTCCAGAAAAGACTGATGGGTTGGAAGGAGAAGCATGCAGATGATTGTTAGAAATCAGAGAGGAGGTGGATGAGGAATAAGAAGGAATATTGGAGAAAAACTCTGGTGATGGGTTGGAGGAGTGGAAATGAAAACAGGAACAACATTAAGGATTAGGAAGAGAGAAAAGAGGCAGGCAATGGAAGAGATGGTCTGGAGGAATTAGGAATGAGAACATCGGAGAAAGGCTGAGAACCACGGCTACGGTGAACCAGTGAGTTGTTGCTAGAGGCGCACAAGAAGGCTGGGGAAGACGGCGATGGAGTAGAAGATGAAGAAAGGGGAAAGGAGAAAAGAGACAACTCTTCCTATGTAACAAGAATGTCCGGGATGGTAAAGAAGGTAAATAGAGTGAGGAATCCACAGAGAGGGCCGGGACCGTCAGAGCAGAAGGTGCCATGAGAGAAGAGCAAGAAAAACCTAACTTTGGGGGTCTTTGCTCATTTGGCAGTGCCCTCAGGCCACACTAGTCTTTCCTATCCATGGTGCAATATTTCTGAATCCAGGCCCAATCCCAGGGGCTGAATTGTGGAGTCAGAGGTCCTGGCCCTTCCTGACACTGATTATGGAGGGTAAAACAATCCCCAGATGAGATTCAGTTGAAATATGTCTTGACAACCAACTTAAAACTACCCTGGAACAGTTAGTGAATTTTGGTGTATACCCCTTGGAAGGCCCGACTTTGGACTTCACTTCATTATAGGAGAAGCTGTCCTACACGCTTTCTTGTGTTTGTGTATCTGGGTTGTCCTTCCTATTGGCTCAACACTTGATATAACCCCTCTGTTCCTTTTGTACTGCATTCTAGTTAAATCGTTGATCCTGCTCAGCATGGTGGCACTGCCCTGCTTCTGAAATACAATTTTGAGCATCATATTTGGTCTGAACACCGCATGTTAAGTGCATGCAGCAAAATCACTGCAGGCAGCATGTTGGTGTTGTACAAGCCCCATAACAAGAAATGCATTGGGGGAAATTACATCAGTCATGGGCTGATGCAAATGCTGCCTCCAGGTTGAGGGACCACCAGTTGTGCTTGACAGAGAATTGTGCTGCCAAGAGCCAGCCCAGTCTAGATGCAGGGTGATGTGTTGCGTATGGGGATATTAGAAGAATTTGAGGGTGGGCATCTTAAGGAAAGGATGGGGAGTGAAGAGAGTAATTGGGATATCATTTTAGATAGAAAGGCAGGCCTTTGGGGGTGTGGTGAAGAGGGTGCAATTGTGGTTTGAAGGTAGATGCCAAAACGATAGCAAACAGAAGGACAAGGGCACACTGGAAGTGAAGTGAACTACTGGTATAGCAGGTACAGTGGAGTCCGCCTCAATTCATTCTGATGCATTGCCACTCCAGGTGTAGCTCTCAGCGGCCCCAGATAAATTGGAAATGATCTGCTCAAGTTCACTGGCATAAACATGTCAGCATTAGAAGAGGCCAGCATTTATCTGTGACATAGATCCTTTGAAGGCATATTGTTTGTAGAAAAAAAAATGCTAGGCTTAGTGGTACAGCTGGTCTATTGGGTGACTCATTGAGCATTAAGTTGAGACAAAAGTAGTTTTGACCAAATCCAAACTGGGGACAGGAATAACCCCTTATTTCCACATATGTATTGTGCAATTGCAGGTCACTGGATCGACAGTAAATCACGAGAAACCCGTCATAAATAGTAATATGAATATGCAAAATCATCCAAAAAGATCCAGGACATTGCGCCTTTTAAAGTTTGAGAAAGATATGCTTTATTATCATCTGTAATAATACGTTTGCCCTTGTAATAACATGTGTTTCGGCCCCTGCCGGCCTTTTTCAAATCAGGGCCGGTGTAATCATACCACACCGGGGGGCAATAGCTCCTTATTCAACAGTTGTGTATTGGGTCAAATCCCATTATTATATAATTTTCCAAGAACTGTAGTCACTCGTGAGTATTATTACAGATGATAATAAAAAATATCTTTCTCAAACTTTAAAAGGCGCAATGTCCTGGATTTTTTGGATGCTTTTGCATATTCATATTACTATGCATATTGTTTGTAATCAATGTTTCTATAGCCTTTTATTTATTTGTTTTATTTTTGTATATTTAATGTCAGTATTAATGATGGTTATTTAGATAACCTTTGCTCCTTTGTCATGCGTTTCTTCTTAACATATTGACACTGTAATGAAATGTCCATTACTGCGTTTTGAGAAGAATGTCCTTTTTCACTTTCCCCATTTGTCCTCTATTATGCTTCCCGTTATTTTCTGTTGTTTTTCAATAAGCATTTAAAGAAGGCTGCTCCGTTTTGTTTCAAGTCATTTTCTTGTGTCACTTTTCTCTTTCCCCAATCATTTTCTATCTTCTCCCTTCTGTCCTTAATGCCAATACCTACCCACCCTTCACTTTATGTCCTTTGGAGCTCATTTGAATATTGACGGCACTCCTTGTTGTTTTGAAAGATCGTTTGTGATGACACATCTGTCTTTGTTCTATTTTGATGGTGTGCACAATTGTGTCACAGCTTCCATTGATGATTGGCAGTTTGCTCTGCTTACAAGGCAAGATAGTGAAGCAGCATACAATGCAAGCTTGTAAAACATGTAGTAGATTTGGTTGCCCCACTGGGAACATTTGGGACGAGCAGGCAATCAGGGTACTACTGCTGTGACAAATCTGGACAATCTGAGGTACCCTTGCAAAAGTTAGTGAGTGAGATTTTGCGAGTTCCCATTCTAGCACCACCAGAGATGATTGTGGCAAACACCATTGAGGTAGCAAGGGGGGTGGTCACAGAACCCAAGCCCCAGGCACCCCTGCAGAACTATCCAGGGAATGCATGTGCTCCTGCTCTGAATACAACACAGAGAAGCTCTGGTAGTTTTCTTCCGAACGACTTTCTCCTTTGAACAGGAGCTGAGCCAAATTCAGAAGAACGCGCAGCTAAAACAAACAATCCGGTCCTTCTCTCCATGATGTCAACCATCACCATTACGCTAGCTCCATTTATGAAGCTGTATGTGTACTTGAATGATTTGATGAAAGACCACACCACCCTGTTGGCGATGACACATTCTAAGCAAATTTTTCTGGGGTGGGGTTTGTAACGGGCCAATGACCATCGCGCCCCACCAGAGAACTTGCATTCTGAATCATTCTGGGAGAACCTTCAGCATACTCCTAATCCTCAGAAAAGTTGTTCCCAGGGGACACAGACGACCTTGGCCGTGGAGAAGGTTGATCTAACCATTGAAACTGAGGATCAACCTGATATCTCTATGGACCATCAGGGTAAAGGACCATGTTCTAAACCTCCAGTGAAGAAGCAAAGGCCATGTGTCTCTTCTGATCACAACATTAATGAAATCCAGATTGACAATGCAAAGCCAGGCAAATTGGGGAACCCCCCCATTTGACATCTTCGGTGTGCACAGACAAAATTTTACCGAAAAGATCACCCATGGAAAACCGAAGCCCGAGGATCTCCAACATATAGGGGCCCCAGCTCCACTACCTCCCAATTCGAGGGATAAGAAGGGAACCCCTAAACCAACTCCCAGGAAGTTCTTGTCAAAAGGGAATAAAGAAATCTGACAACCAGCATTGCCCCGAGAGAACGGACATATCACAGTGAGGCTTCATGAAATGATGTGAGCCTGACGTTACAGAACTTGTTGAACCTTTCAACATATTCCACAGAATCTACTCTAATTGCTTCCCAGGAAGAGGGTGGACTTGTGGAGCCCTCCGCGCTCAAGATAAAGATGTTTTAAAATTGGGCTTTTCTCTGACCACGCAGCCTGCCTCTCCTTTCTTCACCATGTCAGAAAAAAGAGAGAGATCCCTCCCTAGTCAAACTAACATGGGACAGCCCAAACCATGTACGAGGGGGGATCAAATGTAAATACAGAGTCACTGACTAGAAAACAAAATAATCTCAATGTGGAAGTAAACAAACCACTTAAACCTCGACTCCAACCAGTGAATCTTGGTCCACTTAAATCTACCAGTCCCTTGACTGGAGGAGCAGTCTCAGCCCAACATAATCAACAGAACCAAGAGGATGTCAAATGACAAAGAGAGTAGACCAAGGTCTACGACTGGCCAATTCGGCAAGGCCCACAGCTCGCTCTTCCAAAATTCGAAATACCGAACTCTTAAACTCAAGAGGATTCTGGATAGTAAGGATACTCTAATCCTGAACAGGAGAACTGTGTTAGATCTCTTGCACTGTATACCCAGCTTGCATCAACTAACTTTAAAGGATCTGAGAATCATTGAGTTCGTGGACAAGCAGAGAACGGACCAAATCTATTTGCATCTTACTTCCCCAGTGATTAAGAAAATGCTGATCAATTCAGTCAAAAGTTTCCTGATGCTTCGGTTTGACTTGACGACAATGAAGGACTCTAAGAGAGAGGACAGGCCAACACCTCATGAAGGACCGTCATGCCCTAAACTCGAACATGAGGGATATTTGATGGGAGTAGCCCCTAAAGAAGATCAGATCATCTACTGTGGGGCAAAGTACTTAGACCCTCTTCAGGTAGGCAAGGTCCTGGTTGGCTCAAGACAGAAGCTCAATGTCATGTTTCAAACCAACTCCACTTCATCAACAGCTCCAGGGCATTTCCATTTGACACATCGGTGCTTGGGAAGAAACAGGGCTGGTGTTGGTTACCAAGGGCATTGACACTTCGGGAAGCACTTTAGCAACTCGTATCTTGGGCATGGACTGAGCCTCAATCGCCCCGTAAAATCAACGCAAAGTATTCGCTATTAAAAATGGCATCATGGAACACTCGTGGCCATTACTATCTTACTCAAGCGAGCAAAACAAATTTGGGTGACTTTGATGTGCTCTGTCTGCAAGAAACCTGGCTCTGTGCAAAGCCAATCTTGGATGGCTTTGAGATCTCTTTGAGTGCAGCCACAAAGGGCAAAAAGGGATGGCCTTCCTCGGGCTTGTTAACAGCAAGCAAATCGGAAAGCCTGTTGACGTTAACTAAATGCGTAAAGGCGAGTGCCTTGTCACAGTGGCCCTCATTACGACCCTGGCGGAAAGGTGTTTACGCCAGCGTAAACCATGGCGCACCTTTCCGCCTGACTACGAGTTCCCGTAGCGCCATGGTGATTTTTACGCCTGCTTTTTGCAGGCGGAAAATTCCATGGCGCTACGGGACTTGTTGTTAATTACGCCACCGTAATTTACGGTGGCGTAATTAACGCCTTCCCCACTCCCATTATACCCTATGGGGCAAAAATGGGAATGGGGAAGGGTAAATGGGGATTGGGGACTTACCGCCCCGCCAAGGTCGGAATGGGGCGGTAAGTCCGCCAACCCCCATGGCGGAGTTGGCAGCCTAGCGCCATGGACCATGGTGCAAATTGCACCATGGTCCTCCACCAGGGTCGTAATGAGGGCCAGTAACTTTTTATTGGGTGGGAGACTACTGAGCACAATTTAGGCCCTGAACCATCATGTAAGATGGTAGTGATTAATGCTTATTGGAATCCAGTATTAACATCAAATGAGGAGTTCATTGATCACATATTGGACTTGATAGAGGAATTGTTAGATGACATATACATAACTCAGAACACAAGAAACATGATTATATGCAGCAGCTTAAACACCTCATGTATCTTCAGTGTTTTAGATCCCGACAACATGGCTCACAAATCCTCTCGAAACACCAGAGCCGCTAAGTGGAATACTGATGGAAGTAAAAGACATGCAGATGGTCAATGGAAACATCAAAGAAGCCATGCCACCGCAGGTGAAATGGGAAAGCATGGGCTGTTCTTCCGTGATAGACTATATCTTTGTCTCCCGGCATTTTCTTACACTTGTATCATCATTCAATTAGGAAAAACTAAGAACAGTGACCACCACATGCTATGCATGGAATGGATGGGATTGCCATTCAATACCTGAGAAAGAATGCCTTTTGAAACTACCGTGAGTAGTGGTGGCCTTAGACTAAAGTTGTCAAACAACAGCATCGTGCAACTAGCTCCCGGTTTTGGAGCAGGCGGACCACCAGTGGAATATACTCCACTATTGGAACTGTATCTATGTAAAGACAACAACAGACAACAACCAGCTGTCATCCATCTTCGTGTTTACAACCAGGAACTGGTTGTTCAAAGAAAGGTGGTAAGAAGGTTGGCCAGACTGGCGAAAAATCAGGTGCAGCAGATGACCACGAAAATCTCAGATTTGGGAAGCAGAACTTTAGGAACTGGCTGTACTCCATCAAACGGTTGTTGTGCCAACTACATTCAGAAACCATGTTAAGGAACCTAGTAGCAAAAAAAAAAAAAACAGGGACTTCTGGGCACTCATTAAATCAGTAGGCAAACAGGCGAATGAAGAACAATCGAATCCCATTACCAAAGTCAACTGGATCCTGCATTTAAAAAAACTCTACGCTGGGGTACAAATGACTTCTACAGATAACAGCCCTCGGGATGGAGCGGCATCCTGGGTTTCTTCATCGAGGCTTAATGACATCCTAGAACGCATCACTCATCTAAACAACTCCTGGGCTCCTGGACTGGATGGACTAACAAACTTTATGTTGAAAGAACATCCAGCGGAGTGGGCAATTTTCATACGTGCCCTTTTTTCCCAGATTTCAACATTACAGAGGATGCAAAGTTCCTGGAAGAGAGAGATTCTGGTCCCCATCTTTAAAAAGGGGAACTGGGATAATTCGGAAAATGATAGTCTAATCGCCCTCTTGGACGTCATTGGAAAACCCTATGGTGCTATCATTCTGGGCCATTTCCTCACTTGGTGTGCAGAATCAGGGGCCAACGACCCACTGCAAACTGCTAAAGGGCCATGTCCAGGACGGGAGACCAGAATTCTATATGGCCTTCGTCAATCTGGTCCAGGCTTTTGACCAGATTGATCGTTAGAAGCTGTGGGACAAACTGGAGGTGAGGAGTTGTCCTGGGTCCATCTTGGAGCTGATGAAAGCACTGCACCAAGCCACCTCATTGAGAGTTCAATTGAATAAATCTGGTCTTCTCTCTCAAGAGATACGCACAGCCAGTGGTGTAAAGCAGGGCTGTCCAATGGCTCTGCCAGTGTTTAATTACTTTGTCGCCGACATGAAGGACATGGACCTCAAGATACGATCTTTCCCACCAAAGGTGGGTGGAGTCCTACTTCCCAGATTGCTTTACGCCGATGATATAGTCCTGGTGGATCGAACACCCATGGGGCTTCAACGGCAACTTAACAGCTTGTAGTCTTTCATTGACTCTAATGGCTTAGAGATCAATAAGCTGAAAACCAAGATCTTGACTTCCAACAGAGGTAAAAATGCTCACTCCTGGATGCTGGATGGTCAACCCATCAAGCAGGTGAACTCATTCAAGTACTTGGGGGTTTGGCTTAGTGACAAAGTTTCCGAGGCCCCAATGGTCTCCCGCCTGAGAGCAACTACTATGGCCTTGTCTAGTCAAGTCCCTGCCCTGAACCAAAAGTATGGGCGGTTTTCCATCGTGCCAGTACTGACGTTTTACAGATCAAAAGTCGTCCCGACGATAACTCATGGATCGGAGGCAATGCTGAGTATTCCAAAAAAGACCTGGTCTCTGTTGGAAGGCCTTTTTTGGAAGAAAGTCTCACGACTTCCGCAATTCACACCTGTCCAAACCATACGGTGGGAGTTGGGCCTTTCCTCAATGAAATCAATTGTCCTGTGGAACAGCCTCAGCTTCTTTAGGAAATGTTTTGCACCGGCACATCTGGAAATTCTAGAGATGGTACGCAAAGAAGTCACGGCAGCCCAGAATTCAACGCTGCAGAAATAGAGAAGAAAAATGTGCGCTTCTTTGGAAGAGGTTGCAGGCTCGCTTGAGGTCCTACTAAGTAATCTCATACAGATCAGGATCAAACTGAGAATACTTGATTGGTATATGCCCGCAGACTCCGAGGTGTTAATCCAATCAGTTGCTTATATTAGCTTGAAAACTGGATACCATTTGCGAATATTTAAAACAACTTCCGGATAAAAAATCCCAGTAACAATTCCTCCGTATCCATCTGAACCTACAGCCACAAATGAAATCAGAGGTGTGCATGGCCTCTCAGAAATCAACAACTGTCCGTTTTGTAAGGACTGCTTCATAGTGAATCATTAAAGCACTGGGTTATTACCTGCCCATCCATTATGGAGAGACGCACCAAATATTTCAGCCATTTATTCTCTGACTTTCAAATGCTGGTCATTGCAGGGAACAGGACCAGAGACGTTTTTATGGGAGGGCAAAAGGGGCACTTGCCCAGGGCCCCTACCTTGGAGGGTGGCCCCACAGGGCTGCCTGATCTGAAGAAGTAAGATTTGATTGTTCGCCAGTCTTCAATAGCACAAGTCAGCCTTGATCAATTCATCATATATTGTTTTCTGTGTTCACTATGGTATACATAGTTTGTGTATTCCTTACGGCACAACTCTGTAGCATTCTTTCCTTCCTGTGGGAATTATGTTGATCATGTGCAATAGTCAAAGGTGAAATGCATATTGATAGATTGAGTGCCACAATGGTTCAGACGTTAGCTCAGTGTGTGAATCAACCATTGCAGACATGTGTTCCTATGCAAAATTAGAATATCACATTCCAGCAATGCTGGGTGAGCCTTTCCTATGTCTGAAGTTTATAAACCTGCCTGCATGTGTACTTGGTTTTGCAGAACAACATCTGCTATTATAAGCAATGTACCTGCACAAGATAGGGGTTGCTACAAAAACTAACATATCATCCGTATGGTGAAGGTCTAGAAATTGGTTTGTTCAGATGGGGTGTTCTAAAACCCAGGCAATCGCCTCCAACAATGACATAGGGGGTCATAACGACCCAGGCGGTAAGTACGCCAACTTTACCACCATGGTGTAAACTATGTTTACACCATGGTGGATGGCGGATTTACCGCCCCATTCCAAGGTGAGTGGGGCGGTAAATCCCCATTTCCCATTTTACCCTTCCCCATTCCCATTTTTGCCCCATAGGGCATAATGGGAGTGGGGAAGGTGCTAATTACGCCACCGTAAATTACGGTGGCGTAATTAGCACCAAGGCGGTTTAGCACCATGGATTTTAACGGCTGCTAAAAGCAGACGTTAAAATCGGAATCAGGCGTTAAGGGTTAACGACGGCGTTAACCCTTAACGCCTGAGTTGTAATGAGGCCCATAAACTGTTAGTCCTAGAGGTGAATAAGTATCCAAATTCAAGACTATGGAACAAAAGCGTTCATGGTTGTATCCTGGATTGGCCAGCAGACGATAAAGGTATCCTGGTCAAATCATCTAACTAATATATTTTACATGACTGCGTTGTCTTCTGTGAGGTTTGCCTTCTTGCATGCTGCTGGTATCATTTAGCCCATTACTTGATCTTTCTTCTTTTGTAGGCCATTTGGATGAAAGGGTTGGTAGACGGAAGAGAGCGGACCAGATGTTGCAGGCCTCAGACAAGCATATTTTAAAGTCTGCTTGTTTGACACAAAAACGGTTTACTTTTTGGTAAAAGTAAAAGGTTTTTATGCACGTTTATAAATGAAAATGTCAAGCCATTGTTTTGGAAGGATTTCAAGTTTTAAAATACAAAGACAAACCCAGATTAAATGTGTTAAATTGCATCGATTGGTATGCTGGTAATTATTTACTTACCTTGATGATGGAGAGAATGAAGCTAGAATCATTCCCATTTTGCATAACACCCTTCTATAATATTTTGTTTAAAAATGGTCGTGTTTGTTAATGTGATTTGTGTACTTTCCAAGTCTGTTTTTATAAAATGAGATTGTTTTAGTGCATGGTAAGAATTGGAAAAGAATGTGCTCAAATGCAGAAATTGCAGAGTTGGCACAAATTCCCAGCTTCACCCCTTAACCAATGTGTGATCCAGGGCATCTCATTTAATCTTGTATTGCCTAACCTCTCAATATTGCCAGTACCTAAACGTTTCGAAATTGTCAGCCCTTCAGAGTGATTTCCTTCTCATGGTCTGATCTTCATAAATGCCTTATTCATGGTTTCACTGGCTAAAGGGTTGCTTTCACTTTAATAGTGTGCATATTTATATCACGCAACACTTTTTGAAAACCATATCCCACTTCTAATCTCAGTCTGTCTGGATAATCTTCCGGGTAGATTCTAATCTGCATCCACTATCCATGCTACAGTTTGTGTAGCTTTTGCCTTCCTTCCGATTGGTCTCCTCTATCCATGCATGAGAACTTTTGCATTCTGCGAGGCAGCGAATATGAGTTCTCCGTCTATTATGGGTTACATGTACCTTTTACATACAGTTCTGCATTAATACTACTGGCTGCATAACTTCCTGGATGCTATTGATACAAAGTATAGTATTCTTTATGTACTAGAACAGTAACCTCTTCGTAGACAGCTAATGTTGGTCTTCAAATGTTACTTAATGAAGAGGGTAAGGGGACTTAAAGGGAGTAAACATGCTTATTATGCTGCGAGACAGCCCATCAACCTATAGGTTGTGAGCACGACGGGTGGAGGGCACGATGAGTATTCCTGATTCCTTTGGTTTGATGGAGCCCCGAAGATGTCCGTGCCCATGGCCCCAAAAGTGCTTAAGATGGCCCTGAACAGGACGAGACATGTGATTGCAATGGTTACATTTTTGGAGCCACTGTCCTCCATATGAGGAGCTATGAGTAACTTTCCACATGAGTGTTCTTTTTTTGGGGGACGTTTTAAACAGAATTGTACTTTGGAAGGGTTATTTGTAAGATGTGATTGTCTTTTTGCTAAAATGTTTTTTTCACTTATATGCAAATAAAAAAAGTAACAATAAATGCAAAAATTCAGGGGGCACTTTGTGCGGTCACATATAACACTGCATGGAGGCTCATAGAGATCCTGCTGCACCAACTATAGTGGTGCAATCATAACAGGGAACTGTGAAGGGACACGTTTGGGGTGAAGTTGGGAATCAAACTACATTTTATTTTCTGCACTTGTGTTGGTGCTCACTTAGCTCTTGGCTTATCTTTAATTTAGGCACTTCCTACATTTGTTAGCATTTACAAGAACTGGGTGGTGCTGCAAGAAAACCTCCAACCCTCAGGTGATTGTGTATTCTTTATTCTGCCTGTAGCTATGACAATTGGCCTACTTATGGTGTGATAGTCTACTCAAATTCTTGATGCCATAATTTCAAAGTAAATAGCTGCCCACCTCATAGTCCCACATTCTGCACCTTAGAGGCCAGAGCAAGTCCTGTCCATTACAATGGCCAATCCCCTTACGAGAGTTGTGGCCCCAGAACCCCAGATACACCATCCAAGACTCCACTAAACATTCAAGATGTGTCTAGAAGTTTAGCAGCCAACAAGCACTCATATCTATAAAAAAGGAACAGAAAAAAGGACCACAATGTTTTATTTTTATTTTGAATAGGAGTGATATGATAGTGTCGACATTATTTCACTTGTTTGATCACATATAATTTCAGTATGTGAAAGGGACAGAGTTTTGGCTTTTGTTGTAAGGTCAGTAAGTCAAATCAGTTTATTTCGGATTGGAACACGAAAGCCATAAAAAAGCTTGATAAAAGCAACACCATAAACGAAATCACTCATGAAAAGGATCATAGGACATGCATATCAAATAAAATGAAAAACAATAAATACAATTTAAAACATTGTCAATCGCCAAACACACCACATTAATGTGTTAAATCTTGGACACATTGATATACTCCTTTCCCACGGAGTACGTAAATAACAAGCACGTTTAAAATCACTGGTTGCATCTAGAAAGGAAAGCAACAACATACAATCAGGCATACAATGTCTTTTCCCAAACCCCTTAGGAAAACAAGTATGTAACATATCCGTACATCATTATACAAGGTAGAAAAACAAGCACAAAGTGAGCCGAGGTTGCAATGGCACCTCCGGAATAGTGAACATCATAGTTTGCGCCATTTGCCAATTATGGCCTCTACTGTCAGACCATTTAACTTGGCTCTCATCAACAGTGCTCGGTGGCATGAGCTATTAACCAGATTTAAATACCTCACTGCACCTATCCACTAGACCACAGTCACACCACATCATGCCCATTACAGAGCACCCATCCCAGCCCACACACCATCAAGCTCAAGGGCCAACCTTTCCTCAGCCCCAGGCTCTGCAGACTCAGAGCACGCACCAAGCTGCACATCACTCACCGCAGCATTCCACCCACTACCCACCTCAGAAACCTCAGACTCAGCTCTCGCACCCCAACACCCTCTACACGCACTCATCTCTCACACCACCAGCTGCCCAACACCCACCACCACACCCAATGCACCGCGCCAAGCCCCAATCCCTCTCATCCTTGCAATCACTCACTCGCCACACCCCCTGGCCCTATCTCCAGCACTCACGTCCAAAGACCACTCACACCATCCCACACAGAACTGAAATGCGCGCTTCTCAAAGCCCGATAACTCCCAGCACATGCACTGGAGATCAACTACCTCATCACTGCCCATAAACTTGACCTACTAGCCATTTCTGAAACCTGGCTCAATGAAGCATCAGGCCCCTCCCTCTCCCTTTCCCTCCCTCAAGGATACACTATCCTGAGACAGGACCACAATACATCCAAATGTGGAGGTGTAGTCCTCATCTTCAAAGACACCCTCTGTATTAGACTCTGCAACCAACAGTGGGAAAACAAGGCTGATCTCTTCACTGTCAAATAGTCTCTCTCCCCCAACTGCACCATAAATATCCTAATCACTTACAGACCACCTGGCTCACCACCAGACTACCAAAAGCACCTCCTCCAAATCATAGGGAATAACCTAAAAGGCTGGCCAAAACCATCCTACTCTGTGACCCAACCTAGGCCTACATGACCCCAACGACAAAGCCGCTGCCTCCCTAGCCAAAGAACTCACTCACATTGGGTTTGAACATAAAATCACTGCTCCAACTCATTGTAACGGGAGATCTATTGACTGGATTGCAGACCACAACTGCTCCTCGTCCATCACTAACATCTCAGCCCTCCCATGGACAGACCACCACCTTATCCAATGTACTATTCCCACCATACCTAATCGTAAAATACTCTCATATGCCCCACCCGTCAAAGTCAGAAGCCCGACAAAACTAACTAAAAACAACCTTGCGCCGTTTCTCGATATCCCTGAACTTAAACCTCCATTCATCAACAACGCCATCTCTCTGGCCAACACCTATGCACAAGTGCTCACCCAAGCCATTGAGTCCATAGCTCCCTTAGAAGACAAAAAAGAGAAAAAGTCAATGCACTCTAATTCATGGTTTATTGAAGGAATATCCACTCTACGCAAAAGCGTTGAGCTCTAGCCAAGTGGCACTCTTCGCCCAACCAATCCTCTCTAAATCAATTCACAGAGATTTCATCCATGTATAAAAAGCCATATTCTTAGCCAAATCAGAATCATTCAACCAAAGAATCTCCAAAGCTTACTTAAAATCTAGAGAAATGTTCTCTATCTTCAAAGATCTCACCACCCTGCCACTAGCCCGGATGAAATCATCAAAGACAAAGCTTGGTGTTTCAGCATTCAGGATGCTCTCATCAACAAAGTCAAAATGCTCCAAGAAAAAATAACAGCTCAGCGCAAAGCTCTTCCCAGCCAGGACATTAAACATCCACCACCTAAAGCTCACTCTCAAATACCCCTCTTCGTCTTCAGAGACGTCACAGAGATGGAAGTTACCGACCTTCAAAAGCATATCAAACCTTCCACTTGTAAAGGGGACATCTGTCCCCCTACCATCATCAAATAATGCACAGACTCACTTACCCCTATCATCACAGCACTCATTAATGCATCCTTCTCCTCTGGAATTGTACCACAATGCCTAAAAGAACCCTGGATCCGCCCACTCATTGAAAAAATCACCCTAGACCCTGCATGCACCAGCAACTACCGCCCCATCACTACCGTTCCCTTCCTCCTCAAAATCCTGGAAAAAGCCGCCCACATCCAAATCCAACAATATCCGGAATCCAATGCCATCTTAGGCAGAAGACAATCAGGCTTCCGCATTGGCCATGGCACAGAAACCGCCCTCTTAGATCTTAAGAATCAAATCACCAAAATAATGGATTGATTGATTGATTATGATATAGCGCCTATACACAATGTGTTTCAAAGCGCTTCCAGGGGGGAGGGAACATAGGAAAATACAGTAACATTCAGTTAAAGTCCTTGAAACAATACAGAATGTGAAAAATAACTATCGTAATAGGCCTGTTGAGATTTCTGATAGTGCAAGTGCATAGAACAAGTAAGGCAAGAGGGAAGGGAACAGGAGGAGAACAAAGCAAGCAGTAACATTACTATGTCTGATGACAATTGATGTAGTGCAGGAGGTATACAAGAGGAGGGGTGGGGGAATGGGGGATATGAGTGGGGGAAGGATAAGAACAAGACACGCTACTGTACACATTTGTCACTGACACATTTAAGAAGCAGGGGTGGGGAGAGGAAGGGAGAAGAACAAGGAAGGGAGGAGGGGAGACAGACAAGCTGCTATCAAAGGTCAAGGGAACAGATGATAAGAGTAAGTGCTAAGAGGGGGAAAGTCTGAGAAGAGGGAGAAAAGTGGGAAGGGGAGTAGGGAGATGGTAGAAGAGGATGCATTGAAGGAGGGGGAAGGGAGTAGGAGGCAGGCAAGGGGGCAAGGGGGTACACAGAGCCCAAAAAAGAGGGGAGAGCAAGGCAGGGGGGGCACACAGACACTCACGGGGGCATGGGGGAAACAGACACTCACAGGGGGCATGGGGGCACACAGACACTCACGGGGGGCAAGGGGGCACACAGACACTTACTGGGGGTGTATGGGGGCACATAGACACTCACGGGGGCATGGGGGCACACGGACACTCACAGGGTGGGCATGGGGCAAACAGACGCTCACGGGGTCATGGGGGCACACAGACACTCACAGGGGGCATGGGGGCACACAGACACTCACGGGTAGTGTGTATCAGTTGAATATTCTGCCTTTCATACTGTTGCATTCAGACCATATACATACATACATATATAGTTCAATTGATGATGCCATAAATAATAAAATATTCAAATACATTAATTTCTCAAGCCCAATTCAGAAGACAATTCTTCAAATGTTCCCATATCAATTTCTAATACACAATCTCTTATCTAGTTCTAGACAATTTCTTTTAGCAGTTCTTACAGCCTTATCCATAATAGAAATGAGACTTGTCTACCCATCCCGGACCTCCTCCAAATTTCTTCTGACTTCATTAAATTATGATGGCAACAATGAAAACTATACCTTCACTACACTGGTGAATGCACTCTAGATGTCTGTGAACACCACACGTTTGATTTTGTAGTTATTTATTTGTATTTATCTTACATAGTACACAGAACAGAAATATGGTGTGAAAGTAACAATGGTAGGCAGAGCAATTCCGGTTCAATCTTCTTTACAGTGCTATGGTTCTGAAAGACAATGGAATGATAAAGATCCCTCGAGAGTCATCGGTGGACAAACGGGGGCACTCAAATAACAAAATAATTGTACAAATTCAGCATAATCAAAGTAACTCAATGCAAATTTCTTGGTTAAGAATAATAGGTCTTTATCCTTATAAAATAGAAATTAAATTGGCAAGTCAACACATACTTTTGTTGACATTCAAATGACGATATAACATCATTACATAGTAAAATTCTTGACACATAGACACTGTATCATACATATTAAGTTCATATGCACTCATGTGACATTTCCTTATAAATGTTGTGGCTTTGTCCAATATTTTGATATGGCTTCATTACGAGTGTGCCGGTCCAGTAGCAATGGTGCTGGTAGGCCTAAATGCATCGTTGTTACCAGTCCGGCACACTCCAAGTCTGCGGGGGGCTGCCATCCCACCTGCCAGGTCAGACCTGCCGTGCAGGACGGCAGCCACTTGCAGACTTTCACTGAAGCACCGGCACCGTTATTAACGGTGTGGGTGCTTCCGTCATCCCCATTCCTATGGGACTCAATGGGAATGGGGTTTAACATTTTTCTAGTGACTGACTTACAGGAACACCAGGGTCATAATCCCCTGATGTTTCTGTGAATCCAGGCACTGGAAAAATTCACGAGTCTGGCGGCAGCCTGACGGTTTTACCAGCACAGCTACCACAAGACTCGTAATGAGGACCAATGATATGTTATCCCTTTGTTGAAGAGGAACTGGTACTATGAGTAGGGGAACATGGGCAACTAACAGCAGAGATATATATAGCACTGATATAAGGCAAAACAGTTTTATTTTTTAGATATCTCAACAGTTATGTACATTTCGGACATCAATGGGGTGATGCTACTGTAGGCCTCTGGCATAACTTTATGAGAAAGGAATTTATTTTTAGGGCAGTCTTGAAACCCTGCACTGTGGTTACAATGTTTTAGCTTATTTGGAAAGCAATACAATAGTAGAGAGCCATGAGGATGAGATGCAGAAAACAGACTGAGTGTAGGTTTTTCTTGAGAGAGTTTGGGGAAGCGTTGAGATTATAGAATTGGGTGAAATGAGATATAGCATTATCAAGGTAGTGTGGAGAAAATGCAAAGACATGAAAAGGAGCATACATTCGGCTGGTGATGCACACATGCCCAATCTGTGCTAAGGCCATGGGCAGAGGCAGCAAAGGATCATGGAAGGTTCAAGCGTATATGGAATATTCAGTTAAGTGGAGAAAAGGAGAAAGGGTTGATCTGCCTACAATTCTGAAGCAATAATCAAATCAACGTTGGACCAAAATGGAGGGTAATAGCAGAGTGATAGGTGTGGTGAGAACAGATGTTTCCAATGTTAAGTATGCTGTGTTTGGTTACTGTGGCCTTGGATGTAAAACATTGCTGGGGTTTGTTGTGGTTATCAAGGTGAACACCGAGGTTCAAGCCTTGGGGGAGGGATGAGGAGTCAGGTGGAAATGAAAGGCTGCACATCTATTGCTCGAAACAAAAACTGCTCAATGATTGTGTCTTTTTATTTTGCTCCATTAAATCACCACAGAATGTGGGGGTACCCCTGACAGCCTTCACAATATCCCCAACCCTTTCACTTCACCACTTATTTTGCCAGACCCAAACATTATGGTGGCAACATTCAGGCAAAGAAAAACTAGCAAAATAAATTCAAGCAGTTTTTGGTCGAGCAACAGACCCACTAAAAGGATGTGCGCCAATGCGAGCTGGAAGTAATTAAATCTGGAGCATAAATGTTTCATAAGACTGCAGTCTCCTCTTATTGATAATGGTTGGTTTTGCTATGGAGCCATAAACATTTTTAAAACATGATTTATAGCACTGAGTTGGCTGAGATTGGAGACTGCCGTACACAGGCAAACAACAGTGGCGGTACAGTGATAATGGCGTAGGTAGTGCTGCCGGCGCCGTTATCACTGTACCGCCACATTATGAGTTCTGCTCACAGGTGCAGCTCTGCACGCCTGGTCAGACCAGGCGTGCGAGTGGCACCCGCGAGCAGTACAGGATGGTAGCAACGGTACCATTATGAACGGTACTGCTGCTACCATCTTCCCCATTGCCATTGAGCCCTATGGAGGCTCGAATGGGAATGGGGACATACGGGCTCTGGGTCCCACGAAAGGGGAATTACCAGGCCCGCCAAGGTCGGAATGGCACGGTAATTCCCCTTTCGCGGGACTCGGACCCGAGTTTGGGGGTAGCCATGCCCTTATTAGGACAAATCCTTCTCCAGCCACCATGAGAACCTTTACAATGATTGATCTATCATCAAATACTCTGGACAGAAGACTGAGTTAAAGACCCTGATGTTTTAAATGTGTGCAGAGTTTATGTACCAATGGTTTTATTTGTAAACCTGCATGAATTTAATAAAAGAAATCCAGAATCACTCAAATTGCTGCTATTTTCAGGATATTATTAACTTTACATATTTATAGGTGATTCTGGTTCTTGAGTTTTGAAAAAGGTGCACCAGTCTATATAGTGTTTGAATATGGAGCTCTTCAGCGGCCACTTGGAATCTTTCAAAGATGGAGGAAGGTGATTTATGTTCCTGTTTATTTTATAGCTGGGCTTTTTCTTTTTAGGCATGTCTGTTAAACATTGATTTTAGGGGTTCTTTTAGACATTGCTGAACAGAATGTATTCTTTTGAAAATGCAGGGTATGCAAGTCTTGCTAGCTGAACTTGGGTGTATATATTATATGCTCTGGGGTATGACAGAATTTTCACTTACACACAACTTAGTTGAGCAAAATAGTTGACATGAAAAGTTGTATTTTCTTTAAGATATATTACCACATATTGAGGAGAAATATCTTTACGGCATGCTCATATGCTATGATATGGCATTTATAACAAAACTATACACAAGCGTTTAATGGCCCGACGAGGCATGGAAGGGGAAACAGAGGGAAGACAGAGACAACGATCCTACTAGGCCAGGTGACATTGAGATTGCGCAAGTGCGGGGGAGGGGGAAGGGGAAAAGTGGAGGGGGAAAGGGGAAGGTGCAGTGCAGTACATAGGATAACAATAAAATAAATAAAGACAATAAATAAATTGTGGCCAGAGGGTGGCAAGTGCAAGGGTAAGTGCAGACATCAGGTAAAAGACAATTGAGGGGGTTGCTGAAAATTCATGCAATGGCATTATTGGCACAGCGATTGGGTTTGTGATGCAATCCACAAACTGCCTGAACTGAGTAGGAGTTTCCACTGCGGTATCTATATTGAGATTACACACTCACACACACTACTGTTTGGTGCATTAGATTTGAAAGAGTGAATTACACAAGAATGCTAATTTATTTTCCCATTTTTTGCACACTTGTATTTGAGTTTACTGGTTTAATATACATTGTTCTCACCCACGACATGGCAGAGTGCACTACCTGACACACATGATCATTTGAAATTCCAATAAAATGCATTAGAACAAATTGAGTAAAGGAGAGAATGAATTTGGGTAGTTGACTTGATTGAACATACAGTTAGCACACATTTGTTGAGAGCATTAGCAGACACACAATCACTTGAATTTCTTGTCAAATTTATTAGAACACTTTCAGCATAGTTGTTGACATTCATGGGAATTTGCATATCCTAGCACTATTTTAGAGCAGAATAGCTGATATGAGAACTTGGAAATTCTTATGTTGGATCAAATTCTTTTTGAAATTATTAGCAAATCCTGTGGACGTGGGAAACATCTTTGGAGCACAATGGTTTATTGTACGTTATCATTCATGACTTAGTTGAATGCAAAATCTGACATGAGCTTTTAAATGTCATGTCAAATGTATTACAACACATTGAGAGAAGAACAAACATCTTCGTGGCATCCTTGTTGATTATGCATGTTCTGATGCACAACTTGGTTAAGCTCAGTAACTACCAACAGCACCCACATTTGTTAGAACGCTTTACATAAATGGGAAACCTCTTTGTTGTGTGAGGCTGATTGAACATGAACACATGCATGAGTTGGCTGATACAATAGCTGATACACATGATCATTTAAATTTCTTATAAAATGTATTTCCGCACTTTGAGGCAGGGGCAAACGTCTTTCAGATGTTGTGGTTGAAAGAACATGACATTACACATAACTTGGTCAATTGCAGGAGCTGGCACACGTGATTATGTAATTTCTTGTCAAATTATTTGGCACACTCTGAGAGAAGGGTAAATGTCGTTGGGGCATGCTGGTTGCATGAGTGCATGCTGATACATAACTTGGTTGAACACAGGAGCTGACTCACAAGTGCATTTTTTGTTAAATTTCTTGTCGTGTGTAATTAATTCACTTTGAAGGAATAGCAAATATCTGTGGATCACACTCATTGATGGAACCCCCTCTCACAAAGGACTTGATAGTACAGAAGAGTTGACAACGACAAGCACTTGCATTTCTGGTCAAATTTATTTTCACACTTTGACTGAAGGAAGAAACAACTTTGAGATGTGTCACTTCGTTAAATGCATGCCTACCACACAACTTGGTTAACTGGAGTAGCTAACACTGCCCCTTGGATTTCTTGTCATATTTATTTGCAAATTTTGAGCAAAGGGAACATTCTTTACCTTGTGTGGTTTGACTGAATTTGTGCTACACTGGTTGATTCAACACGTTTGCACACTTGACTTGGTTGAGTGCAATAGACAAATCTGTTAGAACACTTAGAGGGAATAATATATGTCTTTTGGGCACATTGATGTATAGTGCATGTGCACATGCATGACTTGGTTGAGCACAATGGCTGACATGAGCTTTTGAATTTCACATCAGATTTTTCAAACGTATTACAGAACATTGAGGGAAAGAAAAATGTCTTTGGGGTACACAATTTGGTTGAGCACAATGGGCGACAAGAGCCCTTTATTTCTCGTCAGGTTTAACAGCACTATTTGAATGAATGGGAAAGCAAATGGGAAAACTCTGGTATGTTGATTAAACATATTATTTTGCATAACTTAATTGATGCAATAGCTGGCTCACAAGATTTACTTAATTTTAGTTGTCATGTTTCTTAACGCACTTTGAGCAAAGGGGGGAATTGCTAAAAATGCATTGTTTGCATAGTCCTACAGTTCAGGCAATGTGGAAGATCACACAGCACAACACTACCAAAGTTTGAAAAGCCTTCTTAGGGCGTTCAGAGTTTCAATTGCTTCTCAATAATTAACAATAAATACGATGTCCTTAAGGCCAAAAGGCAACAGTAGGAGTAGAATGGGATGACTTGGAAATGTAGCACAGTATACAGAAACAACTGAGGCTGCAGTTATTTGAGGTGTTGTAATCCCGAGTAGCAGAATAGTACAGCAAAAGGTAGCAACCAGAAGTAGCACATTGACCATGGCACCAAGTTTTCAAAACATTGATACACTGGTTGGCTACTAGTACTTCTAAAGTTATTTCTGGCTTGGCTTTGTCTGTAATTGCACTACTGGCAAGCCACGGTGGGCTTACCTTACCATTGGAGCCAGGCACTTTTGAGGAGCTAACCACTGAATCTGTTTCGGAACTGAATGCTCTTAATGGGGAGGTTATGGTGTTGCAGGTCTATGCAGTTGGACAGGGCATCAGACCCCTGGTCAAGCTCCTATGTTGGACGTATAGAATGATTCTCAACCTGGTTCCCCCACAGAATTTCCCCCACACTTTTACTTCTTTGGTCTTTGAATATTATGATGGCAATGGCAGTGGTTTTAGAATCTGTGAGCTTGATGTGCATGATGACCATCAAGATGTTGACTATAGCCAACCTTGCCGCAAGAGAAGGCGGAGAAATATATCGGAGAAAAGTGATACTGAGACCAATCCCAGCTCTAGCAGAGATAGAGGTACCGCACTTACCAGACAACTCTTGCATGCCTCCAGATTGCATGTTTTGCACAAAACATGCTTCCTGACTATGACATCTAGTCAAAGAACAAAGCTGTCAGTGGGATAGATCGACATCAAGCATTGGGTGGGCTAACGAGCAACCAATGACACATCCACAGAAACCAATGACACCTGTTTGTTTTTGGTACACCATCTTTCCTCTCCTCCTAACTATACCAAACAACCAATGAAACCTACTGCTACTGAGGGCCCCCAGTAAAACTTTGTCTGTGGAATTCTCTTGTTCATGGTAAATTGCTGCATCTTACCACCTGCCCACTGTGTAAAAACAATGTTTCATGAGGGAATCAAGGGAACAATTTGGGTACCGTACAGATGATTTATGAAGCCACATCATACACAGGAATGGTACAACATACACAGTAGCAGCCACTCAGGAATCAGGGAAATATTAAGCAGCCCTGCCATATCAGATGTGGGATATGTGTAAATCAAACAGAAGCTTACTCCCAACAGTAGGCAAAACGATGGTAGTTACTATGGAATAACAGTTAAGCAGCAGTCCAGTTTCAGTTGACTAAAACCAGAAACATCATAACCATATAGGTTTACAGCGAATGAGCAAAACTGAAAATACATTTGGTAAATGACTGCATGCTATGAGCATTCGTTGATAACACATTATTAGGGAGCTGATGGGAAGTTCTATTGCCAGTTGAAACATTCCCAGCCAGAATGACTGGTTTACAAGGCTGTAACAGAGATGAATGATACAGTAATTGTTAAGAACATTACAGAGATTGGAAGGTAGAGAAGTAAACTTTGGAATGGATAGGTGGAGGAGCAGCCACTGTAACTGCCATGAACAGAATACATGGCAGTAACGGTGCATTGTGTCATCTTGAACCCTATTATGGAGACTGGTGAGAGACAATGGCCATCAAAGCTGCAGAAAGGCATCCACCAACAAGCCACTCTGAGCATGCAATAGTTTGGTGGCAGGAGCAACACAGACACACACATCTGGGGTAAATGTAAACGGGTTGTACCAGATCCCATCATTTACACTTTGTATTTGTATTTGTGGCAGTGGACAGTGGACCCTTGTAATTTCACGCCTTAGTCTCCACACAATTTCGCATTTGCCCTACCGTATGGTGATTTATTTTTGTCCATGAATGCTCCTATTTGCATGAAATGTTTGCTGTGGCATTCAAGATCTGGTCTCATTTTAGCTGTTTATTGAACATCAGAAATACTTTCTTAGTATTGCAGGTGCAAACCAAACTCCCAGACCACCAGTTGAAAATGTCTGTGCCACCCTGATGGAATTGAACCCTGTAAATGCTTGACCACCTGTGTAAGCAAAGCAGTGCTATAGATGACTTCAGATACAGTCATAGTCTGCAGTGGATGGGGTCATCTTTGTAAGGATTCAGTGACAGCTCATGCACAGTCACCTCTGTGTGCTACAGCCATTTTAGGAAGTCACACATCATTTGAGATTCAATCTGTGTCACCTATTGGGCTACTTACGTTGCTGTACTTGTTGGAAATTCACCTGTCTAGGAAAGGGACAAGAAATCACAAGCAAGTCAGGCATTGTGGAGCTGATGCAACAGCTGATTCCATTCTTGTGTGATGCTCCAATCATGTAAATCCGGAAAGCAATTTGAATATCTTTGGTTTTTACTTGAACCTCACTTTAATGTGAAAGTGGCTGCATTCCACACAGTGGAGAGTAGGATGACACAGCGACACAACTCAAATACATTGTGCAAGACTGCACTTGAGGCACATTAATGAGATCATATGCTTACAGAACCAAGTTATAAAGCTCAAACAACAGTTGATCATGCCAAACAACCCATCAAAGGTTTGGCATCTGGTAGCCCTTTTGTTACCAATTGCAAGTATATCAGGTGCAGCGGACCTTCCCACAGACACACTCGCATATATGGCTCACTGTCTCATTATTCATCATACAACATGTTGGGCCAGGGTGTCGAGCATCTCTTGGTTGTGGGGCCACTGCTAAACGAATGGTGGATGCATATATGAGCAACACATGATAGCTCGGAGAGTATAATAACCCACTGCAATATTGGTTATTTGTGGAGAATGTGAGGCCAGCAACACTTGCCCACGTTGGCCTTCATATTATAAACTGCCCCCAGGAAGTGTGCAGTCAGAATATGTTTTAATGCTGCTGACGCAATTGTTTTTGGCAATAGAAGCCTCTCTATACCAAATGTTGTTAAGAAGATATAAAGGAATGAGAGGCACGTAGATCATATGAGCAGATATAGTGAGCAGCCGGTCATAAATTAGGAAACAGATCGCCTTTGCCCTAGTGCAAGGCAAATCAGCCAAGGGGGTGTAGTGGAAGTGTCAGGTACTGTTGTCATCATGGATACTACTAGCTGAAGGTCTGACAATTAAACAACACTTTGGTAATGGACTATTGCCTGCCACAATTGTTGGAAGTGATCTAAAATCATAGAGTTCAAAATATATAGATATATAATTCAGTTGGGTTTTGATTGAGCATATGGCCCTTTATAATTTACAGTGAGTAAATAACAAACATTAATGTATACTAATTAATATTACACGATTTGGCTGACAGGAGCATGACTCTAAGCCATAGCTCCCATGGGACTTATTTTAAATCTGGTGTGTAGTAAGTACAGTGGTCAAAATACATCCAATGTGTGTTCACATAGAAATAAGAGAAAATAATCAACTTGAAAGGGTCAGTGATAAAACATGAAATGCCAAAAAAGTATTTAAACATTGTTAGTTGCATGCACATTGTTACTACAGCAGCCCAAAATTAAACTTTGATTACAACAATAACCTCATTAACAACCACATTCGCAATGAACAGCATTATTATATTCAAGGCAAACATTGAATATGTCATTTACTAAACATGTTTCTTTTGTCTTTTACTTTGAAACATGTGTCCATCAAGGAAGATCACAGTTACTCAATCTTACCAATAAATCAAACAACATGTGGTTCAAACTCAAGTTTCAAATCATGTCTCACACGAGCTGTGCTTCATCAGCTTCACCTACCAAAACATGGACCCTCTTAATGTTGGTCAGGTTGAGCTCAAGCAGATACTCTAGAGGGGTGACCTCACTCGGGATGCATGGTGATGATTAACGCACTTTTCTGGCCTCCCCAAAAGGTCATAGTGCAGAAATGGCATTAGACAGGAGCCACAATGACGCAGACTAATCTTTGCACATAGCACCCCATGGGAAACCTTGCTGTATCCCATATGAAAACTGCCTACAGAGGACAAACTGGTATGTGTCACCACTTACAGGCCAGATATAACTAAAATAAAACACGCAATTGAAAAAAAATAAAACATTGGTCAGTAACCCACCTCACAGTTGCCAATGAAAAATGGCCAATGTTTGCACTTTAAAGAGGCCACAATCTACATGACCAGCTTGTTCACTCTAAATATGTTGATGAGAACAAGCTTAGTAAACAAAGAGCGTTATGGAACATGGGCCCCTTAGTTGGTTACTTTCCCTGTGTCACATTTACTATGTAACCCCAAGATGAACCATAAATGCTAATATCAATGTAATACCAAGCCTTCCTTTGTAACCAGCAATGTATATCCGTAACAGCGCCAAAATGCCCATGGGCTGATGAACGCTTTACAAATATGAATAAATAAATAAATGGCAAGCGAGGCTGGTATTGTCTTACAGAGGATTTCAACCAATTCATAGCCTCCTCTTTATTTCCCCATAGCACCATGAACTTTGAGTCTAACACTACAGCAGCCACTGCAGCAATAATGAAACAGCAATCCAGACCCACAGTTCCAAGAGACCTTTTCATATTTGCCAGCCATTCTATTGTATAACAATTAGCCAAGGAAATCAAGTGTCTTATCAAATGGTTAATTAAATGTTCACCTTGACCCAGCCATAAGGAGCACCAAAATAAAATAGTCTTACGTAGAAAGAATATCTAAAATGTGAGCGTGCCATGTTTCTAGATGGGTAACATATGTTGCATTGATGGAGGGCACACCAAAAAGGTGCAGGAGGAAAAGGCTCTCCTCACATTGGAGCCCTCACAATCTTTCACACGCCCATTATTTGCTACCACAGAGCTCTATGGCCACACCCTTTACTCTGAAGGCAATTAGCATATGTTCAAACGAAGATTGTTGCAAGGTCTTAGCCATTCTAAACAGACCGCAAATGACATGTTTAAATTTTAATCTCCTTTTCTTATGTTGTTATTACGATTGAGTCGTCTGTTAAAACGGATCCGTAAGTAGTCAAAGTTCTCAAATTTAGACAGTGTTTGGCCCTTTAAGAGTAATGCTAAAATGTGGTCTTGAAATACATTGCGTGGCATTTTCCGATGTTAACCCTGAGTTAACCCTAGATAGGTCATAAAATTGGCATAACCCCCAACGAGGGTTTGCAGGCACTTTACGGTTCTATCTATGGGTGCAGCATAGTCTGAATAGCTTCCCACATGAAACCTTCTTCCTCTGCACTGCACTACATCTCTGCACAGAGTCTCCAAAACAGATGCAGGCCATTTAATAGGGGTTAAAGAGAAGGGTACAAGGAAGCGCCCGTGCAGAACCCCTGGCTCCACCTCACTTCTGTTTACGTGGTACATTTTTTGGAAGGCTTGCATAATCCATTCTGCATTTCCTTTTTGCTAACCTTACTTTATTCTCATTTTTGGCATTCATGTATTGTAGTGTGCATCAGTTGAATATTCTGCCTTTCATACTGTTGCATTCAAACCATATACATACATACATATATAGTTCAATTGATGATGCCATAAATAATAAAATATTCAAATACATTAATTTCTCAAGCCCAATTCAGAAGACAATTCTTCAAATGTTCCCATATCAATTTCTAATACACAATCTCTTATCTAGTTCTAGACAATTTCTTTTAGCAGTTCTTACAGCCTTATCCATAATAAAAATGAGACTTGTCTACCCATCCCGGACCTCCTCCAAATTTCTTCTGACTTAATTAAATTATGATGGCAACAATGAAAACTATACCTTCACTACACTGGTGAATGCACTCTAGATGTCTGTGAACACCACACGTTTGATTTTGTAGTTATTTATTTGTATTTATCTTCCATAGTACACAGAACAGAAATATGGTGTGAAAGTAACAATGGTAGGCAGAGCAATTCCGGTTCAATCTTCTTTACAGTGCTATGGTACTGAAAGACAATGGAATGATAAAGATCCCTCGAGAGTCATCGGTGGACAAACGGGGGCACTCAAATAACAAAATAATTGTACAAATTCAGTATAATCAAAGTAACTCAATGCAAATTTCTTGGTTAAGAATAATAGGTCTTTATCCTTATAACATAGAAATTAAATTGGCAAGTCAACACATACTTTTGTTGACATTCAAATAACGATATAACATCAGTACATAGTAAAATTCTTGACACATAGACACTGTATCATACATATTAAGTTCATATGCACTCATGTGACATTTCCTTATAAATGTTGTGGCTTTGTCCAATATCTTGATATGGCCTCATTACGAGTGTGCCGGTCCAGTAGCAATGGTGCTGGTAGGCCTAACTGCATCGTTGTTACTAGTCCGGCACACTCCAAGTCTGCGGGGGGCTGCCATCCCACCTGCCAGGTCAGACCTGCCGTGCAGGACGGCAGCCACTTGCAGACTTTCACCGAAGCACCGGCACCGTTAACGGTGTGGGTGCTTCCGTCATCCCCATTCCTACGGGACTCAATGGGAATGGGGTTTAACATTTTTCTAGTGACTGACTTACAGGAACACCAGGGTCATAATCCCCTGATGTTTCTGTGAATCCAGGCACTGGAAAAATTCACGAGTCTGGCGGCAGCCTGACGGTTTTACCAGCACAGCTACCACAAGACTCGTAATGAGGACCAATGATATGTTATCCCTTTGTTGAAGAGGAACTGGTACTATGAGTAGTGGAACATGGGCAACTAACAGCAGAGATATCTATAGCACTGATATAAGGCAAAACAGTTTTATTTTATAGATATCTCAACAGTTATGTACATTTCGGACATCAATGGGGTGATGCTACTGTAGGCCTCTGGCATAACTTTATGAGAAAGGAATTTATTTTTAGGGCAGTCTTGAAACCCTGCACTGTGGTTACAATGTTTTAGCTTATTTGGAAAGCAATACAATAGTAGAGAGCCATGAGGATGAGATGCAGAAAACAGACTGAGTGTAGGTTTTTCTTGAGAGAGTTTGGGGAAGGGTTGAGATTATAGAATTGGGTGAAATGAGATATAGCATTATCAAGGTAGTGTGGAGAAAATGCAAAGACATGAAAAGGAGCATACATTGGGCTGGTGATGCACACATGCCCAATCTGTGCTAAGGCCATGGGCAGAGGCAGCAAAGGATCATGGAAGGTTCAAGCGCATATGGAATATTCAGTTAAGTGGAGAAAAGGAGAAAGGGTTGATCTGCCTACAATTCTGAAGCAATAATCAAATCAACGTTGGACCAAAATGGAGGGTAATAGCAGAGTGATAGGTGTGGTGACAACAGATGTTTCCAATGTTAAGTATGCTGTGTTTGGTTACTGTGGCCTTGGATGTAAAACATTGCTGGGGTTTGTGGTGGTTATCAAGGTGAACACCGAGGTTCAAGCCTTGGGGGTGGGATGAGGAGTCAGGTGGAAATGAAAGGATGCACATCTATTGCTCGAAACAAAAACTGCTCAATGATTGTGTCTTTTTATTTTGCTCCATTAAATCACCACAGAATGTGGGGCTACCCCTGACAGCCTTCACAATATCCCCAACCCTTTCACTTCACCACTTATTTTGCCAGACCCAAACATTATGGTGGCAACATTCAGGCAAAGAAAAACTAGCAAAATAAATTCAAGCAGTTTTTGGTCGAGCAACAGACCCACTAAAAGGATGTGCGCCAATGCGAGCTGGAAGTAATTAAATCTGGAGCATAAATGTTTCATAAGACTGCAGTCTCCTCTTATTGATAATGGTTGGTTTTGCTATGGAGCCATAAACATTTTTAAAACATGATTTATAGCACTGAGTTGGCTGAGATTGGAGACTGCCGTACACAGGCAAACAACAGTGGCGGTACAGTGATAATGGCGTAGGTAGTGCTGCCGGCGCCGTTATCACTGTACCGCCACATTAGGAGTTCTGCTCACAGGTGCAGCTCTGCACGCCTGGTCAGACCAGGCGTGCGAGTGGCACCCGCGAGCAGTACAGGATGGTAGCAACGGTACCGTTATGAACGGTACCGCTGCTACCATCCTCCCCATTGCCATTGAGCCCTATGGAGGCTCGAATGGGAATGGGGACATACGGGCTCTGGGTCCCACGAAAGGGGAATTACCAGGCCCGCCAAGGTCGGAATGGCACGGTAATTCCCCTTTCGCGGGACTCGGACCCGAGTTTGGGGGTAGCCATGCCCTTATTAGGACAAATCCTTCTCCAGCCACCATGAGAACCTTTACAATGATTGATCTATCATCAAATACTCTGGACAGAAGATTGAGTTAAAGACCCTGATGTTTTAAATGTGTGCAGAGTTTATGTAACAATGGTTTTATTTGTAAACCTGCATGAATTTAATAAGAGAAATCCAGAATCACTCAAATTGCTGCTATTTTCAGGATATTATTAACTTTACATATTTATAGGTGATTCTGGTTCTTGAGTTTTGAAAAAGGTGCACCAGTCTATATAGTGTTTGAATATGGAGCTCTTCAGCGGCCACTTGGAATCTTTCAAAAGTGGAGGAAGGTGATTTATGTTCCTGTTTATTTTATAGCTGGGCTTTTTCTTTTTAGGCATGTCTGTTAAACATTGATTTTACGGGTCCTTTTAGACATTACTGAACAGAATGTATTCTTTTTTTTATTTTTGAAAACATCTTTGAAAATGCAGGGTATGCAAGTCTTGCTAGCTGAACTTGGGTGTATATATTATATGCTCTGGGGTATGACAGAATTTTCACTTACACACAACTTAGTTGAGCAAAATAGTTGACATGAAAAGTTGTATTTTCTTTAAGATATATTACCACATATTGAGGAGAAATATCTTTACGGCATGCTCATATGCTATGATATGGCATTTATAACAGAACTATACACAAGCGTTTAATGGCCCGACGAGGCATGGAAGGGGAAACAGAGGGAAGACGGAGACAACGATCCTACTAGGCCTTGTTACATTGAGATTGCGCATGTGCAGGGGAGGGGGAAGGGGAAAAGTGGAGGGGAAAAGGGGAGGGTGCAGTGCAGTACATAGGATAACAATAAAATAAATAAAGACAATAAATAAATTGTGGCCAGCGGGTGGCAAGTGCAAGGGTAAGTGCAGACATCAGGTAAAAGACAATTGAGGGGGTTGCTGAAAATTCATGCAATGGCATTATTGGCACAGCGATTGGGTTTGTGATGCAATCCACAAACTGCCTGAACTGAGTAGGAGTTTCCACTGCGGTATCTATATTGAGATTACACACTCACACACACTACTGTTTGGTGCATTAGATTTGAAAGAGTGAATTACACAAGAATGCTAATTTATTGTCACATTTTTTGCACACTTGTATTTGAGTTTACTGGTTTAATATACATTGTTCTCACCCACGACATGGCAGAGTGCACTACCTGACACACATGATCATTTGAAATTCCAATAAAATGCATTAGAACAAATTGAGTAAAGGAGAGAACGACTTTTGGGTAGTTGACTTGATTGAACATACAGTTAGCACACATTTGTTGAGAGCATTAGCAGACACACAATCACTTGAATTTCTTGTCAAATTTATTAGAACACTTTCAGCATAGTTGTTGACATTCATGGGAATTTGCATATCCTAGCACTATTTTAGAGCAGAATAGCTGATATGAGAACTTGGAAATTCTTATGTTGGATCAAATTCTTTTTGAAATTATTAGCAAATCCTGTGGACGTGGGAAACATCTTTGGAGCACAATGGTTTATTGTACGTTATCATTCATGACTTAGTTGAATGCAAAATCTGACATGAGCTTTTAAATGTCATGTCAAATGTATTACAACACATTGAGAGAAGAACAAACATCTTCAAGGCATCCTTGTTGATTATGCATGTTCTGATGCACAACTTGGTTAAGCTCAGTAACTAAGAACAGCACCCACATTTGTTAGAACGCTTTACATAAATGGGAAACCTCTTTGTTGTGTGAGGCTGATTGAACATGAACACATGCATGAGTTGGCTGATACAATAGCTGATACACATGATCATTTAAATTTCTTATAAAATGTATTTCCGCACTTTGAGGCAGGGGCAAACGTCTTTCAGATGTTGTGGTTGAATGAACATGACATTACACATAACTTGGTCAATTGCAGGAGCTGGCACACGTGATTATGTAATTTCTTGTCAAATTATTTGGCACACTCTGAGAGAAGGGTAAATGTCGTTGGGGCATGCTGGTTGCATGAGTGCATGCTCAAACATAACTTGGTTGAACACAGGTGCTGACTCACAAGTGCATTTTTTGTTAAATTTCTTGTCGTGTGTAATTAATACACTTTGAAGGAATAACAAATATCTGTGGATCACACTCATTGATGGAACCCCCTCTCACAAAGGACTTGATAGTACAGAAGAGTTGACAACGACAACCACTTGCATTTCTGGTCAAATTTATTTTCACACTTTGACTGAAGGAAGAAACAACTTTGAGATGTGTCACTTCGTTAAATGCATGCCTACCACACAACTTAGTTAACTGGAGTAGCTAACACTGCCCCTTGGATTTCTTGTCATATTTATTTGCAAATTTTGAGCAAAGGGAACATTCTTTACCTTGTGTGGTTTGACTGAATTTGTGCTACACTGGTTGATTCAACACGTTTGCACACTTGACTTGGTTGAGTGCAATAGCTCACACAAGCATTTTCATATCTTGACAAATCTGTTAGAACACTTAGAGGGAATAATATATGTCTTTTGGGCACATTGATGTATAGTGCATGTGCACATGCATGACTTGGTTGAGCACAATGGCTGACATGAGCTTTTGAATTTCACATCAGATTTTTCAAATGTATTACAGAACATTGAGGGAAAGAAAAATGTCTTTGGGGTACCCAATTTGGTTGAGCACAATAGGCGACAAAAGCCCTTTAATTATTTCTCGTCAGGTTTAACAGCACTATTTGAATGAATGGGAAAGCAAATGGGAAAACTCTGGTATGTTGATTAAACATATTATTTTGCATAACTTAATTGATGCAATAGCTGGCTCACAAGATTTACTTAATTTTAGTTGTCATGTTTCTTAACGCACTTTGAGCAAAGGGGGGAATTGCTAAAAATGCATTGTTTGCATAGTCCTACAGTTCAGGCAATGTGGAAGATCACACAGCACAACACTACCAAAGTTTGAAAAGCCTTCTTAGGGCGTTCAGAGTTTGAATTGCGTCTCAATAATTAACAACAAATACGATGTCCTTAAGGCCAAAAGGCAACAGTAGGAGTAGAATGGGATGACTTGGAAATGTAGCACAGCATACAGAAACAACTGAGGCTGCAGTTGTTTGAGGTGTTGTAATCCCGAGTAGCAGAATAGTACAGCAAAAGGTAGCAACCAGAAGTAGCACATTGACCATGGCACCAAGTTTTCAAAACATTGATACACTGGTTGGCTACTAGTACTTCTAAAGTTATTTCTGGCTTGGCTTTGTCTGTAATTGCACTACTGGCAAGCCACGGTGGGCTTACCTTACCATTGGAGCCTGGCACTTTTGAGGAGCTAACCACTGAATCTGTTTCGGAACTGAATGCTCTTAATGGGGAGGTTATGGTGTTGCAGGTCTATGCAGTTGGACAGGGCATCAGACCCCTGGTCAAGCTCCTATGTTGGACGTATAGAATGATTCTCAACCTGGTTCCCCCACAGAATTTCCCCCACACTTTTACTTCTTTGGTCTTTGAATATTATGATGGCAATGGCAGTGGTTTTAGAATTTGTGAGCATGATGTGGATGTTGACCATCAAGATGTTGACTATAGCCAACCTTGCCGCAAGAGAAGGCGGAGAAATATATCGGAGAAAAGTGATACTGAGACCAATCCCAGCTCTAGCAGAGATAGAGGTACCGCACTTACCAGACAACACTTGCATGCCTCCAGATTGCATATTTTGCACAAAACATGCTTCCTGACTATGACATCTAGTCAAAGAACAAAGCTGTCAGTGGGATAGATCGACATCAAGCATTGGGTGGGCTAACGAGCAACCAATGACACATCCACAGAAACCAATGACACCTGTTTGCTTTTGGTACACCATCTTTCCTCTCCTCCTAACTATACCAAACAACCAATGAAACCTACTGCTACTGAGGGCCCCCAGTAAAACTTTGTCTGTGGAATTCTCTTGTTCATGGTAAATTGCTGCATCTTACCACCTGCCCACTGTGTAAAAACAATGTTTCATGAGGGAATCAAGGGAACAATTTGGGTACCGTACAGATGATTTATGAAGCCACATCATACACAGGAATGGTACAACATACACAGTAGCAGCCACTCAGGAATCAGGGAAATATTAAGCAGCACTGCCATATCAGATGTGGGGTATGTGTAAATCAAACAGAAGCTTACTCCCAACAGTAGGCAAAACGATGGTAGTTACTATGGAATAACAGTTAAGCAGCAGTCCAGTTTCAGTTGACTAAAACCAGAAACATCATAACCATATAGGTTTACAGCGAATGAGCAAAACTGAAAATACATTTGGTAAATGACTGCATGCTATGAGCATTCGTTGATAACACATTATTAGGGAGCTGATGGGAAGTTCTATTGCCAGTTGAAACATTCCCAGCCAGAATGACTGGTTTACAAGGCTGTAACAGAGATGAATGATACAGTAATTGTTAAGAACATTACAGAGATTGGAAGGTAGAGAAGTAAACTTTGGAATGGATAGGTGGAGGAGCAGCCACTGTAACTGCCATGAACAGAATACATGGCAGTAACGGTGCATTGTGTCATCTTGAACCCTATTATGGAGACTGGTGAGAGACAATGGCCATCAAAGCTGCAGAAAGGCATCCACCAACAAGCCACTCTGAGCATGCAATAGTTTGGTGGCAGGAGCAACACAGACACACACATCTGGGGTAAATGTAAACGGGTTGTACCAGATCCCATCATTTACACTTTGTATTTGTATTTGTGGCAGTGGACAGTGGACCCTTGTAATTTCACGCCTTAGTCTCCACACAATTTCGCATTTGCCCTACCGTATGGTGATTTATTTTTGTCCATGAATGCTCCTATTTGCATGAAATGTTTGCTGTGGCATTCAAGATCTGGTCTCATTTTAGCTGTTTATTGAACATCAGAAATACTTTCTTAGTATTGCAGGTGCAAACCAAACTCCCAGACCACCAGTTGGAAATGTCTGTGCCACCCTGATGGAATTGAACCCTGTAAATGCTTGACCACCTGTGTAAGCAAAGCAGTGCTATAGATGACTTCAGATACAGTCATTGGGCCTCATTCCGAGTATGGCGCTAACCAATGGCGCTATTAACGCCTTGGTTGACGCCGTACCCGGACCGGCAGCGCCTTGGTGGTTGGCGGAATTACCGCCCCATTCCAAGGTTGGCGGGGCGGTAATTCCCCAATCCCCATTTACCCTTCCCCATTCCCATTCTTGCCCCATAGGGCATAATGGGAGTGGGGAAGGCGTCAATTACGCCACCGTAAATTACGGTGGCGTAATTAACATCAAGGTCCCTTAGCGCCATGGTATTTAACGCCTGCTAAAAGCAGGTGTTAAAAGCACCATGGCGCTAAGGGAACTCGGAGTATGGCGGTAAGGGATTACCGCCACCGCTCTAGTTAGCGGTGGCCGCTATCCCTTACCGCCATACTCGGAATGAGGCCCATAGTCTGCAGTGGATGGGGTCATCTTTGTAAGGATTCAGTGACAGCTCATGCACAGTCACCTCTGTGTGCTACAGCCGTTTTAGGAAGTCACACATCATTTGAGATTCAATCTGTGTCACCTATTGGGCTACTTACGTTGCTGTACTTGTTGGAAATTCACCTGTCTAGGAAAGGGACAAGAAATCACAAGCAAGTCAGGCATTGTGGAGCTGATGCAACAGCTGATTCCATTCTTGTGTGATGCTCCAATCATGTAAATCCGGAAAGCAATTTGAATATCTTTGGTTTTTACTTGAACCTCACTTTAATGTGAAAGTGGCTGCATTCCACACAGTGGAGAGTAGGATGACACAGCGACACAACTCAAATACATTGTGCAAGACTGCACTTGAGACACATTAATGAGATCATATGCTTACAGAACCAAGTTATAAAGCTCAAACAACAGTTGATCATGCCAAACAACCCATCAAAGGTTTGGCATCTGGTAGCCCTTTTGTTACCAATTGCAAGTATATCAGGTGCAGCGGACCTTCCCACAGACACACTCGCATATATGGCTCACTGTCTCATTATTCATCATACAACATGTTGGGCCAGGGTGTCGAGCATCTCTTGGTTGTGGGGCCACTGCTAAACGAATGGTGGATGCATATATGAGCAACACATGATAGCTCGGAGAGTATAATAACCCACTGCAATATTGGTTATTTGTGCAGAATGTGAGGCCAGCAACACTTGCCCACGTTGGCCTTCATATTATAAACTGCCCCCAGGAAGTGTGCAGTCAGAATATGTTTTAATGCTGCTGACGCAATTGTTTTTGGCAATAGAAGCCTCTCTATACCAAATGTTGTTAAGAAGATATAAAGGAATGAGAGGCACGTAGATCATATGAGCAGATATAGTGAGCAGCCGGTCATAAATTAGGAAACAGATCGCCTTTGCCCTAGTGCAAGGCAAATCAGCCAAGGGGGTGTAGTGGAAGTGTCAGGTACTGTTGTCATCATGGATACTACTAGCTGAAGGTCTGACAATTAAACAACACTTTGGTAATGGACTATTGCCTGCCACAATTGTTGGAAGTGATCTAAAATCATAGAGTTCAAAATATATACATATATAATTCAGTTGGGTTTTGATTGAGCATATGGCCCTTTATAATTTACAGTGAGTAAATAACAAACATTAATGTATACTAATTAATATTACACGATTTGGCTGACAGGAGCATGACTCTAAGCCATAGCTCCCATGGGACTTATTTTAAATCTGGTGTGTAGTAAGTACAGTGGTCAAAATACATCCAATGTGTGTTCACATAGAAATAAGAGAAAATAATCAACTTGAAAGGGTCAGTGATAAAACATGAAATGCCAAAAAAGTATTTAAACATTGTTAGTTGCATGCACATTGTTACTACAGCAGCCCAAAATTAAACTTTGATTACAACAATAACCTCATTAACAACCACATTCGCAATGAACAGCATTATTATATTCAAGGCAAACATTGAATATGTCATTTACTAAACATGTTTCTTTTGTCTTTTACTTTGAAACATGTGTCCATCAAGGAAGATCACAGTTACTCAATCTTACCAATAAATCAAACAACATGTGGTTCAAACTCAAGTTTCAAATCATGTCTCACACGAGCTGTGCTTCATCAGCTTCACCTACCAAACATGGACCCTCTTAATGTTGGTCAGGTTGAGCTCAAGCAGATACTCTAGAGGGGTGACCTCACTCGGGATGCATGGTGATGACCTTGCTGTATCCCATATGAAAACTGCCTACAGAGGACAAACTGGTATGTGTCACCACTTACAGGCCAGATATAACTAAAATAAAACACGCAATTGAAAAAAAATAAAACATTGGTCAGTAACCCACCTCACAGTTGCCAATGAAAAATGGCCAATGTTTGCACTTTAAAGAGGCCACAATCTACATGACCAGCTTGTTCACTCTAAATATGTTGATGAGAACAAGCTTAGTAAACAAAGAGCGTTATGGAACATGGGCCCCTTAGTTGGTTACTTTCCCTGTGTCACATTTACTATGTAACCCCAAGATGAACCATAAATGCTAATATCAATGTAATACCAAGCCTTCCTTTGTAACCAGCAATGTATATCCGTAACAGCGCCAAAATGCCCATGGGCTGATGAACGCTTTACAAATATGAATAAATAAATAAATGGCAAGCGAGGCTGGTATTGTCTTACAGAGGATTTCAACCAATTCATAGCCTCCTCTTTATTTCCCCATAGCACCATGAACTTTGAGTCTAACACTACAGCAGCCACTGCAGCAATAATGAAACAGCAATCCAGACCCACAGTTCCAAGAGACCTTTTCATATTTGCCAGCCATTCTATTGTATAACAATTAGCCAAGGAAATCAAGTGTCTTATCAAATGGTTAATTAAATGTTCACCTTGACCCAGCCATAAGGAGCACCAAAATAAAATAGTCTTACGTAGAAAGAATATCTAAAATGTGAGCGTGCCATGTTTCTAGATGGGTAACATATGTTGCATTGATGGAGGGCACACCAAAAAGGTGCAGGAGGAAAAGGCTCTCCTCACATTGGAGCCCTCACAATCTTTCACACGCCCATTATTTGCTACCACAGAGCTCTATGGCCACACCCTTTACTCTGAAGGCAATTAGCATATGTTCAAACGAAGATTGTTGCAAGGTCTTAGCCATTCTAAACAGACCGCAAATGACATGTTTAAATTTTAATCTCCTTTTCTTATGTTGTTATTCCGATTGAGTCGTCTGTTAAAACGGATCCGTAAGTAGTCAAAGTTCTCAAATTTAGACAGTGTTTGGCCCTTTAAGAGTAATGCTAAAATGTGGTCTTGAAATACATTGCGTGGCATTTTCCGATGTTAACCCTGAGTTAACCCTAGATAGGTCATAAAATTGGCATAACCCCCAACGAGGGTTTGCAGGCACTTTACGGTTCTATCTATGGGTGCAGCATAGTCTGAATAGCTTCCCACATGAAACCTTCTTCCTCTGCACTGCACTACATCTGTGCACAGAGTCTCCAAAACAGATGCAGGCCATTTAATAGGGGTTAAAGAGAAGGGTACAAGGAGGCGCCCGTGCAGAACCCCTGGCTCCACCTCACTTCTGTTTACGTGGTACATTTTTTGGAAGGCTTGCATAATCCATTCTGCATTTCCTTTTTGCTAACCTTACTTTATTCTCATTTTTGGCATTCATGTATTGTAGTGTGCATCAGTTGAATATTCTGCCTTTCATACTGTTGCATTCAAACCATATACATACATACATATATAGTTCAATTGATGATGCCATAAATAATAAAATATTCAAATACATTAATTTCTCAAGCCCAATTCAGAAGACAATTCTTCAAATGTTCCCATATCAATTTCTAATACACAATCTCTTATCTAGTTCTAGACAATTTCTGTTAGCAGTTCTTACAGCCTTATCCATAATAAAAATGAGACTTGTCTACCCATCCCGGACCTCCTCCAAATTTCTTCTGACTTAATTAAATTATGATGGCAACAATGAAAACTATACCTTCACTACACTGGTGAATGCACTCTAGATGTCTGTGAACACCACACGTTTGATTTTGTAGTTATTTATTTGTATTTATCTTCCATAGTACACAGAACAGAAATATGGTGTGAAAGTAACAATGGTAGGCAGAGCAATTCCGGTTCAATCTTCTTTACAGTGCTATGGTACTGAAAGACAATGGAATGATAAAGATCCCTCGAGAGTCATCGGTGGACAAACGGGGGCACTCAAATAACAAAATAATTGTACAAATTCAGTATAATCAAAGTAACTCAATGCAAATTTCTTGATTAAGAATAATAGGTCTTTATCCTTATAACATAGAAATTAAATTGGCAAGTCAACACATACTTTTGTTGACATTCAAATAACGATATAACATCAGTACATAGTAAAATTCTTGACACATAGACACTGTATCATACATATTAAGTTCATATGCACTCATGTGACATTTCCTTATAAATGTTGTGGCTTTGTCCAATATCTTGATATGGCCTCATTACGAGTGTGCCGGTCCAGTAGCAATGGTGCTGGTAGGCCTAACTGCATCGTTGTTACTAGTCCGGCACACTCCAAGTCTGCGGGGGGCTGCCATCCCACCTGCCAGGTCAGACCTGCCGTGCAGGACGGCAGCCACTTGCAGACTTTCACCGAAGCACCGGCACCGTTAACGGTGTGGGTGCTTCCGTCATCCCCATTCCTACGGGACTCAATGGGAATGGGGTTTAACATTTTTCTAGTGACTGACTTACAGGAACACCAGGGTCATAATCCCCTGATGTTTCTGTGAATCCAGGCACTGGAAAAATTCAAGAGTCTGGCGGCAGCCTGACGGTTTTACCAGCACAGCTACCACAAGACTCGTAATGAGGACCAATGATATGTTATCCCTTTGTTGAAGAGGAACTGGTACTATGAGTAGTGGAACATGGGCAACTAACAGCAGAGATATCTATAGCACTGATATAAGGCAAAACAGTTTTATTTTATAGATATCTCAACAGTTATGTACATTTCGGACATCAATGGGGTGATGCTACTGTAGGCCTCTGGCATAACTTTATGAGAAAGGAATTTATTTTTAGGGCAGTCTTGAAACCCTGCACTGTGGTTACAATGTTTTAGCTTATTTGGAAAGCAATACAATAGTAGAGAGCCATGAGGATGAGATGCAGAAAACAGACTGAGTGTAGGTTTTTCTTGAGAGAGTTTGGGGAAGCGTTGAGATTATAGAATTGGGTGAAATGAGATATAGCATTATCAAGGTAGTGTGGAGAAAATGCAAAGACATGAAAAGGAGCATACATTGGGCTGGTGATGCACACATGCCCAATCTGTGCTAAGGCCATGGGCAGAGGCAGCAAAGGATCATGGAAGGTTCAAGCGCATATGGAATATTCAGTTAAGTGGAGAAAAGGAGAAAGGGTTGATCTGCCTACAATTCTGAAGCAATAATCAAATCAACGTTGGACCAAAATGGAGGGTAGTAGCAGAGTGATAGGTGTGGTGACAACAGATGTTTCCAATGTTAAGTATGCTGTGTTTGGTTACTGTGGCCTTGGATGTAAAACATTGCTGGGGTTTGTGGTGGTTATCAAGGTGAACACCGAGGTTCAAGCCTTGGGGGTGGGATGAGGAGTCAGGTGGAAATGAAAGGATGCACATCTATTGCTCGAAACAAAAACTGCTCAATGATTGTGTCTTTTTATTTTGCTCCATTAAATCACCACAGAATGTGGGGCTACCCCTGACAGCCTTCACAATATCCCCAACCCTTTCACTTCACCACTTATTTTGCCAGACCCAAACATTATGGTGGCAACATTCAGGCAAAGAAAAACTAGCAAAATAAATTCAAGCAGTTTTTGGTCGAGCAACAGACCCACTAAAAGGATGTGCGCCAATGCGAGCTGGAAGTAATTAAATCTGGAGCATAAATGTTTCATAAGACTGCAGTCTCCTCTTATTGATAATGGTTGGTTTTGCTATGGAGCCATAAACATTTTTAAAACATGATTTATAGCACTGAGTTGGCTGAGATTGGAGACTGCCGTACACAGGCAAACAACAGTGGCGGTACAGTGATAATGGCGTAGGTAGTGCTGCCGGCGCCGTTATCACTGTACCGCCACATTAGGAGTTCTGCTCACAGGTGCAGCTCTGCACGCCTGGTCAGACCAGGCGTGCGAGTGGCACCCGCGAGCAGTACAGGATGGTAGCAACGGTACCGTTATGAACGGTACCGCTGCTACCATCCTCCCCATTGCCATTGAGCCCTATGGAGGCTCGAATGGGAATGGGGACATACGGGCTCTGGGTCCCACGAAAGGGGAATTACCAGGCCCGCCAAGGTCGGAATGGCACGGTAATTCCCCTTTCGCGGGACTCGGACCCGAGTTTGGGGGTAGCCATGCCCTTATTAGGACAAATCCTTCTCCAGCCACCATGAGAACCTTTACAATGATTGATCTATCATCAAATACTCTGGACAGAAGACTGAGTTAAAGACCCTGATGTTTTAAATGTGTGCAGAGTTTATGTAACAATGGTTTTATTTGTAAACCTGCATGAATTTAATAAGAGAAATCCAGAATCACTCAAATTGCTGCTATTTTCAGGATATTATTAACTTTACATATTTATAGGTGATTCTGGTTCTTGAGTTTTGAAAAAGGTGCACCAGTCTATATAGTGTTTGAATATGGAGCTCTTCAGCGGCCACTTGGAATCTTTCAAAAGTGGAGGAAGGTGATTTATGTTCCTGTTTATTTTATAGCTGGGCTTTTTCTTTTTAGGCATGTCTGTTAAACATTGATTTTACGGGTCCTTTTAGACATTACTGAACAGAATGTATTCTTTTTTTTATTTTTGAAAACATCTTTGAAAATGCAGGGTATGCAAGTCTTGCTAGCTGAACTTGGGTGTATATATTATATGCTCTGGGGTATGACAGAATTTTCACTTACACACAACTTAGTTGAGCAAAATAGTTGACATGAAAAGTTGTATTTTCTTTAAGATATATTACCACATATTGAGGAGAAATATCTTTACGGCATGCTCATATGCTATGATATGGCATTTATAACAGAACTATACACAAGCGTTTAATGGCCCGACGAGGCATGGAAGGGGAAACAGAGGGAAGACGGAGACAACGATCCTACTAGGCCTTGTTACATTGAGATTGCGCATGTGCAGGGGAGGGGGAAGGGGAAAAGTGGAGGGGAAAAGGGGAGGGTGCAGTGCAGTACATAGGATAACAATAAAATAAATAAAGACAATAAATAAATTGTGGCCAGCGGGTGGCAAGTGCAAGGGTAAGTGCAGACATCAGGTAAAAGACAATTGAGGGGGTTGCTGAAAATTCATGCAATGGCATTATTGGCACAGCGATTGGGTTTGTGATGCAATCCACAAACTGCCTGAACTGAGTAGGAGTTTCCACTGCGGTATCTATATTGAGATTACACACTCACACACACTACTGTTTGGTGCATTAGATTTGAAAGAGTGAATTACACAAGAATGCTAATTTATTGTCACATTTTTTGCACACTTGTATTTGAGTTTACTGGTTTAATATACATTGTTCTCACCCACGACATGGCAGAGTGCACTACCTGACACACATGATCATTTGAAATTCCAATAAAATGCATTAGAACAAATTGAGTAAAGGAGAGAACGACTTTTGGGTAGTTGACTTGATTCAACATACAGTTAGCACACATTTGTTGAGAGCATTAGCAGACACACAATCACTTGAATTTCTTGTCAAATTTATTAGAACACTTTCAGCATAGTTGTTGACATTCATGGGAATTTGCATATCCTAGCACTATTTTAGAGCAGAATAGCTGATATGAGAACTTGGAAATTCTTATGTTGGATCAAATTCTTTTTGAAATTATTAGCAAATCCTGTGGACGTGGGAAACATCTTTGGAGCACAATGGTTTATTGTACGTTATCATTCATGACTTAGTTGAATGCAAAATCTGACATGAGCTTTTAAATGTCATGTCAAATGTATTACAACACATTGAGAGAAGAACAAACATCTTCGTGGCATCCTTGTTGATTATGCATGTTCTGATGCACAACTTGGTTAAGCTCAGTAACTAAGAACAGCACCCACATTTGTTAGAACGCTTTACATAAATGGGAAACCTCTTTGTTGTGTGAGGCTGATTGAACATGAACACATGCATGAGTTGGCTGATACAATAGCTGATACACATGATCATTTAAATTTCTTATAAAATGTATTTCCGCACTTTGAGGCAGGGGCAAACGTCTTTCAGATGTTGTGGTTGAATGAACATGACATTACACATAACTTGGTCAATTGCAGGAGCTGGCACACGTGATTATGTAATTTCTTGTCAAATTATTTGGCACACTCTGAGAGAAGGGTAAATGTCGTTGGGGCATGCTGGTTGCATGAGTGCATGCTCAAACATAACTTGGTTGAACACAGGTGCTGACTCACAAGTGCATTTTTTGTTAAATTTCTTGTCGTGTGTAATTAATACACTTTGAAGGAATAACAAATATCTGTGGATCACACTCATTGATGGAACCCCCTCTCACAAAGGACTTGATAGTACAGAAGAGTTGACAACGACAAGCACTTGCATTTCTGGTCAAATTTATTTTCACACTTTGACTGAAGGAAGAAACAACTTTGAGATGTGTCACTTCGTTAAATGCATGCCTACCACACAACTTAGTTAACTGGAGTAGCTAACACTGCCCCTTGGATTTCTTGTCATATTTATTTGCAAATTTTGAGCAAAGGGAACATTCTTTACCTTGTGTGGTTTGACTGAATTTGTGCTACACTGGTTGATTCAACACGTTTGCACACTTGACTTGGTTGAGTGCAATAGCTCACACAAGCATTTTCATATCTTGACAAATCTGTTAGAACACTTAGAGGGAATAATATATGTCTTTTGGGCACATTGATGTATAGTGCATGTGCACATGCATGACTTGGTTGAGCACAATGGCTGACATGAGCTTTTGAATTTCACATCAGATTTTTCAAATGTATTACAGAACATTGAGGGAAAGAAAAATGTCTTTGGGGTACACAATTTGGTTGAGCACAATAGGCGACAAGAGCCCTTTAATTATTTCTCGTCAGGTTTAACAGCACTATTTGAATGAATGGGAAAGCAAATGGGAAAACTCTGGTATGTTGATTAAACATATTATTTTGCATAACTTAATTGATGCAATAGCTGGCTCACAAGATTTACTTAATTTTAGTTGTCATGTTTCTTAACGCACTTTGAGCAAAGGGGGGAATTGCTAAAAATGCATTGTTTGCATAGTCCTACAGTTCATGCAATGTGGAAGATCACACAGCACAACACTACCAAAGTTTGAAAAGCCTTCTTAGGGCGTTCAGAGTTTGAATTGCGTCTCAATAATTAACAACAAATACGATGTCCTTAAGGCCAAAAGGCAACAGTAGGAGTAGAATGGGATGACTTGGAAATGTAGCACAGCATACAGAAACAACTGAGGCTGCAGTTGTTTGAGGTGTTGTAATCCCGAGTAGCAGAATAGTACAGCAAAAGGTAGCAACCAGAAGTAGCACATTGACCATGGCACCAAGTTTTCAAAACATTGATACACTGGTTGGCTACTAGTACTTCTAAAGTTATTTCTGGCTTGGCTTTGTCTGTAATTGCACTACTGGCAAGCCACGGTGGGCTTACCTTACCATTGGAGCCTGGCACTTTTGAGGAGCTAACCACTGAATCTGTTTCGGAACTGAATGCTCTTAATGGGGAGGTTATGGTGTTGCAGGTCTATGCAGTTGGACAGGGCATCAGACCCCTGGTCAAGCTCCTATGTTGGACGTATAGAATGATTCTCAACCTGGTTCCCCCACAGAATTTCCCCCACACTTTTACTTCTTTGGTCTTTGAATATTATGATGGCAATGGCAGTGGTTTTAGAATTTGTGAGCATGATGTGGATGTTGACCATCAAGATGTTGACTATAGCCAACCTTGCCGCAAGAGAAGGCGGAGAAATATATCGGAGAAAAGTGATACTGAGACCAATCCCAGCTCTAGCAGAGATAGAGGTACCGCACTTACCAGACAACACTTGCATGCCTCCAGATTGCATATTTTGCACAAAACATGCTTCCTGACTATGACATCTAGTCAAAGAACAAAGCTGTCAGTGGGATAGATCGACATCAAGCATTGGGTGGGCTAACGAGCAACCAATGACACATCCACAGAAACCAATGACACCTGTTTGCTTTTGGTACACCATCTTTCCTCTCCTCCTAACTATACCAAACAACCAATGAAACCTACTGCTACTGAGGGCCCCCAGTAAAACTTTGTCTGTGGAATTCTCTTGTTCATGGTAAATTGCTGCATCTTACCACCTGCCCACTGTGTAAAAACAATGTTTCATGAGGGAATCAAGGGAACAATTTGGGTACCGTACAGATGATTTATGAAGCCACATCATACACAGGAATGGTACAACATACACAGTAGCAGCCACTCAGGAATCAGGGAAATATTAAGCAGCACTGCCATATCAGATGTGGGATATGTGTAAATCAAACAGAAGCTTACTCCCAACAGTAGGCAAAACGATGGTAGTTACTATGGAATAACAGTTAAGCAGCAGTCCAGTTTCAGTTGACTAAAACCAGAAACATCATAACCATATAGGTTTACAGCGAATGAGCAAAACTGAAAATACATTTGGCAAATGACTGCATGCTATGAGCATTCGTTGATAACACATTATTAGGGAGCTGATGGGAAGTTCTATTGCCAGTTGAAACATTCCCAGCCAGAATGACTGGTTTACAAGGCTGTAACAGAGATGAATGATACAGTAATTGTTAAGAACATTACAGAGATTGGAAGGTAGAGAAGTAAACTTTGGAATGGATAGGTGGAGGAGCAGCCACTGTAACTGCCATGAACAGAATACATGGCAGTAACGGTGCATTGTGTCATCTTGAACCCTATTATGGAGACTGGTGAGAGACAATGGCCATCAAAGCTGCAGAAAGGCATCCACCAACAAGCCACTCTGAGCATGCAATAGTTTGGTGGCAGGAGCAACACAGACACACACATCTGGGGTAAATGTAAACGGGTTGTACCAGATCCCATCATTTACACTTTGTATTTGTATTTGTGGCAGTGGACAGTGGACCCTTGTAATTTCACGCCTTAGTCTCCACACAATTTCGCATTTGCCCTACCGTATGGTGATTTATTTTTGTCCATGAATGCTCCTATTTGCATGAAATGTTTGCTGTGGCATTCAAGATCTGGTCTCATTTTAGCTGTTTATTGAACATCAGAAATGCTTTCTTAGTATTGCAGGTGCAAACCAAACTCCCAGACCACCAGTTGGAAATGTCTGTGCCACCCTGATGGAATTGAACCCTGTAAATGCTTGACCACCTGTGTAAGCAAAGCAGTGCTATAGATGACTTCAGATACAGTCATAGTCTGCAGTGGATGGGGTCATCTTTGTAAGGATTCAGTGACAGCTCATGCACAGTCACCTCTGTGTGCTACAGCCATTTTAGGAAGTCACACATCATTTGAGATTCAATCTGTGTCACCTATTGGGCTACTTACGTTGCTGTACTTGTTGGAAATTCACCTGTCTAGGAAAGGGACAAGAAATCACAAGCAAGTCAGGCATTGTGGAGCTGATGCAACAGCTGATTCCATTCTTGTGTGATGCTCCAATCATGTAAATCCGGAAAGCAATTTGAATATCTTTGGTTTTTACTTGAACCTCACTTTAATGTGAAAGTGGCTGCATTCCACACAGTGGAGAGTAGGATGACACAGCGACACAACTCAAATACATTGTGAAAGACTGCACTTGAGACACATTAATGAGATCATATGCTTACAGAACCAAGTTATAAAGCTCAAACAACAGTTGATCATGCCAAACAACCCATCAAAGGTTTGGCATCTGGTAGCCCTTTTGTTACCAATTGCAAGTATATCAGGTGCAGCGGACCTTCCCACAGACACACTCGCATATATGGCTCACTGTCTCATTATTCATCATACAACATGTTGGGCCAGGGTGTCGAGCATCTCTTGGTTGTGGGGCCACTGCTAAACGAATGGTGGATGCATATATGAGCAACACATGATAGCTCGGAGAGTATAATAACCCACTGCAATATTGGTTATTTGTGCAGAATGTGAGGCCAGCAACACTTGCCCACGTTGGCCTTCATATTATAAACTGCCCCCAGGAAGTGTGCAGTCAGAATATGTTTTAATGCTGCTGACGCAATTGTTTTTGGCAATAGAAGCCTCTCTATACCAAATGTTGTTAAGAAGATATAAAGGGATGAGAGGCACGTAGATCATATGAGCAGATATAGTGAGCAGCCAGTCATAAATTAGGAAACAGATCGCCTTTGCCCTAGTGCAAGGCAAATCAGCCAAGGGGGTGTAGTGGAAGTGTCAGGTACTGTTGTCATCATGGATACTACTAGCTGAAGGTCTGACAATTAAACAACACTTTGGTAATGGACTATTGCCTGCCACAATTGTTGGAAGTGATCTAAAATCATAGAGTTCAAAATATATAGATATATAATTCAGTTGGGTTTTGATTGAGCATATGGCCCTTTATAATTTACAGTGAGTAAATAACAAACATTAATGTATACTAATTAATATTACACGATTTGGCTGACAGGAGCATGACTCTAAGCCATAGCTCCCATGGGACTTATTTTAAATCTGGTGTGTAGTAAGTACAGTGGTCAACATACATCCAATGTGTGTTCACATAGAAATAAGAGAAAATAATCAACTTGAAAGGGTCAGTGATAAAACATGAAATGCCAAAAAAGTATTTAAACATTGTTAGTTGCATGCACATTGTTACTACAGCAGCCCAAAATTAAACTTTGATTACAACAATAACCTCACTAACAACCACATTCGCAATGAACAGCATTATTATATTCAAGGCAAACATTGAATATGTCATTTACTAAACATGTTTCTTTTGTCTTTTACTTTGAAACATGTGTCCATCAAGGAAGATCACAGTTACTCAATCTTACCAATAAATCAAACAACATGTGGTTCAAACTCAAGTTTCAAATCATGTCTCACACCAGCTGTGCTTCATCAGCTTCACCTACCAAAACATGGACCCTCTTAATGTTGGTCAGGTTGAGCTCAAGCAGATACTCTAGAGGGGTGACCTCACTCGGGATGCATGGTGATGATTAACGCACTTTTTTGGCCTCCCCAAAAGGTCATAGTGCAGAAATGGCATTAGACAGGAGCCACAATGACGCAGACCAATCTTTGCACATAGCACCCCATGGGAAACTTTGCTGTATCCCATATGAAAACTGCCTACAGAGGACAAACTGGTATGTGTCACCACTTACAGGCCAGATATAACTAAAATAAAACACGCAATTGAAAAGAAATAAAACATTGGTCAGTAACCCACCTCACAGTTGCCAATGAAAAATGGCCAATGTTTGCACTTTAAAGAGGCCACAATCTACATGACCAGCTTGTTCACTCTAAATATGTTGATGAGAACAAGCTTAGTAAACAAAGAGCGTTATGGAACATGGGCCCCTTAGTTGGTTACTTTCCCTGTGTCACATTTGCTGCCTGCACATTTATTTTGAGGGTTGTCAATTACACCGGAATCTTTAACTCATTCTATGAGGTTTGTTTTACACTGTTCACTGATTTTGCACATACTTTGAAACTTAGCCTACCCTTGCTATTTCTGTTATCTGTACTCAGACAAATGAAAACATTATTTTCGACTAAAAGTCTTCCATTCATTTCTCCGAGCTGTAATGTTCTCCGTGTTGTTGGTGAAAAGGCTTTTAGCCTTTGTTTTGGTTTTCTTGAAATACGCTTTTTTATTCAGCAACTTGGGTGGTGGTGGGTTCACATATGTTCGAGCCAACTCGACCGTATTATTTGTCATCCTGTCTAGCTCTTAAATTCAAATAATTATGATCCTTAACTGACCAAACAACTATGAGCTGAGAGCTGAGGTATGACTGCAAGAAAGAACGACCTCAATATATTGAATATTTCCAATTGTCCAATCAATGTTTCTCACTGTCACTTCCTCGTCCGTGGCATGCCTTGATAGCATATCCCCTCCATGATGGGTCTTAGTTAAAATTAAAAAAGCATGTATTAAGATATGCATTTCAAAACAGGTTAATCACTAAATTATTTGCTAACTAGTCAACTACTTTGGTATTCTTAAACTCTGAAACGTTTTTTTCCTTTTTTTGGGAATTTTCTCAATGTTTTAATTACAACATTTCGGTTTTAGCTTTGTTTTTATGTTTCTTTATTTCATTGTTTGTTTTTGTCATCTCACAAACAGGCTATTTTTATGAGGATACTGTAGGGAACTACGTGGTTCACACGCGCCCTGTGCCTCGCTGCGATCACGCATACCTTTGTGTATGTTCAACCAGGGCGGCCGCGTGATCGCAGAGTGGCAGTTGAGATGGAGTGTCCTAGGCAGGAGTTTGCTCCGTGGGGGCTCCCTGAAGTAAACTTCATGAAACTTACCTGGCTCCATTTGACTCCTTTCATTTGGCGACGAGGAGAGCCAGGAGCCCACCGCGGAGTGTGGGCAGCTAAGGCACGCTGCTCCTGAAGCAAACTCGGAGCGGATCTGCAGCAGAGGGGAGGCCCTGCACTACGGCCTGAGCGGGCCGTGGCCAATTGAAGCGGCGCTGCCTGAGCTGTGAGGTGGTGCTTCGGGCGAACGATATCCCCAGCCCTGCTCCGAGCTCCCAGCACTGTTGAAATGGATGATTCTGTTTTGGGCCCGCCCCTCAGCTCTCATTGGATGTTAAGGTGAGGAGCTGGGAGGGGAGTTGGGCACTCAGGAGGGGGAGGTCCACTCAAGGTTTTGCACGCATCGCCCCCATTGGACGAAGGACATGGACAAAAAAAAAAATTCAAGCCCAATTGCCAAGACCAAAAGGTGGTTTGAGCTTGAACAGGCCAAGGAAGGGACTTCTGCATATTGTCATTGTTAAAGGGAACACTGTGGAGAAAAGTTAAGTTGCAGTTAAAACCCACGTGCAGAATCACGTGGGTTGATAAGAAGAGGTTTTATGAAAAATACATTTACAAGTTAAGGAGCATTTAATACTGGAAGACACACAAAGGTGCTGGTGTGTTCGGTATATGAACACATACATTAACAATGGCTGCAGCAAGCATGTCCCCACCACCGCCTTTCCTATCAGAGTCGGGCACTCCACCAATAAGGTGGGACAGGTGGAAAAGGCTGTTTGATACCTACCTGGTGGCTACAAGGGGAGATAAGTTTGCTGCAGCAAGGATGGAGGCGATTTTGCTCCACAATCTGGGAACTGAAGGAAGAAGCGTTTATGATGGACTACCTGAGCCTGCACAGGAGGGCCAAGGGGATTTGGATCAATATTCTGTGGCTGAGAGGAAGTTAGGAATTCATTTTAACTTCATCCCAGCTTTAAGGTCCCTCAGCCACGCGTGTGAGTTTGGACCGCTGACAGACTCACTTGTAAGGGGCTGGTTGGTCCGATGCACCAATAACATAAAGATACAGGAGAGACTATTGTCAAAAGATGTGTCATTGGAGTCAGCTGTGGAAATGGCAAGAAGTATGGAACAGACCCACAAATATATGTCATCTATGAAAGGTGACAAACAGGAAGGAGAAATGGCTGCTGTGAGAGGAGTTTGCAAGGGGGTCCCGAACAAGGAAATTAAATGCTACAAGGGTCTGATATGCTGCCGAGGGGTCAAGAGAAGGAATGGGCGTGGATTGCTGAATCTTTAAATAATATCACGCCACGCTAACGCCAGGTCCTCAAACACCCTTCCAGCAACAAAACCCTTACTCTGGGATCATGGAACACAAGGGGCTTCACTCATCTGTTTAATACCACCTGGGCCGATGACTTGGACCTTATTTGCCTACAGGAGACATGGCTACGTGAAAAACCCATTCTGGAAGGATTTGAAACTGCCTATACTCCAGCCCTCAAACAGACTAGGGGAAGACCAATGTCAGGCCTTCTGGTAGCCGTTAGGATTAATTCAGGTCTTCGGATCCTAAACTCAATTGATATTTCTCCATATATTCAAGTGACCACGGTCGGGGTGGGCAGCATGGCTGCTGATGCGACAACTAACATCTGCATCTTTAATCTGTACTGGAACCATGCGGCCAGTGGAACCACAAACTTCATAGATGAAGTCACCAAGGCGCTGGACGAGCAGATTGAAGCCTGCCCCCTAATTAACCTAATAGTCTGTGGAGACCTTAATATCGATTGTCTTGACCACCAGGATACACCAGGTCACAAGAAGACTGTCAACAATTTAGAATCTCAATTGGCAACTCAATGGTCTCTGGAAATGGAGCTACGCGACTTGATGATGTTGAATGGTCAAACGGTAGGCGATATTCCTGCTGCCCCCACGTGGAGAAGAGGCGACCTAAATTCAACCTTGGATTATATCATTGTATCCAGTGGGATTCATATGAAAACATCCAGACTGTCCGTCCGAACAATGCGACACAGCGATCACGAGATGGTGGTACTGACATTTGCGGCAACTGATATAAGACCTCAAGATCGCTGGGCCTTTCCAACTCGAACAGGAGTCGGTAGGATTCGCCTAAACCTAGACCACACTGAGACAGGTAATATCTTGAAAGGTCTCCAGACCTCTGAATTCACGGAATATAGCCACCTCCTAACACAATATCAAGAACGCAAAAATCACATGGCCAATAGTCTTTTTTTTCCAAAACACAAATTTGATCTTGAAGTGCAACAACGGAAACGTCTCCTACGTTGGCAGATAAGATCGACCCACAAACAAACATCTAGTGCTGCAAATGGGCTTGTAAAACATTTCAAACAAAGCTATAAAAACTGGCTTAAGTCCCATAAATCTATTATGCTACAGAATGATGCGGAGTTGATGCTATCAAAAATGAAGAGCTCTAACGCTGCTGATTATTGGAGATTGATAAAGGACAACTTTGCTCCTCAACATGCTCTCCAGGCAAACCTGGTCTCTGAGTCTGAGTGGGTATCCTTTTATACCAACCTCTTTTGTAACAATAATGAGGTCGCTGATTGGAGCCCACCAGCGCTGCCACTTTGGGACTTGGCCTTTGATTATGAGGAAATATTGAGAGTCATTAGGAATCTACACAACTCTAGAGCCCCCGGTCCTGATGGCTTAACAAACTTTACGCTCAAGCTCCAACCTGAACTATGGACTACCTTTTGTGAGCTACTGTTCAAAAGAATCGTCAACAACCGCAAGACCCCTTTGTCTTGGAAATCAGCAGTGATCATACCTATCTTTAAAAAAGGCGATCGTTGGAATCCTAAGAACTACAGACCCATTGCACTTCTTGACGTACTGGGCAAGGTCTATGCCACTCTCCTTCAACAAAAACTGACTGAGTGGTCAACAAAATGCAATCAGATGGACCCTAGACAAACGGGATTCGTCAAAGGCTTGGGCTGCGGCATTAACCTCTTAATACTAAACCTACTGAAAATGGAAGCCTTGCGTTCCAATTCCAAGATCTATCTCGCCTTGGTAGACTTGTCTCAGGCGTTCGACAGTATTAACAGAGATTTACTCTGGTCTAAACTGACCAAATGGAATTGCCCTGCAAGTCTGCTGGCCGCTATTCATGAACTCCATACGAACACGACCATCAGAGTCCGCCTAGATCAAAAAGGCAATCTATCTGTACCCATCAAGACCTCTCGAGGTGTCAAACAAGGTTGCCCGCTTGCAGCAACCATATTTAATTTGTTCATATCCGACATCAAGGATGTATTTAGTGGCCTACGCACGTTCCCGCCAAAACTCCATGGCTCCCATGTGGACTATTTAGTCTATGCAGACGATATCATTTTGATAGACTCAACCCCCATAGGTTTACAGCGCAAACTAAATGCCGTGGAAAAATACCTAACAGATAACGGGTTAGTTATCAATAGAGGGAAATGCGAAATAATGGTCCTTGAAAGACTGCAAGGATCCAATTTAAACCGGCATAAATTCAACTGGTACGTGAACAAAGAACCCATCGGACGCGTTCTTAACACCAGATACTTAGGAATGCAACTCAGTGCCAGCAGAAATGACGCTCCCTGGGTGGACTCAGTGAAGAACAAATGCCGTCAATTGGCGTGCCAAGCAGCCATAATCAACAAAAAATTTGGGAAATTTACTTTAAGACCGACGTTAACCTTCTTTCAGCAGAAGGTGGTACCTTCTCTAATTTATGCTGGCGAAAATGCCTTTGGGTGTGGGTTTGAAATGTGGAATTCCCTAGAAAACATTTTCTGGACCAGGGTTCTCCATCTACCCAAAGGCACCTCCACTGTTTGTATTAGATATGAACTTGGCTATATATCGATGCAAGCGAGGGTCGCCTGGAATCTTCTAAGCATCTTCAGGAAAGTAAACCTTAACACCGTTTTGCCTCAGATGAAGATTCTTCACAGCCTACAGTTCCCCAAAGCACCCACAATTGCATTCCAATGGAATAAGATATGTTACGATGTACTCAGTTTCTATGACATTTCGGTGCAATTGCTGCTCGAAAATCCGGATGCCGCAAAACTGAAACTTTGGCGAAATGACTGGATCCAGACTTGCGACAAATGAGCTAAATCTAAATCGATGCGTGAAGTACTGGCCGAGGCAAGAGCTTACAGAAACGTAGCTCCATATCTAGCTTGCTTCCCGGACCAGTGGGCCCGGGCCGCCTACCTTCAGTTTAGGCTGAACGCTATGTCAACTAAAGAACGTCTTTGCTATTGGTCTCAATCTTCGGACTCGGACCTTGTGTGTCGATTCTGTTCTAACACAAAGGAATCACTTAAACACCTTATCATAACGTGCTCCGAGTTTGAGTCTGAGAGAATTAACATCTTCAACCCATTAATAATGAACTCTCAATGCCTCACTCGTGATGACTGGTGGAAAGCTATGTTTGATGGATCAAACAGAGCGTTGTTATATGCTTTGATTTCCTTCCTTCGTGCTATAAAGGAACGTTTACACGATAGCCCGGTGGTCCCGCTCGTTGTGAGATCATGAGATCCGCATCTAGTACAAGTTATGGGAACCAGATGATGGGAGGAGGACTTGTATTGATTTGAGATGAATGTAGAAAGCACAGCTTGGTTTTGTCTTCTTTCCTTTTCTTCTTGCTTCTTTCTTTTTAAAGGTTTGTAATATAACCAATAAAAATAAAAGAAAAAAAAAAAATGCTACAAATGCGGGAGCAATCGCCATATTTCTACAAATCTATTCGGTCCTGCAAGAAACATCTCATGTTTGAAGTGCAAAAAGAAGGGACATTTCACCAGAGTCTGTCGGGAATCTGGACTGGTGCAGAACATTGAGTCTGACGGAAGGGTACCTGAACAGGAGGAGAATCTGGCAATGTTGCAAAGCAGCCAGGCAAAACATGTGCTGGAAGTGTCAGAGGTTTCACACAAGGGAGGTGCACCAACGGATGTGTTTATGGTCAATTGAAGAGTGGTGACAATGAAGGTGGATAATTTTTCACCTTGGACCCTGATGTCGATGGCAACTTTTGAAGGTTGCATGCAGGGTATAGTGGAACTATTAAAGGAGCACAGAATAGAACCTTATGCATATGGCAATGTGAGAATTGAAGTTTTGGGGAAGTTCCAGTCTTCCATTAAATACAAAGGGAGAAGCTGTGATTCTGAGGTGTATGTTACTCAAGAAGGTTCATCTCTCCTGGGGTGGGGTGAACAGCGTAAATTGGGAATTAGAATACAAGCAAGTGCCGAAGAGCCTATTGCTGTGGCTGAGCTGAGAGACAAATGGGAGAAGGAATATCCGATGGTGTTTCAAGAAGAGTTAGGGATGCTGAAAGGATTTGAACATGAGATTCGGTTGAAGGCTGGCGCCAGTCCTAAGGTGCACAAGGTGAGGCCAGTACCTCACGATATGAGCGAGAACCTTAAATTGGAAGTTGAGTCATTATTGCAGAAAAGAATCATAGAGAAGAGTGAAAGCTCAGAATGGCTGTCACCGGTGGTGGTCGCTGTTAAGGGGAATGGAGACATTAGGCTTTGTGTTGATCTGCGAGATCTCAATAAGAACATTTTAATAGATAGACATCCTTTGCCAATAATTGGTGACAAGTTGTCAGTGCTTAATTATGCAAATGTGTTTTCAGTAATTGATCTTTCTCAGGCATACCATCAGATTCCTCTGAAGGAAGACTGACAACATTTAACAGCATTCATAACGGTTTTTGGAACATTTAGATATTGCAGGACGCCCTTTGGACTTGCCTCAGCGGCAGCCGTGTTCCAAAGGGCGATGGAGACTGTGATTACTATCCTGGAGTGCAGGTGAGTTGAGGCCCCATTTCCCTCATGTCCCCCTTCCACCCTGTTGTTGCAGCCTCTGCCTTGCAGATGTACATTTTTTTCTTCTCCTTTTTTTTGTATTTTGTGCTCCTGTGCTTGTCTTTCTCCCCCTCCTCTGCCCGCTTTTCCCTGTGTCTTTCTTCCCTCCCTATAGCCCTCTCCCATTGGCCGCCGACCTCGCTCTGCGAGCGTTTAGTACCTTAGCAAACCCACCTGCACCCCATTTACCATCCTGGAGTGCAGGTGAGTTGAGGCCCCATTTTCCTCATGTCCCCCTTCCACCCCATTGTTGCAGCCTCTGCCTTGCAGATGTACGTTTCTTTTCTTCATCGTTTTTTGTATTTTATGCTCCTGAGCTTGTCTTTCTCCTCCTCCTCTGCCCGCTTTTCCCTGTGTCTTTCTTCCCTCCCTATAGCCCTCCCCCCATTGGCCACCGACCTCGCTCTGCAAGCGTTTAGTACCTTAGCAAACCCACCTGCACCCCATTTACCATCCTGTAGTGCAGGTGAGTTGAGGCCCCATTTTCCTCATGTCCCCCTTCCACCCTGTTGTTACAGCCTCTGCCTTGCAGATGTACGTTTTTTTCTTCTACTTTTTTTTGTATTTTGTGCTCCTGTGCTTGTCTTTCTCCCCCTCCTCTGCCAGCTTTTCCCTGTGTCTTTCTTCCCTCCCTATAGCCCTCTCCCATTGGCCGCCGACCTCGCTCAGCGAACGTTTAGTGCGTGAGTAAACCCACCTGCACCTCATTTACCATCCTGGAGCGCAGGTGAGTTGAGGCCCCATTTTCCTCATGTCCCCATTCCAGCCCGTTGTTGCAGCCTCTGCCTTGCAGATGTACCTTTCTTTTCTTCTCCTTTATTTGTATTTTGTGCTCCTCCACTTGTATTTCTCCCCCTCCTCTGCCCGCTTTTCCCTGTGACTTTCTTCCCTCCCTATAGCCCTCCCCCCATTGGCCGCCGACTTCACTCTGCGAGCGTTTAGTGCGTGAGTAAACCCACCTGCACCTCATTTACCATTCTGGAGCGCAGGTGAGTTGAGTACCCATTTTCCTCATGCCCCCATTCCACCCCGGTGTTGCAGCCTCTGCCTTGCAGATGTACGTTTCTTTTCTTCCTCGTTTTTTTGTGTTTTGTGCTCCTGCGCTTGTCTTTCTCCCCCTCCTCTGCCCGCTTTCCCTGTGTCTTTCTTCCCTCCCTATAGCCCTCCCCCCATTGGCCACCGACCTCGCTCTGCAAGCGTTTAGTGCGTGAGCAAACCCACCTGCACCCCATTTACCATCCTGGAGTGCAGGTGAGTTGAGGCCCCATTTTCCTCATGTCCCCATTCCACCCCGTTGTTGCAGCCTCTGCCTTCCAGATGTACGTCTTTTTCTTCTCCTCTTTTTTGTATTTTGTGCTCCTGTGCTTGTCTTTCTCCCCCTCCTCTGTCCGCTTTCCCTGTGTCTTTCTTCCCTCCCTATAGCCCTCCCCCCCATTGGCCGCCGACCTCGCTCTGCGTGCGTTTAGTACCTTAGCAAACCCACCTGCACCCCATTTACCACCCTGGAGTGCAGGTGAGTTTAGGCCCCACGCCGGTGAGTGTCCTGCGCACCTGTAGCGCTCCATTAGCCCTCAGGGCCCTCTCTAAAAACTTTTCCAGGCCCTCCCATCCAGGCCCTTCCATCCCCCGTTTGCTTTTCCTTCCCCACCTCGCACCCTCTTCCTGGTCCCGCTACCTCCCGCCTCCCGACCCGCCCACCCCGCTCCGATTGGTCCAGCCGAGACGATTCCCCTCCATTACCAGCTCTCCTAGGGCAGCCCTCTGCCCGGCAGCCCATCGGCAAAGTACCTGAGGCAAAGGACGACTCCTTCAGTGACGACTCCAGATCGTATCTGCAGGTATCCGCAGGAGAAGCAAGAAGCCAACAACAAGTAAGTGTGGCAAGGGCGGTGCCAGAAGCAACTACTTCAGGCCATACCACCCTACCACTCATCTAACAAAACATCGCCACTGTAAATTAATCATAAATGCAGTATATTTGCATTGGGGACTCTGTCCTATAAATGTAAAGGTTGCATTTAGAAGTTGTGCCCAATAGCCTCTCTGAGAAAAGTTTCATTTAGAAGTTGTGCCCAATAGCCTCTCTGAAAAAAGCTGCATTTAGAAGTTGTGCCCAATAGCCTCTCTGCAAAAAGCTGCATTTAGAAGTTGTGCCCAATAGCCTCTCTGAGAAAAGTTGCATCTAGAAGTGTACCCAATAGCATATGTGTATTTAGAAGTTGTGCCCAATAGCCTCTCTGAGAAAAGTTGCATTTAGAAGTTGTGCCCAATAGCCTCTATGAGAAAAGTTACATTTAGAAGTTGTGCCCAATAGCCTCTCCATAAACAGTTGCTTCTAGAAGTGTACCCAATAGCCTATGTGTGTATTTAGAAGTGTACCCAATAGCATATGTGTATTTAGAAGTTGTGCCCAATATGCTCTCTGAGAAAAGTTGCACTTAGAAGTGTACCCAATAGCATATGTGTGTATTTGGAAGTTGTGCCCAATAGCCTCTCTGAGAAAAGTTGCACTTAGAAGTGTACCCAATAGCATATGTGTATTTAGAAGTTGTGCCCAATAGCCTCTCTGAGAAAAGTTGCACTTAGAAGTGTACCCAATAGCATATATGTGTATTTGGAAGTTGTGCCCAATAGCCTCTCTGAGAAAAGTTGCATCTAGAAGTGTACCCAATAGCATATGTGTGTATTTAGAAGTTGGGCCCAATAGCCTCTCCGTGAAAAGTTGCATTTAGAAGTTGTGCCCAATAGCCTCTCTGAGAAAAGCTGCATTTAGAAGTTGTGCCCAATAGCCTCTCCGAGAAAAGTTGCATCTAGAAGTGTACCCAATAGCATGTGTGTATTTAGAAGTTGCGCCCAATAGCCTCTCCATAAAAAGTTGCATCTAGAAGTGTACCCAATAGCATATGTGTGTATTTAAAAGTGGTGCCCAATACCCTCTCTGAGAAAAGTTGCACTTAGAAGTGTACCCAATAGCATATGTGTGTATTTAGAAGTTGTGCCCAGTAGCCTCTCTGAGAAAAGTTGCATCTAGAAGTGTACCCAATAGCATATGTGTGTATTTGGAAGTTGTGCCCAATAGCCTCTCTGAGAAAAGTTGCACTTAGAAGTGTACCCAATAGCATATGTGTATTTAGAAATTGTGAACAATAGCCTCTGTGAGAAAAGTTGCACTTAGAAGTGTACCCAATAGCATATGTGTGTATATAGAAGTTGGGCCCAATAGCCTCTCTGTGAAAAGTTGCATTTAGAAGTTGTGCCCAATAGCCTCTCTGAGAAAAGCTGCATTTAGAAGTTGTGCCCAATAGCCTCTCTGAGAAAAGTTGCATCTAGAAGTGTACCCAATAGCATGTGTGTATTTAGAAGTTGCGCCCAATAGCCTCTCTGAGAAAAGTTGCACTTAGAAGTGTACCCAATAGCATATGTGTATATTTAGAAGTTGTGCCCAATAGCCTCTCTGAGAAAAGTTGCATCTAGAAGTGTACCCAATAGCATGTGTGTATTTAGAAGTTGCGCCCAATAGCCTCTCTGGGAAAAGTTGCATCTAGAAGTGTACCCAATAGCATATGTGTGTATTTAGAAGTTGTGCCCAATAGCCTCTCTAAGAAAAGTTGCATTTAGAAGTTGTCCCCAATTGCCTCTCTGTAAAAAGTTGCATCTAGAAGTGTACCCAATAGCATATGTGTATTTAGAAGTTGTGCCCAATAGCCTCTCTGAGAAAAGTTGCATTTAGAAGTTGTGCCCAATAGCCTCTCCGTGAAAAGTTGCATTTAGAAGTTATGCCCAATAGCCTCTCCGAGAAAAGTTGCATCTAGAAGTGTACCCAATAGCATGTGTGTGTATTTAGAAGTTGTGCCCAATACCCTCTCTGAGAAAAGTTGCACTTAGAAGTGTACCCAATAGCATATGTGTGTATTTAGAAGTTGTGCCCAATAGCCTCTGTGAGAAAAGTTGCACTTAGAAGTGTACCCAATAGCATATGTGTGTATTTGGAAGGTGTGCCCAATAGCCTCTCTGAAAAAAGCTGCATTTAGAAGTTGTGCCCAATAGCCTCTCTGAGAAAACTTGCATCTAGAAGTGTACCCAATAGCATATGTGTGCATTTGGAAGTTGTGCCCAATAGCCTCTCTGAGAAAAGTTGCACTTAGAAGTGTACCCAATAGCATATCTGTATTTAGAAGTTGTGCCCAATAGCCTCTCTGAGAAAAGTTGCACTTAGAAGTGTACCCAATAGCATATGTGTGTATTTGGAAGTTGTGCCCAATAGCCTCTCTGAGAAAAGTTGCATCTAGAAGTGTACCCAATAGCATATGTGTGTATTTAGAAATTGGGCCCAATAGCCTCTCCGCGAAAAGTTGCATTTAGAAGTTGTGCCCAATAGCTTCTCTGAGAAAAGCTGCATTTAGAAGTTGTGCCCAAACGCCTCTCTGAGACAAGTTGCATCTAGAAGTGTACCCAATAGCATTTGTGTGTATTTAGAAGTTGGGCCCAATAGCCTCTCCGTGAAAAGTTGCATTTAGAAGTTGTGCCCAATAGCCTCTCAGTAAAAAGTTGCATCTAGAAGTGTACCCAATAGCATATGTGTATTTAGAAGTTGTGCCCAATATGCTCTCTGGAAAAGTTGCACTTAGAAGTGTACCCAATAGCATATGTGTGTATTTGGAAGTTGTGCCCAATAGCCTCTCTAAGAAAAGTTGCACTTAGAAGTGTACCCAATAGCATATGTGTATTTAGAAGTTGTGCCCAATAGTCTCTCTGAGAAAAGTTGCACTTAGAAGTGTACCCAATAGCATATGTATGTATTTGGAAGTTGTGCCCAATAGCATCTCTGAGAAAAGTTGCATCTAGAAGTGTACCCAATAGCATATGTGTGTATTTAGAAGTTGGGCCCAATAGCCTCTCCGTGAAAAGTTGCATTTAGAAGTTGTGCCCAATAGCTTCTCTGAGAAAAGCTGCATTCAGAAGTTGTGCCCAATAGCCTCTCTGTGAAAAGTTGCATCTAGAAGTGTACCCAATAGCATGTGTGTATTTAGAAGTTGTGCCCAATAGCCTCTCTGAGAAAAGTTGCATCTAGAAGTGTACCCAATAGCATATGTGTGTATTTAGAAGTTGTGCCCAATATCCTCTCTGAGAAAAGTTGCACTTAGAAGTGTACCCAATAGCATATGTGTGTATTTAGAAGTTGTGCCCAATAGCCTCTCTGAGAAAAGTTGCATCTAGAAGTGTACCCACTAGCATATGTGTGTATTTAGAAGTTGTGCCCAATAGCCTCTCTGAGAAAAGTTGCATCTAGAAGTGTACCCACTAGCATATGTGTGTATTTAGAAGTTGTGCCCAATAGCCTCTCTGAGAAAAGTTGCATCTAGAACTGTACCCAATAATATATGTGTGTATTTAGAAGTTGTGCCCAATAGCCTCTCTGAGAAAAGTTGCATTTAGAAGTTGTGCCCAATAGCCTCTCTGAAAAAAGCTGCATTTAGAAGTTGTGCCCAATAGCCTCTCCGTAAAAAGTTGCATCTAGAATTGTACCCAATAGCATATGTGTATTTAGAAGTTGTGCCCAATAGCCTCTCTGAGAAAAGTTGCATCTAGAAGTGTACCAAATAGCATGTGTGTATTTAGAAGTTGTGCCCAATAGCCTCTCCATAAAAAGTTGCACTTAGAAGTGTACCCAATAGCATATGTGTGTATTTAAAAGTTGTGCCCAATAGCCTCTCTGAGAAAAGTTGCATTTAGAAGTTGTGCCCAATAGCCTCTCTGTAAAAAGCTGCATTTAGAAGTTGTGCCCAATAGCCTCTCTGTAGAAAGTTGCATCTAGAAGTGTACCCAATAGCATATGTGTATTTAGAAGTTGTGCCCAATAGTCTCTGTGAGAAAAGTTGCATCTAGAAGTGTACCCAATAGCATATGTGTGTATCTGGAAGTTGTGCCCAATAGCCTCTCTGAGAAAAGTTGCATCTAGAAGTGTACCCAATAGCATATGTGTGTATTTAGAAGTTGGGCCCAATAGCCTCTCCGTGAAAAGTTGCATTTAGAAGTTGTGCCCAATAGCCTCTCTGAGAAAAGCTCCATTTAGAAGTTGTGCCCAATAGCCTCTCTGAGAAAAGTTGCATCTAGAAGTGTACCCAATAGCATATGTGTGTATTTAGAAGTTGGGCCCAATAGCCTCTCCGTGAAAAGTTGCATTTAGAAGTTGTGCCCAATAGCCTCTCTGAGAAAAGCTGCATTTAGAAGTTGTGCCCAATAGCCTCTCTGAGAAAAGTTGCATGTAGAAGTGTACCCAATAGCATATGTGTATTTAGAAGTTGTGCCCAATAGCCTCTCTGAGAAAAGTTGCACTTAGAAGTGTACCCAATAGCATATGTGTGTATTTGGAAGTTGTGCCCAATAGCCTCTCTGAGAAAAGTTGCATCTAGAAGTGTACCCAATAGCATATGTGTGTATTTAGAAGTTGGGCCCAATAGCCTCTCCGTGAAAAGTTGCATTTAGAAGTTGTGCCCAATATCCTCTCTGAGAAAAGCTGCATTTAGAAGTTGTGCCCAATAGCCTCTCTGAGAAAAGTTGCATCTAGAAGTGTACCCAATAGCATATTTGTGTATTTAGAAGTTGGGCCCAATAGCCTCTCCGTGAAAAGTTGCATTTAGAAGTTGTGCCCAATAGCCTCTCTGTAAAAAACTGCATTTAGAAGTTGTGCCCAATAGCCTCTCCGTAGAAAGTTGCATCTAGAAGTGTACCCAATAGCATATGTGTGTATTTGGAAGTTGTGCCCAATAGCCTCTCTGAGAAAAGTTGCATCTAGAAGTGTACCCAATAGCATATGTGTGTATTTAGAAGTTGGGCCCAATAGCCTCTCTGTGAAAAGGTGCATTTAGAAGTTGTGCCCAATAGCCTCTCTGAGAAAAGCTGTATTTAGAAGTTGTGCCCAATAGCCTCTCCGTGAAAAATTGCATTTAGAAGTTGTGCCCAATAGCCTCTCCGAGAAAAGTTGCATCTAGAAGTGTACCCAATAGCATGTGTGTATTTAGAAGTTGTGCCCAATAGCCTCTCCATAAAAAGTTGCATCTATAAGTGTACCCAATAGCATAAGTGTGTATTTAGAAGTTGTGCCCAATACCCTCTCTGAGAAAAGTTGCACTTAGAAGTGTACCCAATAGCATATGTGTGTATTTAGAAGTTGTGCCCAATAGCCTCTCTAAGAAAAGTTGCATTTAGAAGTTGTGCCCAATAGCCTCTCTGAAAAAAGCTGCATTTAGAAGTTGTGCCCAATAGCCTCTCCGTAAAAAGTTTCATCTAGAAGTGTACCCAATAGCCTATGTGTATTTAGAAGTTGTGCCCAATAGCCTCTCCATAAAAAGTTGCATCTAGAAGTGTACCCAATAGCATATGTGTGTATTTAGAAGTTGTGCCCAATACCCTCTCTGAGAAAAGTTGCACTTAGAAGTGTACCCAATAGCATATGTGTGTATTTAGAAGTTGTGCCCAATAGCCTCTCTAAGAAAAGTTGCATTTAGAAGTTGTGCCCAATAGCCTCTCTGAAAAAAGCTGCATTTAGAAGTTGTGCCCAATAGCCTCCCCGTAAAAAGTTTCATCTAGAAGTGTACCCAATAGCATATGTGTGTATTTGGAAGTTGTGCCCAATAGCCTCTCTGAGAAAAGTTGCATCTAGAAGTGTACCCAACAGCATATGTGTGTATTTAGAAGTTGGGCCCAATAGCCTCTCCGTGAAAAGTTGCATTTAGAAGTTGTGCCCAATATCCTCTCTGAGAAAAGCTGCATTTAGAAGTTGTGCCCAATAGCCTCTCTGAGAAAAGTTGCATCTAGAAGTGTACCCAATAGCATATTTGTGTATTTAGAAGTTGGGCCCAATAGCCTCTCCGTGAAAAGTTGCATTTAGAAGTTGTGCCCAATAGCCTCTCTGTAAAAAACTGCATTTAGAAGTTGTGCCCAATAGCCTCTCCGTAGAAAGTTGCATCTAGAAGTGTACCCAATAGCATATGTGTATTTAGAAGTTGTGTCCAATATGCTCTCTGAGAAAAGTTGCACTTAGAAGTGTACCCAATAGCATATGTGTGTATTTGGAAGTTGTGCACAATAGCCTCTCTGAGAAAAGTTGCATCTAGAAGTGTACCCAGTAGCATATGTGTGTATTTAGAAGTTGAGCCCAATAGCCTCTCTGTGAAAAGGTGCATTTAGAAGTTGTGCCCAATAGCCTCTCTGAGAAAAGCTGCATTTAGAAGTTGTGCCCAATAGCCTCTCCGAGAAAAGTTGCATCTAGAAGTGTACCCAATAGCATGTGTGTATTTAGAAGTTGTGCCCAATAGCCTCTCCATAAAAAGTTGCATCTATAAGTTTACCCAATAGCATATGTGTGTATTTAGAAGTTGTGCCCAATACCCTCTCTGAGAAAAGTTGCACTTAGAAGTGTACCCAATAGCATATGTGTGTATTTAGAAGTTGTGCCCAATAGCCTCTCTAAGAAAAGTTGCATTTAGAAGTTGTGCCCAATAGCCTCTCTGAAAAAAGCTGCATTTAGAAGTTGTGCCCAATAGCCTCTCCGTAAAACGTTTCATCTAGAAGTGTACTCAATAGCATATGTGTATTTAGAAGTTGTGCCCAATAGCCTCTCTGAGAAAAGTTGCATCTAGAAGTGTACCCAATAGCATATGTGTGTATTTAGAAGTTGGGCCCAATAGCCTCTCTGTGAAAAGTTGCATTTAGAAGTTGTGCCCATTAGCCTCTCTGAGAAAAGCTGCATTTAGAAGTTGTGCCCAATAGCCTCTCCATGAAAAGTTGCATTTAGAAGTTATGCCCAATAGCCTCTCCGAGAAAAGTTGCATCTAGAAGTGTACCCAATAGCATGTGTGTATTTAGAAGTTGTGCCCAATAGCCTCTCCATAAAAACTTGTGTCTAGAAGTGTACCCAATAGCATATGGGTGTATTTAGAAGTTGTGCCCAATACCCTCTCTCAGAAAAGTTGCACTTAGAAGTGTACCCAATAGCATATGTGTGTATTTAGAAGTTGTGCCCAATAGCCTCTGTGAGAAAAGTTGCATCTAGAAGTGTACCCAATAACATATGTGTGTATATATAAGTTGTGCCCAATAGCCTCTGTAAGAAAAGTTGCATTTAGAAGTTGTGCCCAATAGCCTCTCTGAAAAAAGCTGCATTTAGAAGTTGTGCTCAATAGCCTCCCCGTAAAAAGTTGCATCTAGAAGTGTACCCAATAGCATATGTGTATTTAGAAGATGTGCCCAATAGCCTCTCTGAGAAAAGTTGCATCTAGAAGTGTACCCAATAGCATATTGTGTATTTGGAAGTTGTGCCCAATAGCCTCTCTGAGAAAAGTTGCACTTAGAAGTGTACCCAATAGCATATCTGTATTTAGAAGTTGTGCCCAATAGCCTCTCTGAGAAAAGTTGCACTTAGAAGTTTACCCAATAGCATATGTGTGTATTTGGAAGTTGTGCCCAATAGCCTCTCTGAGAAAAGTTGCATCTAGAAGTGTACCCAATAGCATATGTGTGTATTTAGAAGTTGGGCCCAATAGCCTCTCCGTGAAAAGATGCATTTAGAAGTTGTGCCCAATACCCTCTCTGAGAAAAGCTGCATTTAGAAGTTGTGCCCAATAGCCTCTCTGAGACAAGTTGCATCTAGAAGTGTACCCAATAGCATTTGTGTGTATTTAGAAGTTGGGCCCAATAGCAACTCCGTGAAAAGTTGCATTTAGAAGTTGTGGCCAATAGCCTCTCAGTAAAAAGTTGCATCTAGAAGTGTACCCAATAGCATATGTGTAATTAGAAGTTGTGCACAATAGCCTCTCAGTAAAAAGTTGCATCTAGAAGTGTACCCAATAGCATATGTGTATTTAGAAGTTGTGCCCAATATGCTCTCTGAGAAAAGTTGCACTTAGAAGTGTACCCAATAGCATATGTGTGTATTTGGAAGTTGTGCCCAATAGCCTCTCTGAGAAAAGTTGCACTTAGAAGTGTACCCAATAGCATATGTGTATTTAGAAGTTGTGCCCAATAGTCTCTCTGAGAAAAGTTGCACTTAGAAATGTACCCAATAGCATATGTATATATTTGGAAGTTGTGCCCAATAGCCTCTCTGAGAAAAGTTGCATCTAGAAGTGTACCCAATAGCATATGTGTGTATTTAGAAGTTGGGCCCAATAGCCTCTCCGTGAAAAGTTGCATTTAGAAGTTGTGCCCAATAGCTTCTCTGAGAAAAGCTGCATTCAGAAGTTGTGCCCAATAGCCTCTCTGTGAAAAGTTGCATCTAGAAGTGTACCCAATAGCATGTGTGTATTTAGAAGTTGTGCCCAATAGCATCTCCGTAAAAAGTTGCATCTAGAAGTGTACCCAGTAGCATATGTGTGTATTTAGAAGTTGTGCCCAATAGCATCTCCGTAAAAAGTTGCATCTAGAAGTGTACCCAGTAGCATATGTGTGTATTTAGAAGTTGTGCCCAATATCCTCTCTGAGAAAAGTTGCACTTAGAAGTGTACCCAATAGCATATGTGTGTATTTAGAAGTTGTGCCCAATAGCCTCTCTGAGAAAAGTTGCATCTAGAAGTGTACCCACTAGCATATGTGTGTATTTAGAAGTTGTGCCCAATAACCTCTCTGAGAAAAGTTGCATTTAGAAGTTGTGCCCAATAGCCTCTCTGCAAAAAGCTGCATTTAGAAGTTGTGCCCAATAGCCTCTCTGAGAAAAGTTGCATCTAGAAGTGTACCCAATAGCATATTTGTGTATTTAGAAGTTGTGCCCAATACCCTCTCTGAGAAAAGTTGCACTTAGAAGTGTACCCAATAGCATATGTGTGTATTTAGAAGTTGTGCCCAATAGCCTCTCTGAGAAAAGTTGCATTTAGAAGTTGTGCCCAATAGCCTCTCTGAAAAAAGCTGCATTTAGAAGTTGTGCCCAATAGCCTCTCTGAGAAAAGTTGCATCTAGAAGTGTACCCAATAGCATATGTGTGTATTTAGAAGTTGTGCCCAATAGCCTCTCTGAGAAAAGTTGCATCTAGAAGTGTACCCAATAATATATGTGTGTATTTAGAAGTTGTGCCCAATAGCCTCTCTGAGAAAAGTTGCATTTAGAAGTTGTGCCCAATAGCCTCTCTGAAAAAAGCTGCATTTAGAAGTTGTGCCCAATAGCCTCTCCATAAAAAGTTGCATCTAGAAGTGTACCCAATAGCATATGTGTATTTAGAAGTTGTGCCCAATAGCCTCTCTGAGAAAAGTTGCATCTAGAAGTGTACCCAATGGCATGTGTGTATTTAGAAGTTGTGCCCAATAGCCTCTCCATAATAAGTTGCACTTAGAAGTGTACCCAATAGCATATGTGTGTATTTAGAAATTGTGCCCAATAGCCTCTCTGAGAAAAGTTGCATCTAGAAGTGTACCCAATAGCATATGTGTGTATTTAGAAGTTGTGCCCAATAGCCTCTCTGAGAAAAGTTGCATTTAGAAGTTGTGCCCAATAGCCTCTCTATAAAAAGCTGCATTTAGAAGTTGTGCCCAATAGCCTCTCCGTAGAAAGTTGCATCTAGAAGTGTACCCAATAGCATATGTGTATTTAGAAGTTGTGCCCAATAGCCTCTCTGAGAAAAGTTGCATCTAGAAGTGTACCCAATAGCATATGTGTGTATTTGGAAGTTGTGCCCAATAGCCTCTCTGAGAAAAGTTGCATCTAGAAGTGTACCCAATAGCATATGTGTGTATTTAGAAGTTGTGCCCAATATCCTCTCTGAGAAAAGTTGCACTTAGAAGTGTACCCAATAGCATATGTGTGTATTTAGAAGTTGTGCCCAATAGCCTCTCTGAGAAAAGTTGCATCTAGAAGTGTACCCACTAGCATATGTGTGTATTTAGAAGTTGTGCCCAATAGCCTCTCTGAGAAAAGTTGCATCTAGAAGTGTACCCAATAATATATGTGTGTATTTAGAAGTTGTGCCCAATAGCCTCTCTGAGAAAAGTTGCATTTAGAAGTTGTGCCCAATAGCCTCTCTGAAAAAAGCTGCATTTAGAAGTTGTGCCCAATAGCCTCTCCGTAAAAAGTTGCATCTAGAAGTGTACCCAATAGCATATGTGTATTTAGAAGTTGTGCCCAATAGCCTCTCCATAAAAAGTTGCACTTAGAAGTGTACCCAATAGCATATGTGTGTATTTAAAAGTTGTGCCCAATAGCCTCTCTGAGAAAAGTTGCATCTAGAAGTGTACCAAATAGCATGTGTGTATTTAGAAGCTGTGCCCAATAGCCTCTGCATATAAAGTTGCACTTAGAAGTGTACCCAATAGCATATGTGTGTATTTAAAAGTTGTGCCCAATAGCCTCTCTGAGAAAAGTTGCATTTAGAAGTTGTGCCCAATAGCCTCTCTGTAAAAAGCTGCATTTAGAAGTTGTGCCCAATAGCCTCTCTGTAGAAAGTTGCATCTAGATGTGTACCCAATATCATATGTGTATTTAGAAGTTGTGCCCAATAGTCTCTCTGAGAAAAGTTGCATCTAGAAGTGTACCCAATAGCATATGTGTGTATTTGGAAGTTGTGCCCAATAGCCTCTCTGAGAAAAGTTGCATCTAGAAGTGTACCCAATAGCATATGTGTGTATTTAGAAGTTGGGCCCAATAGCCTCTCCGTGAAAAGTTGCATTTAGAAGTTGTGCCCAATAGCCTCTCTGAGAAAAGCTGCATTTAGAAGTTGTGCCCAATAGCCTCTCTGACAAAAGTTGCATCTAGAAGTGTACCCAATAGCATATGTGTGTATTTAGAAGTTGGGCCCAATAGCCTCTCCGTGAAAAGTTGCCTTTAGAAGTTGTGCCCAATAGCCTCTCTGAGAAAAGCTGCATTTAGAAGTTGTGCCCAATAGCCTCTCTGAGAAAAGTTGCATGTAGAAGTGTACCCAATAGCATATGTGTATTTAGAAGTTGTGCCCAATAGCCTCTCTGAGAAAAGTTGCACTTAGAAGTGTACCCAATAGCATATGTGTGTATTTAGAAGTTGTGCCCAATAGCCTCTCTGAGAAAAGTTGCATTTAGAAGTTGTGCCCAATAGCCTCTCTATAAAAAGCTGCATTTAGAAGTTGTGCCCAATAGCCTCTCCGTAGAAAGTTGCATCTAGAATTGTACCCAATAGCATATGTGTATTTAGAAGTTGTGCCCAATAGCCTCTCTGAGAAAAGTTGCATCTAGAAGTGTACCCAATAGCATATGTGTGTATTTGGAAGTTGTGCCCAATAGCCTCTCTGAGAAAAGTTGCATCTAGAAGTGTACCCAATAGCATATGTGTGTATTTAGAAGTTGTGCCCAATATCCTCTCTGAGAAAAGTTGCACTTAGAAGTGTACCCAATAGCATATGTGTGTATTTAGAAGTTGTGCCCAATAGCCTCTCTGAGAAAAGTTGCATCTAGAAGTGTACCCACTAGCATATGTGTGTATTTAGAAGTTGTGCCCAATAGCCTCTCTGAGAAAAGTTGCATCTAGAAGTGTACCCAATAATATATGTGTGTATTTAGAAGTTGTGCCCAATAGCCTCTCTGAGAAAAGTTGCATTTAGAAGTTGTGCCCAATAGCCTCTCCGAAAAAAGCTGCATTTAGAAGTTGTGCCCAATAGCCTCTCCGTAAAAAGTTGCATCTAGAAGTGTACCCGATAGCATATGTGTATTTAGAAGTTGTGCCCAACAGCCTCTCCATAAAATGTTGCACTTAGAAGTGTACCCAATAGCATATGTGTGTATTTAAAAGTTGTGCCCAATAGCCTCTCTGAGAAAAGTTGCATCTAGAAGTGTACCAAATAGCATGTGTGTATTTAGAAGTTGTGCCCAATAGCCTCTGCATAAAAAGTTGCACTTAGAAGTGTACCCAATAGCATATGTGTATATTTAAAAGTTGTGCCCAATAGCCTCTCTGAGAAAAGTTGCATTTAGAAGTTGTGCCCAATAGCCTCTCTGTAAAAAGCTGCATTTAGAAGTTGTGCCCAATAGCCTCTCTGTAGAAAGTTGCATCTAGATGTGTACCCAATATCATATGTGTATTTAGAAGTTGTGCCCAATAGTCTCTCTGAGAAAAGTTGCATCTAGAGGTGTACCCAATAGCATATGTGTATATTTGGAAGTTGTGCCCAATAGCCTCTCTGAGAAAAGTTGCATCTAGAAGTGTACCCAATAGCATATGTGTGTATTTAGAAGTTGGGCCCAATAGCCTCTCCGTGAAAAGTTGCATTTAGAAGTTGTGCCCAATAGCCTCTCTGAGAAAAGCTGCATTTAGAAGTTGTGCCCAATAGCCTCTCTGACAAAAGTTGCATCTAGAAGTGTACCCAATAGCATATGTGTGTATTTAGAAGTTGGGCCCAATAGCCTCTCCGTGAAAAGTTGCCTTTAGAAGTTGTGCCCAATAGCCTCTCTGAGAAAAGCTGCATTTAGAAGTTGTGCCCAATAGCCTCTCTGAGAAAAGTTGCATGTAGAAGTGTCCCCAATAGCATATGTGTATTTAGAAGTTGTGCCCAATAACCTCTCTGAGAAAAGTTGCACTTAGAAGTGTACCCAATAGCATATGTGTGTATTTAGAAGTTGGGCCCAATAGCCTCTCCGTGAAAAGTTGCATTTAGAAGTTGTGCCCAATATCCTCTCTGTGAAAAGCTGCATTTAGAAGTTGTGCCCAATAGCCTCTCTGAGAAAAGTTGCATCTAGAAGTGTACCCAATAGCATATTTGTGTATTTAGAAGTTGGGCCCAATAGCCTCTCCGTGAAAAGTTGCATTTAGAAGTTGTGCCCAATAGCCTCTCTGTAAAAAACTGGATTTAGAAGTTGTGCCCAATAGCCTCTCCGTAGAAAGTTGCATCTAGAAGTGTACCCAATAGCATATGTGTATTTAGAAGTTGTGTCCAATATGCTCTCTGAGAAAAGTTGCACTTAGAAGTGTACCCAATAGCATATGTGTGTATTTGGAAGTTGTGCCCAATAGCCTCTCTGAGAAAAGTTGCATCTAGAAGTGTACCCAATAGCATATGTGTGTATTTAGAAGTTGGGCCCAATAGCCTCTCTGTGAAAAGGTGCATTTAGAAGTTGTGCCCAATGGCCTCTCTGAGAAAAGCTGCATTTAGAAGTTGTGCCCAATAGCCTCTCCGTGAAAAATTGCATTTAGAAGTTGTGCCCAATAGCCTCTCCGAGAAAAGTTGCATCTAGAAGTGTACCCAATAGCATGTGTGTATTTAGAAGTTGTGCCCAATAGCCTCTCCATAAAAAGTTGCATCTATAAGTGTACCCAATAGCATATGTGTGTATTTAGAAGTTGTGCCCAATACCCTCTCTGAGAAAAGTTGCACTTAGAAGTGTACCCAATAGCATATGTGTGTATTTAGAAGTTGTGCCCAATAGCCTCTCTAAGAAAAGTTGCATTTAGAAGTTGTGCCCAATAGCCTCTCTGAAGAAAGCTGCATTTAGAAGTTGTGCCCAATAGCCTCTCCGTAAAAAGTTTCATCTAGAAGTGTACCCAATAGCATATGTGTATTTAGAAGTTGTGCCCAATAGCCTCTCTGAGAAAAGTTGCATCTAGAAGTGTACCCAATAGCATATGTGTGTATTTAGAAGTTGGGCCCAATACCCTCTCTGTGAAAAGTTGCATTTAGAAGTTGTGCCCAATAGCCTCTCTGAGAAAAGCTGCATTTAGAAGTTGTGCCCAATAGCCTCTCCATGAAAAGTTGCATTTAGAAGTTATGCCCAATAGCCTCTCCGAGAAAAGTTGCATCTAGAAGTGTACCCAATAGCATGTGTGTATTTAGAAGTTGTACCCAATAGCCTCTCCATAAAAACTTGCGTCTAGAAGTGTACCCAATAGCATATGTGTGTATTTAGAAGTTGTGCCCAATACCCTCTCTGAGAAAAGTTGCACTTAGAAGTGTACCCAATAGCATATGTGTGTATTTAGAAGTTGTGCCCAATAGCCTCTGTGAGAAAAGTTGCATCTAGAAGTGTACCCAATAACATATGTGTGTATATAGAAGTTGTGCCCAATAGCCTCTGTAAGAAAAGTTGCATTTAGAAGTTGTGCCCAATAGCCTCTCTGAAAAAAGCTGCATTTAGAAGTTGTGCCCAATAGCCTCTCCGTAAGAAGTTGCATCTAGAAGTGTACCCAATAGCATATGTGTGTATCTGGAAGTTGTGCCCAATAGCCTCTCTGAGAAAAGTTGCATCTAGAAGTGTACCCAATAGCATATGTGTGTATTTAGAAGTTGGGCCCAATAGCCTCTCCGTGAAAAGTTGCATTTAGAAGTTGTGCCCAATAGCCTCTCTGAGAAAAGCTGCATTTAGAAGTTGTGCCCAATAGCCTCTCTGAGAAAAGTTGCATCTAGAAGTGTACCCAATAGCATATGTGTGTATTTAGAAGTTGGGCCCAATAGCCTCTCCGTGAAAAGTTGCATTTAGAAGTTGTGCCCAATAGCCTCTCTGAGAAAAGCTGCATTTAGAAGTTGTGCCCAATAGCCTCTCTGAGAAAAGTTGCATGTAGAAGTGTACCCAATAGCATATGTGTATTTAGAAGTTGTGCCCAATAGCCTCTCTGAGAAAAGTTGCACTTAGAAGTGTACCCAATAGCATATGTGTGTATTTGGAAGTTGTGCCCAATAGCCTCTCTGAGAAAAGTTGCATCTAGAAGTGTACCCAATAGCATATGTGTGTATTTAGAAGTTGGGCCCAATAGCCTCTCCGTGAAAAGTTGCATTTAGAAGTTGTGCCCAATATCCTCTCTGAGAAAAGCTGCATTTAGAAGTTGTGCCCAATAGCCTCTCTGAGAAAAGTTGCATCTAGAAGTGTACCCAATAGCATATTTGTGTATTTAGAAGTTGGGCCCAATAGCCTCTCCGTGAAAAGTTGCATTTAGAAGTTGTGCCCAATAGCCTCTCTGTAAAAAACTGCATTTAGAAGTTGTGCCCAATAGCCTCTCCGTAGAAAGTTGCATCTAGAAGTGTACCCAATAGCATATGTGTGTATTTGGAAGTTGTGCCCAATAGCCTCTCTGAGAAAAGTTGCATCTAGAAGTGTACCCAATAGCATATGTGTGTATTTAGAAGTTGGGCCCAATAGCCTCTCTGTGAAAAGGTGCATTTAGAAGTTGTGCCCAATAGCCTCTCTGAGAAAAGCTGTATTTAGAAGTTGTGCCCAATAGCCTCTCCGTGAAAAATTGCATTTAGAAGTTGTGCCCAATAGCCTCTCCGAGAAAAGTTGCATCTAGAAGTGTACCCAATAGCATGTGTGTATTTAGAAGTTGTGCCCAATAGCCTCTCCATAAAAAGTTGCATCTATAAGTGTACCCAATAGCATAAGTGTGTATTTAGAAGTTGTGCCCAATACCCTCTCTGAGAAAAGTTGCACTTAGAAGTGTACCCAATAGCATATGTGTGTATTTAGAAGTTGTGCCCAATAGCCTCTCTAAGAAAAGTTGCATTTAGAAGTTGTGCCCAATAGCCTCTCTGAAAAAAGCTGCATTTAGAAGTTGTGCCCAATAGCCTCTCCGTAAAAAGTTTCATCTAGAAGTGTACCCAATAGCATATGTGTATTTAGAAGTTGTGCCCAATAGCCTCTCCATAAAAAGTTGCATCTAGAAGTGTACCCAATAGCATATGTGTGTATTTAGAAGTTGTGCCCAATACCCTCTCTGAGAAAAGTTGCACTTAGAAGTGTACCCAATAGCATATGTGTGTATTTAGAAGTTGTGCCCAATAGCCTCTCTAAGAAAAGTTGCATTTAGAAGTTGTGCCCAATAGCCTCTCTGAAAAAAGCTGCATTTAGAAGTTGTGCCCAATAGCCTCTCCGTAAAAAGTTTCATCTAGAAGTGTACCCAATAGCATATGTGTGTATTTGGAAGTTGTGCCCAATAGCCTCTCTGAGAAAAGTTGCATCTAGAAGTGTACCCAACAGCATATGTGTGTATTTAGAAGTTGGGCCCAATAGCCTCTCCGTGAAAAGTTGCATTTAGAAGTTGTGCCCAATATCCTCTCTGAGAAAAGCTGCATTTAGAAGTTGTGCCCAATAGCCTCTCTGAGAAAAGTTGCATCTAGAAGTGTACCCAATAGCATATTTGTGTATTTAGAAGTTGGGCCCAATAGCCTCTCCGTGAAAAGTTGCATTTAGAAGTTGTGCCCAATAGCCTCTCTGTAAAAAACTGCATTTAGAAGTTGTGCCCAATAGCCTCTCCGTAGAAAGTTGCATCTAGAAGTGTACCCAATAGCATATGTGTATTTAGAAGTTGTGTCCAATATGCTCTCTGAGAAAAGTTGCACTTAGAAGTGTACCCAATAGCATATGTGTGTATTTGGAAGTTGTGCACAATAGCCTCCCTGAGAAAAGTTGCATCTAGAAGTGTACCCAGTAGCATATGTGTGTATTTAGAAGTTGAGCCCAATAGCCTCTCTGTGAACAGGTGCATTTAGAAGTTGTGCCCAATAGCCTCTCTGAGAAAAGCTGCATTTAGAAGTTGTGCCCAATAGCCTCTCCGAGAAAAGTTGCATCTAGAAGTGTACCCAATAGCATGTGTGTATTTAGAAGTTGTGCCCAATAGCCTCTCCATAAAAAGTTGCATCTATAAGTTTACCCAATAGCATATGTGTGTATTTAGAAGTTGTGCCCAATACCCTCTCTGAGAAAAGTTGCACTTAGAAGTGTACCCAATAGCATATGTGTGTATTTAGAAGTTGTGCCCAATAGCCTCTCTAAGAAAAGTTGCATTTAGAAGTTGTGCCCAATAGCCTCTCTGAAAAAAGCTGCATTTAGAAGTTGTGCCCAATAGCCTCTCCGTAAAACGTTTCATCTAGAAGTGTACTCAATAGCATATGTGTATTTAGAAGTTGTGCCCAATAGCCTCTCTGAGAAAAGTTGCATCTAGAAGTGTACCCAATAGCATATGTGTGTATTTAGAAGTTGGGCCCAATAGCCTCTCTGTGAAAAGTTGCATTTAGAAGTTGTGCCCATTAGCCTCTCTGAGAAAAGCTGCATTTAGAAGTTGTGCCCAATAGCCTCTCCATGAAAAGTTGCATTTAGAAGTTATGCCCAATAGCCTCTCCGAGAAAAGTTGCATCTAGAAGTGTACCCAATAGCATGTGTGTATTTAGAAGTTGTGCCCAATAGCCTCTCCATAAAAACTTGTGTCTAGAAGTGTACCCAATAGCATATGGGTGTATTTAGAAGTTGTGCCCAATACCCTCTCTCAGAAAAGTTGCACTTAGAAGTGTACCCAATAGCATATGTGTGTATTTAGAAGTTGTGCCCAATAGCCTCTGTGAGAAAAGTTGCATCTAGAAGTGTACCCAATAACATATGTGTGTATATATAAGTTGTGCCCAATAGCCTCTGTAAGAAAAGTTGCATTTAGAAGTTGTGCCCAATAGCCTCTCTGAAAAAAGCTGCATTTAGAAGTTGTGCTCAATAGCCTCCCCGTAAAAAGTTGCATCTAGAAGTGTACCCAATAGCATATGTGTATTTAGAAGTTGTGCCCAATAGCCTCTCTGAGAAAAGTTGCATCTAGAAGTGTACCCAATAGCATATTGTGTATTTGGAAGTTGTGCCCAATAGCCTCTCTGAGAAAAGTTGCACTTAGAAGTGTACCCAATAGCATATCTGTATTTAGAAGTTGTGCCCAATAGCCTCTCTGAGAAAAGTTGCACTTAGAAGTTTACCCAATAGCATATGTGTGTATTTGGAAGTTGTGCCCAATAGCCTCTCTGAGAAAAGTTGCATCTAGAAGTGTACCCAATAGCATATGTGTGTATTTAGAAGTTGGGCCCAATAGCCTCTCCGTGAAAAGTTGCATTTAGAAGTTGTGCCCAATATCCTCTCTGAGACAAGTTGCATCTAGAAGTGTACCCAATAGCATTTGTGTGTATTTAGAAGTTGGGCCCAATAGCAACTCCGTGAAAAGTTGCATTTAGAAGTTGTGGCCAATAGCCTCTCAGTAAAAAGTTGCATCTAGAAGTGTACCCAATAGCATATGTGTAATTAGAAGTTGTGCACAATAGCCTCTCAGTAAAAAGTTGCATCTAGAAGTGTACCCAATAGCATATGTGTATTTAGAAGTTGTGCCCAATATGCTCTCTGAGAAAAGTTGCACTTAGAAGTGTACCCAATAGCATATGTGTGTATTTGGAAGTTGTGCCCAATAGCCTCTCTGAGAAAAGTTGCACTTAGAAGTGTACCCAATAGCATATGTGTATTTAGAAGTTGTGCCCAATAGTCTCTCTGAGAAAAGTTGCACTTAGAAATGTACCCAATAGCATATGTATATATTTGGAAGTTGTGCCCAATAGCCTCTCTGAGAAAAGTTGCATCTAGAAGTGTACCCAATAGCATATGTGTGTATTTAGAAGTTGGGCCCAATAGCCTCTCTGTGAAAAGTTGCATTTAGAAGTTGTGCCCAATAGCTTCTCTGAGAAAAGCTGCATTCAGAAGTTGTGCCCAATAGCCTCTCTGTGAAAAGTTGCATCTAGAAGTGTACCCAATAGCATGTGTGTATTTAGAAGTTGTGCCCAATAGCATCTCCGTAAAAAGTTGCATCTAGAAGTGTACCCAGTAGCATATGTGTGTATTTAGAAGTTGTGCCCAATAGCATCTCCGTAAAAAGTTGCATCTAGAAGTGTACCCAGTAGCATATGTGTGTATTTAGAAGTTGTGCCCAATATCCTCTCTGAGAAAAGTTGCACTTAGAAGTGTACCCAATAGCATATGTGTGTATTTAGAAGTTGTGCCCAATAGCCTCTCTGAGAAAAGTTGCATCTAGAAGTGTACCCACTAGCATATGTGTGTATTTAGAAGTTGTGCCCAATAACCTCTCTGAGAAAAGTTGCATTTAGAAGTTGTGCCCAATAGCCTCTCTGAAAAAAGCTGCATTTAGAAGTTGTGCCCAATAGCCTCTCTGAGAAAAGTTGCATCTAGAAGTGTACCCAATAGCATATTTGTGTATTTAGAAGTTGTGCCCAATACCCTCTCTGAGAAAAGTTGCACTTAGAAGTGTACCCAATAGCATATCTGTGTATTTAGAAGTTGTGCCCAATAGCCTCTCTGAGAAAAGTTGCATTTAGAAGTTGTGCCCAATAGCCTCTCTGAAAAAAGCTGCATTTAGAAGTTGTGCCCAATAGCCTCTCTGAGAAAAGTTGCATCTAGAAGTGTACCCAATAGCATATGTGTGTATTTAGAAGTTGTGCCCAATAGCCTCTCTGAGAAAAGTTGCATCTAGAAGTGTACCCAATAATATATGTGTGTATTTAGAAGTTGTGCCCAATAGCCTCTCTGAGAAAAGTTGCATTTAGAAGTTGTGCCCAATAGCCTCTCTGAAAAAAGCTGCATTTAGAAGTTGTGCCCAATAGCCTCTCCATAAAAAGTTGCATCTAGAAGTGTACCCAATAGCATATGTGTATTTAGAAGTTGTGCCCAATAGCCTCTCTGAGAAAAGTTGCATCTAGAAGTGTACCCAATGGCATGTGTGTATTTAGAAGTTGTGCCCAATAGCCTCTCCATAATAAGTTGCACTTAGAAGTGTACCCAATAGCATATGTGTGTATTTAGAAATTGTGCCCAATAGCCTCTCTGAGAAAAGTTGCATCTAGAAGTGTACCCAATAGCATATGTGTGTATTTAGAAGTTGTGCCCAATAGCCTCTCTGAGAAAAGTTGCATTTAGAAGTTGTGCCCAATAGCCTCTCTATAAAAAGCTGCATTTAGAAGTTGTGCCCAATAGCCTCTCCGTAGAAAGTTGCATCTAGAAGTGTACCCAATAGCATATGTGTATTTAGAAGTTGTGCCCAATAGCCTCTCTGAGAAAAGTTGCATCTAGAAGTGTACCCAATAGCATATGTGTGTATTTGGAAGTTGTGCCCAATAGCCTCTCTGAGAAAAGTTGCATCTAGAAGTGTACCCAATAGCATATGTGTGTATTTAGAAGTTGTGCCCAATATCCTCTCTGAGAAAAGTTGCACTTAGAAGTGTACCCAATAGCATATGTGTGTATTTAGAAGTTGTGCCCAATAGCCTCTCTGAGAAAAGTTGCATCTAGAAGTGTACCCACTAGCATATGTGTGTATTTAGAAGTTGTGCCCAATAGCCTCTCTGAGAAAAGTTGCATCTAGAAGTGTACCCAATAATATATGTGTGTATTTAGAAGTTGTGCCCAATAGCCTCTCTGAGAAAAGTTGCATTTAGAAGTTGTGCCCAATAGCCTCTCTGAAAAAAGCTGCATTTAGAAGTTGTGCCCAATAGCCTCTCCGTAAAAAGTTGCATCTAGAAGTGTACCCAATAGCATATGTGTATTTAGAAGTTGTGCCCAATAGCCTCTCCATAAAAAGTTGCACTTAGAAGTGTACCCAATAGCATATGTGTGTATTTAAAAGTTGTGCCCAATAGCCTCTCTGAGAAAAGTTGCATCTAGAAGTGTACCAAATAGCATGTGTGTATTTAGAAGCTGTGCCCAATAGCCTCTGCATAAAAAGTTGCACTTAGAAGTGTACCCAATAGCATATGTGTGTATTTAAAAGTTGTGCCCAATAGCCTCTCTGAGAAAAGTTGCATTTAGAAGTTGTGCCCAATAGCCTCTCTGTAAAAAGCTGCATTTAGAAGTTGTGCCCAATAGCCTCTCTGTAGAAAGTTGCATCTAGATGTGTACCCAATATCATATGTGTATTTAGAAGTTGTGCCCAATAGTCTCTCTGAGAAAAGTTGCATCTAGAAGTGTACCCAATAGCATATGTGTGTATTTGGAAGTTGTGCCCAATAGCCTCTCTGAGAAAAGTTGCATCTAGAAGTGTACCCAATAGCATATGTGTGTATTTAGAAGTTGGGCCCAATAGCCTCTCCGTGAAAAGTTGCATTTAGAAGTTGTGCCCAATAGCCTCTCTGAGAAAAGCTGCATTTAGAAGTTGTGCCCAATAGCCTCTCTGACAAAAGTTGCATCTAGAAGTGTACCCAATAGCATATGTGTGTATTTAGAAGTTGGGCCCAATAGCCTCTCTGTGAAAAGTTGCCTTTAGAAGTTGTGCCCAATAGCCTCTCTGAGAAAAGCTGCATTTAGAAGTTGTGCCCAATAGCCTCTCTGAGAAAAGTTGCATGTAGAAGTGTACCCAATAGCATATGTGTATTTAGAAGTTGTGCCCAATAGCCTCTCTGAGAAAAGTTGCACTTAGAAGTGTACCCAATAGCATATGTGTGTATTTAGAAGTTGTGCCCAATAGCCTCTCTGAGAAAAGTTGCATTTAGAAGTTGTGCCCAATAGCCTCTCTATAAAAAGCTGCATTTAGAAGTTGTGCCCAATAGCCTCTCCGTAGAAAGTTGCATCTAGAATTGTACCCAATAGCATATGTGTATTTAGAAGTTGTGCCCAATAGCCTCTCTGAGAAAAGTTGCATCTAGAAGTGTACCCAATAGCATATGTGTGTATTTGGAAGTTGTGCCCAATAGCCTCTCTGAGAAAAGTTGCATCTAGAAGTGTACCCAATAGCATATGTGTGTATTTAGAAGTTGTGCCCAATATCCTCTCTGAGAAAAGTTGCACTTAGAAGTGTACCCAATAGCATATGTGTGTATTTAGAAGTTGTGCCCAATAGCCTCTCTGAGAAAAGTTGCATCTAGAAGTGTACCCACTAGCATATGTGTGTATTTAGAAGTTGTGCCCAATAGCCTCTCTGAGAAAAGTTGCATCTAGAAGTGTACCCAATAATATATGTGTGTATTTAGAAGTTGTGCCCAATAGCCTCTCTGAGAAAAGTTGCATTTAGAAGTTGTGCCCAATAGCCTCTCCGAAAAAAGCTGCATTTAGAAGTTGTGCCCAATAGCCTCTCCGTAAAAAGTTGCATCTAGAAGTGTACCCAATAGCATATGTGTATTTAGAAGTTGTGCCCAATAGCCTCTCCATAAAATGTTGCACTTAGAAGTGTACCCAATAGCATATGTGTGTATTTAAAAGTTGTGCCCAATAGCCTCTCTGAGAAAAGTTGCATCTAGAAGTGTACCAAATAGCATGTGTGTATTTAGAAGTTGTGCCCAATAGCCTCTGCATAAAAAGTTGCACTTAGAAGTGTACCCAATAGCATATGTGTATATTTAAAAGTTGTGCCCAATAGCCTCTCTGAGAAAAGTTGCATTTAGAAGTTGTGCCCAATAGCCTCTCTGTAAAAAGCTGCATTTAGAAGTTGTGCCCAATAGCCTCTCTGTAGAAAGTTGCATCTAGATGTGTACCCAATATCATATGTGTATTTAGAAGTTGTGCCCAATAGTCTCTCTGAGAAAAGTTGCATCTAGAAGTGTACCCAATAGCATATGTGTATATTTGGAAGTTGTGCCCAATAGCCTCTCTGAGAAAAGTTGCATCTAGAAGTGTACCCAATAGCATATGTGTGTATTTAGAAGTTGGGCCCAATAGCCTCTCCGTGAAAAGTTGCATTTAGAAGTTGTGCCCAATAGCCTCTCTGAGAAAAGCTGCATTTAGAAGTTGTGCCCAATAGCCTCTCTGACAAAAGTTGCATCTAGAAGTGTACCCAATAGCATATGTGTGTATTTAGAAGTTGGGCCCAATAGCCTCTCCATGAAAAGTTGCCTTTAGAAGTTGTGCCCAATAGCCTCTCTGAGAAAAGCTGCATTTAGAAGTTGTGCCCAATAGCCTCTCTGAGAAAAGTTGCATGTAGAAGTGTCCCCAATAGCATATGTGTATTTAGAAGTTGTGCCCAATAACCTCTCTGAGAAAAGTTGCACTTAGAAGTGTACCCAATAGCATATGTGTGTATTTAGAAGTTGGGCCCAATAGCCTCTCCGTGAAAAGTTGCATTTAGAAGTTGTGCCCAATATCCTCTCTGTGAAAAGCTGCATTTAGAAGTTGTGCCCAATAGCCTCTCTGAGAAAAGTTGCATCTAGAAGTGTACCCAATAGCATATTTGTGTATTTAGAAGTTGGGCCCAATAGCCTCTCCGTGAAAAGTTGCATTTAGAAGTTGTGCCCAATAGCCTCTCTGTAAAAAACTGGATTTAGAAGTTGTGCCCAATAGCCTCTCCGTAGAAAGTTGCATCTAGAAGTGTACCCAATAGCATATGTGTATTTAGAAGTTGTGTCCAATATGCTCTCTGAGAAAAGTTGCACTTAGAAGTGTACCCAATAGCATATGTGTGTATTTGGAAGTTGTGCCCAATAGCCTCTCTGAGAAAAGTTGCATCTAGAAGTGTACCCAATAGCATATGTGTGTATTTAGAAGTTGGGCCCAATAGCCTCTCTGTGAAAAGGTGCATTTAGAAGGTGTGCCCAATGGCCTCTCTGAGAAAAGCTGCATTTAGAAGTTGTGCCCAATAGCCTCTCCGTGAAAAATTGCATTTAGAAGTTGTGCCCAATAGCCTCTCCGAGAAAAGTTTCATCTAGAAGTGTACCCAATAGCATGTGTGTATTTAGAAGTTGTGCCCAATAGCCTCTCCATAAAAAGTTGCATCTATAAGTGTACCCAATAGCATATGTGTGTATTTAGAAGTTGTGCCCAATACCCTCTCTGAGAAAAGTTGCACTTAGAAGTGTACCCAATAGCATATGTGTGTATTTAGAAGTTGTGCCCAATAGCCTCTCTAAGAAAAGTTGCATTTAGAAGTTGTGCCCAATAGCCTCTCTGAAGAAAGCTGCATTTAGAAGTTGTGCCCAATAGCCTCTCCGTAAAAAGTTTCATCTAGAAGTGTACCCAATAGCATATGTGTATTTAGAAGTTGTGCCCAATAGCCTCTCTGAGAAAAGTTGCATCTAGAAGTGTACCCAATAGCATATGTGTGTATTTAGAAGTTGGGCCCAATACCCTCTCTGTGAAAAGTTGCATTTAGAAGTTGTGCCCAATAGCCTCTCTGAGAAAAGCTGCATTTAGAAGTTGTGCCCAATAGCCTCTCCATGAAAAGTTGCATTTAGAAGTTATGCCCAATAGCCTCTCCGAGAAAAGTTGCATCTAGAAGTGTACCCAATAGCATGTGTGTATTTAGAAGTTGTACCCAATAGCCTCTCCATAAAAACTTGCGTCTAGAAGTGTACCCAATAGCATATGTGTGTATTTAGAAGTTGTGCCCAATACCCTCTCTGAGAAAAGTTGCACTTAGAAGTGTACCCAATAGCATATGTGTGTATTTAGAAGTTGTGCCCAATAGCCTCTGTGAGAAAAGTTGCATCTAGAAGTGTACCCAATAACATATGTGTGTATATAGAAGTTGTGCCCAATAGCCTCTGTAAGAAAAGTTGCATTTAGAAGTTGTGCCCAATAGCCTCTCTGAAAAAAGCTGCATTTAGAAGTTGTGCCCAATAGCCTCTCCGTAAAAAGTTGCATCTAGAAGTGTACCCAAAAGCATATGTG